>NC_139019.1:17340708-17827763 GCF_964374135.1 Grampus griseus
AAACAATGAAGACTAGAAGGCTTGCTCTTCTCTAGGAAAATTTTAGGCTCATAAAATGTCTTACGGGTTAATCCTCCTATGGGTTTATTATTATGCTTTCTTCTACTTTAGTTCAGATCTCTGTGAACATTTACAAATGACATTTGCTAATTGAATTTTCAAGCTGCTTGGTAGCTCACATTGGGGCAGTTATCTATACATTTAATTCCTTGTCAATTCAAATTAAATAACATGTAGAGAACATGCATATAGCAGAAATGCATCAATTAATTAATAAAATGGAAATACTACTTTTTAAATATGTATGTGTTTTCTTCTGCACTTTTATGTGTCTGATCTTCTCTCTAGTGATTGGAGGGTAGTAGATGAGTACTGTCTTATTAGGAATAAAAAGAAAACAAAAATCTTTTCATGTTTTTGCCAGTGTTTAGAATCAGAGATTTTCCAAGAGGAAATATTTTATTTTAGACACTTTTAGCTCCCATTTTGTATATCAAGAGCCAAAGGTGGTGGCCTGGATCATAGTGTTTTTATTATTTTAGGTATTTTTATTATTTTATGTTTTAAAAGTCGTGGGACACCCACTCCATCCAGACTGAGGGATTTTTGGAAGAAAATGTTGGGAACATGTAGGGAATATCAGAAGATTAAGTCTTGTTAGAATATAAAACAATAATAGGTAAATACAGATGGAAAAGGGTCATTTGTCTCAGCTTCTGTTTGGGATAATGGGAGAAGATAACCTTGTGGGGTGTTCCATTAACAACCTCAAGCTACAGAGGGTGACAGTTAGCACTTCTCAACCACTCAACAATTGTACTATAAAGGAATTCAGCTGTCCCTGCCTGCCCTGTGGGGAGGTGGAGGGTGGGTGTCTAGGGCTGGAAGGCAAGCTGACCAGAAGAAGGTTTGCAAAGGTGAGAGAAGTGGAGAGCAGTACTATGGTTCCTTAGCTAAAATCTGTAAGATCGTCAACCTGGCCTGAGGATAGATAGATTATTGCTGCTGGGTATCAGGTGGAGGTAAATGAACAGAGGCATCGCTGGGCCTTCCTCAAACCAAAGAACAAAATTGTATTGCAGAAGCTCGTGCATTAATAGTAGACCCCAGTAAAATGCCAACTCACCAAACAGACATCAGCCACAGCACATCAAATAACAAGACGTCAATTTTGTCCTCGAATACATTTATCCTCACACTAGTTTTAGTCTTAAAATTGGGATCACTAATAATATAGTCAGTGATCAGCATCTAAGCACCTGCTGTCCTGTGCTTATATAATATTTATATTGCAATCCTATCTGTTTTGTTGTTCCGTATTTGGCTGAGCCTTCTGAGTAACACATTGTTTTTTAAGATGTGTTAATAGTTGTAATCAGGCTAATGTCAAGTCCTGCTGGCCTGGGAGCTCTCTGTTCTTGAAGGGGTTGCTGAGCTATTCTCAGCTCCATTATGAGTTTACCTAAAAGTTTCACTGTCAGGGGATAATCTTTCCACTGTATTTTCAAGTCAGCCTTTTGAAGTTTAGATTTACTTTTGAGTTATTTGTAAAATATACTAGAAAATAATCATTACACTTTCCCTATTTTTCATATACTTAAACCTTTAAAGAATTATCTTCAAATTTTTTTTAAAATCCCAAAATTTGTAAGAAAAAATTTTTTTTCAGAAAGCTGTTTAAAAATTCCAAAAGAATTCCAAGTTTTGACATTAATGAACTAGCGGCTCATTAAAAGTTGTCAACATTTGTCACAAAGGGATAAATGTTAGTAGAATTGTAGAATTGATGGGACTACATTGTATTATTTTTTGTTTGGATAGTTTTATTTTAATAATTAGTTTTTGCATTAGGGGTCACAAAGTTGAATTTTGTTTGGCTTATGGTATTAGTGCAGTGAAAAGAGAAATTACTTACAAATTCTCAAAAATAGGATAATTTACTAACATTTTAAAACCTTGAGATTTCACGGAAGAATCAGGGGTTCTACTTCTTAAGCTCTGAGTTGGATTACTCACCATATGGTAAAACAGTTGCAGTTGAGTAGCATTAAGAGGAAAAATAAATATTTCTTCTCTGTTGTCATTCACTGTTAAAAGTGCAAAAGTAAGAGCAAATATAGAGAGCCATACATTTTAAGTGAAAATAAAAGAGTATATCTCTTAGTCTAAATAGAGAATATTCCTATGTTATTTACACTAATTTGTTAAAACAAGATATTTTGTGACATCATTGCCAGCCATGTTCCCTCATCTATATTACCTAACCTGCTTCTGCAAGGCATTTCAGTGTGTGATTCTTGCCATAAATCATTTGCTTTACCATGTGTGACCTCACTGACTGGCTTGCAAGCTTGTGGTGCTAAGTTGTTATAAAGATCTACCCTGTCAAGGTCAACACCTTGATGGAGATGCATCAAGGTGATATGACAGTAGGCCATTGCCCTCAATGGTAACTTTGGTGAAGTGTCACTACAGAAGTTTAGTGATGCCATTACCAACACGAATGTCAGAGTAGCTGATTGTGAAACAATGAGTTTGTGTTTCATTAAATATATCTTCTTGAACGTACGTATCCTTGAAACTTGCAACTACTAATGTCATTGAAATTTTAAGTGATTGATCTAAGCCTTGAGTAATCTGAAATTCTGTGGCCAAAATTACAAAGCAAGCCATGCTTTTAAATAGCTTAGATCTTATCTTCTGCACCAAATAAAAGAATAACTGAAAGAGAGAAATATAGTAAACCTAGGCCATGGGAATCACCCGTATGACTGAATTTTTTTTTTTTTGTTTGTTTGTTTGTTTGTTTTTTGCGGTACGCGGGCCTCTCACTGCTGTGGCCTCTCCCGCTGTGGAGCACAGGCTCCGGACGCGCAGGCTCAGCGGCCATGGCTCACGGGCCCAGCCGCTCCGCGGCATGTGGGATCTTCCCAGACCGGGGCACGAACCCGTGTCCCCTGCATCGGCAGGCGGACTCTCAACCACTGCGCCACCAGGGAAGCCCTGACTGAATTTTTGTTATTTGTTTTAAGAAAAATCCATAGATTCCTCAAATAAAAATTTTTTTTTTTGAAATTCACATGTTCTAGGTAAAAGGAGTATTTCCTGTGAAAAACAGATTCAAATGAAAGTTTAAAAATATACATTTTTATGAAAATACATGGAAAATGCATGCCATTATGACAATTCTGTTTGGTGAACTAGAAAATAAAATACATTGTCAAAGAATAATTGATTTTAAATAAGCTGCATTTTTCAAAAAACATTATACAAAAGAATTTAATCTCTTATGTTTATAAATTTAACTCTTGTCAGGAAAGCTCTGTTTAGTGTTGGGAATATGTATTGAAAGTGATTTTCCCTTTTTATGTAAAATTGAATCTTCCTTTGTCCCTTTCATATAAAATTTCCAGACAGCTAAACACATGATCCTGTTTCACATGCTTAATTATCCATGTTGTTTTTATCTTTGTACAATAAGTGTGTTTAACCCACCATTTGCAAATGTTTTATTTGATAGACAATTGAAAGTATATATCAGGTTTCATTAACATACATACAAATGTATTTTCTGTGACATTCCTTGACATAAGTAATTAAGCACAATTTTCTTCTATTACAACTTTTAATTCTGGGTGGGGAATCATCATTAGCTGTAATCTGATTAATAGTTTGTAGGCAAAATATAATCCAGTTCTTTAAATGGACCTTCATATTTTTATTGTTCTAAGCTATAAACATTTAATATAACACTGTAATGGATATTAGAGGTTATTTTCTTCAGTCACTTTATTTCTTGGCATAAAAAGCACACACGCAAAAACACAAGCCATAGAGAGATTGAGAGACATAATAAAGATGTTAATATAGCAGTATTGGAACTGAAATTTATCAACTCCATATGGCACAAAAAACTTGCAAGAGAGAAGCCTTTCACACTTGTGATTGATAAATTAATAATTTCACCATTAAAAATACCCCCTGATTGACTTAAGATTAAGTCTCATGGGCTTCCCTGGTGGTGCAGTGGTTGAGAGTCCGCCTGCCGATGCAGGGACACGGGTTTGTGCCCCGGTCCGGGAAGATCCCACATGCCGCGGAGCGGCTGGGCCCGTGAGCCATGGCCGCTGAGCCTGCGCGTCTGGAGCCTGTGCTCCACAACGGGAGAGGCCACAACAGTGAGAGGCCCGCATACTGCAAAAAAAAAAAAAAATTAAGTCTCATGACTTTCATATAATGTGTATTTCTTGATTCTTTTTCTGAAATCCAGTGACCCAGGAAGTGTTCCATTCGGTGTTACTTAGTATTTTTTCCCTTCCCTCCCCTCCCCCTTCCCTCCCCTCCTCTTCCCTCCCCTCCCCTTCCCTCCCCCTTCTATCCCCTTCCCTCCCCTTTCCTCCCCCTTCCCTCCCCTCCCCTCCCCTTCCCTCCCCTTCCCTCCCCTCCCCTCCCCTCCCCTCCCCTTCCCTCCCCCTTCCCTCCCCTCCCCTTCCCTCCCCTTCCCTCCCCTCCCCTTCCCTCCCCCTTCCCTCCCCTCCCCTTCCCTCCCCCTTCCCTCCCCTCCCCTTCCCTCCCCCTCCCCTCCCCTCCCCCTTCCCTCCCCTCCTCTCCCCTCCCCCTCCCCTCCCCCTCCTTTCCCCTCCCTTCCCTTCCCCTCCCCTCCCCTCCCTTCCCTTCCCCTCCCCTTCCCTCCTTTCCCTTCCATTCCCTTCCCTTCCCTTCCCTTGCTTCCCTTTTGTTTTCTTTTTTCTTTTTAAAGCTTATACTCTGTGGCTAACATCTCTCCTTTCCTTCCCCCCGCCCACCAAGACCCTGGCAACAACTATTATATTCTCTGTTTCTATGAGATTAGCTTTTTAGATTCCACATATAAGTGATATCATACAGTATCTTTCTTTCTCTGAATTATTTCACTTAGCATAATGCCTGTAAGGTCCATCCATGTTGTCACAAATGGCAGGATTCCCTTCTTTCTCATGGCTGAAAAATATTCCAGTGGAATATATACATCCCACAACTTCATTATCCATTTACCCATTGAAGGGTATTATTTTATCTCTATATCTTGTCTGTTGTGAACCAAGCTGCATTAAACACGGGACTGAAGCTCTCTCTTCAAAATGCTGATTTCATTTCCTTTGGATCTATACACAGTAGTGAGTTTGCTGAGCATCTTTAAAACAGTTGTTTGGAATTCTTTGTCAGGCAATTTTTGGCTCTCCATTTTGGGGCCCAGCTCTTGGAATTTCCTTGTATTCCTTTTGTGGAGTCCTGTTTCCCTCACTCTTCCTGACCCCTGTAGCCTTGTGTAGGTGTCTGCACATTTGAAGAGGCAGAAACCTCTCCAGACCTTATGGACTGACTTGGCTATGGGAAGACTGTTACCTGCATGGGGCAGGGGAAGTGCTGGAGCGTGCCATTACCCTGGGTCTACTGGTGCAGGGCACCAAGTGTGGGGCCATGGGCCGGCATAGAGCCCAGGGTGGCGTGATGTCTCTTCAGCTCAGGCTGCTGGGTTCCGCAGCATCAGCAAGTGCGTGGTCCTTGATAAGCACTTGATAAGCGTCACCTTGATAAGCATCCATCGTGGCTGTGGGGTTCTCAGAGGCACCTCCAAGTGCAGCAGCTAGGAACAAGGACAGGTATTGGTGGTGGCCAGAGCTGGTCCTGTGCACACATGTGATTGCAGGGCCCAGCTACAGGTGTCTGAGTAGTGGCAGGTGCTACGTACAGACACACACATAGTGGTGTACCAGGGCAGACAGCAAGGGCCTGGGCCAGCTCTGGGGACATTTGTAGCTATGGGGGCGCTGGTTGCCCAACTGTGTTACTGTGGCTGCTGGGTCTTGCCATAGTCTCATGGAAGTGGGTGCAGATGACGGGTCAGACCAAAGTCAGGAATGTACACAGGTGGAATGGTTAGCTACATGTGAGCACAATGGTGCAGGCCTGTGACTGAAGATAAGGTCTGATCTGAGCCTACAAGCTGTGGCGGGGTCTGACTGTCAGGCATGTTCTTTATCAACCAAAAAAGGAGAATATCAAAAACCTGCAAATAAGAAAAGAGTTTATTTGGAGTCTTAGGAGTTGCAATTCAGGAGACACAGATTCGAGTGGCAACTCAAATGTTCTCTGAGGGAAGTTAAAATGGGAATGGACAAAGACATTACAGAGAAATTATACAGGTTGTTTTGCAGAACTATAATTGGTGCCAGAAGGCATTGTTATTCCTCAGCAGCTGATTGGTTGCTAAACTAAGGTTTTCAGGGAGTGAAGAAATGAGTTCCAGGTGGCCCGTGTTTTGCTGGGTCAGAAGTTTATGTTGCATCTGGGCATAGACATATGTAAGTTCTACTTCCCTAAGAACCTCCTGGCTCTGTTTTAGATCCCTTGGACATGAGTGACTCCATTTTGCTGTTTGTGGTACACATCCCACTTGGCTGCACTCTCTACCTCCTAGTTTCTAACTGGGAGCTCTTCCAAATCAAGATTCAGGAAGCCTTAATCATCCCAGTGGATGGAAAGTTGAGACTCTAGAAAGTAATGGGGCAATAGCTTTCCATCCCTCCTTGGGTACTCTGCTTCATTCCCAGTGATTTCTAGTTCTAGAACTTGGGACTTTTCTATTCCAATAGTCTAGAACTTTAGCATTCCCCTTTTTGTTTTCCCTGCAAGATTTCTTCCTTCTTCTAAGATTTGAGTCAAGCTTTGCCTTTATTTAACATCCACTCGATGATCCTTGCTATAGGTTACAATCGCCCTGGGGGAATATGGCTTCTGCTATCCCAAATCTGCCTGGAAACTCAGTTATGAGACTTGTATCACCCTAGGCTCCCTTAATTCATTATTTAAACTTGATTTAAAAAATTACATGTCTAGTAATTTTCCTCAATGTTTGCACACTGTAACATACATTGTTCTGGTGAAATACACACTCCTCACAAAATAAATATAATAAGGGAATAATTCATTTTGCCATGTTAGCAGTCATGTTAAAATTCAAGTTTATTTATGGAAATAAGGGGACAAACAACTAAGAATTACTATTAATGGGAGAACCATATATTAATTATTTCTTGATGAACTTAGAAGAATGCTAGTGCATACATACATATAAACAGAGACAGTTTGAAATTTAAAATGCAATATAATGTTTATTATCAACTGTAATTCACAATCCTAAGGGGTAAAACTCAAAGGAAAAATTAACGTGTTTGAATCGATTCTTTATAAGAAGGATTTCCATTTCTAACTGTGAATATGCTACATTCTTATTTCACTTATCTGTATGTATTTGAATATCTGCCAATGATACGATATCCTCCCAACCCTCAAATTCTTTTTCCGATACTTAGTTAAAAGTAAAGTTTTGCTCTCTTTCTCAGCATAACTTATACTTTCCTTTCTGTAGGAGTATTTCTCTCATTTTCTCAAGGATAATCTCTGGTTTTAAACTGTGATATAAAAAAAAAAGGCAGATTTTTATTTCACAGAGACTCATCGAAGGCTAGTAGACAGAGTTTTCTCTCTCTTCAGTGGTTCTTTCCTTTGTTCATTCTGCAAATACTTTTCAGAGCCTCTGTTACACATCATTCACTTTTGAGATATAGGACATAGAATAGTTCACAAAGCAGGTAAAGCCCCTGCCTTCGATGAATGACCATCCATTCTAGTAGAGAATACAGAAAATAAATAAATGTTAGATTATATAATAAAATGTCATTAAAATGATTTGTTGAAACATAAATAAAGTGGGTAACTTTAATATTTTTACTGAAATATATGCAATTTTAGCTAAAGTCATCACTAAAGTCTTTTATCAAACTTTGGCATTTGAACATGAACCTGAATGAAGTATAGATAAATGTGAACTACTATGTTTACTACTATTTTAAACAGAATTTTCTCAAGTGGCCAGTAAGCAGTTATGGAGTATGGCTGAGTTATATGTGATAAATTATGGAATGGATGAACTTTAGAAAGCAGATTTGTAATGAGTGGCAGCTTCATGTAATGGAAAGGTTAATGGAATTAGTTGATGTAGAAGCAGGTGAGGTTTGCTGTATTTCTAACTTCGAGGCAGAGGTGAACCAAGTAAACTTGTACATGATTAAATTTTACCCATGACTTAATTATATGTTCAGGTATGGGTTTGTGTGCATTGATATTCATAACTGACCAAATAATAGAGAAGTTAATTATTTTACAACACAGATAAACTAAAGTGTACCTATGTTGCCAAGAGATACAGTCTTTTCATACATAGTGTTATTCTCTGTAAATTGAAAATTTCATAACAGTATTTTTTCTAATTAATGTTGGTTGACTTCTTACACTGTAGATCATCAATATAAAACAAAAGACTGGATTCATTAAACAAATATAACATGGCCATAATATTATAAAATGAATATAAAATGGTGCTTCCAAACTTCATAGGGTTTGCATTTGTTGACTGTCTCCTGGGAAAAACTGTGTAGAAGTAAACCATTATTTATTAAAAGAAAGGATTCCTGATTTCTGTTCATGGGAGTTAAGCACATCAGGTGAGAAGTACCAGGGGTCAGGAAGATCAATTGATTTTATGTTAAATCAGTTCTGTTGGTTGAAAGAATTCAAGGTTAGTGTTGGAGAAACAGTATAAAGCTCTAGATTTTTGAGAATAGCATTTAAAATCATCAGATAGAATATAAATGGCAAGACACCAGAATTCAGAGGGGTTTTAAAATGAAATTTGAAGTGAATTTAAAGAGTCATAAATAAAGCAGAAAGTGCTGGGGATCCAATTTTATTGGCTGTTACTGGCATTCACAGGTAGAAATAACAACAGAAATAAAACCCAAGAAGAGTTTGTAGTTTATATAAGCTATAATTTCTAGCACCTGACAATTTACAGTATAGAGTAGACATCCTCATATCTTTGTCAGAATGGACTAAATTGCCTTGTCGATATCTACTATTGGTGTTGTTATTCTTAAGTACCTAGAAAGCAAAGTAAATCATTCATAAAAACCCCCAGTCACAAATAGAAAAAAATAGTGAAAATGTGAAGTTCTGAGTGAAGCAGATGTCTAGATATTACTAGATAAGAAAGAATCTTACTTCTTTCAATCCTATGTTAGTTCAGTTAAAGGAATATATGTATGCACACATTTTATTATTATTATGGAAAACTTAAAACATATGCAAAAGAAAAGAGTACATAGTTTAGTGGATTCAGCACCCAGCTTCAAGAATAATCAACTTTTCCCCCCAAATGTTCTCATCTTCTTCCCTACTTCCAATTTTATTTATTTATTTTTTCATATGAGATCAGATATTTAAAGCAAGTCCTATATATCATGCCTTTCCACCTAAAATATTTTATTATGCATCTCTAAACATTGTAGGTTTTTTTAAATTGTACTTTGTCATTATCACACCCTAAAAATTTTGCAGCATTTTCTTAATGTCATCTTCTACTCAAAATAAATGTGTTCATTTGTTTCAAAATTGTATTTTTTTTTTTTTTTTTTTTTTGCGGTTCGCGGGCCTCTCACTGCTGTGGCCTCTTCCGTTGCGGAGCACAGGCTCCGGACGCGCAGGCTCAGCGGCCATGGCTCACAGGCCCAGCCGCTCCGCGGCACGTGGGATCTTCCCGGACCGGGGCACGAACCCGTGTCCCCAGCATCGGCAGGCGGACTCTCAACCACTGCGCCACCAGGGAAGCCTAAAATTGTATGTTTTTAATCCATTGGTTAAATCAGGATCCAAATATGCTACATGTTGCAATGGCTTGTTATCTAGTAAGTCTTTTGCAAACTATAACAACTTCATTCTACTTTTCTATACATTTATTATATATATATATATATTTTCTTTTTGAGAAGCCAAGTCATTTGTCCTATAGAATATCTCCCATTTTATATATAACTGATGTCTTCTTCTGGTGACATAGACAGGTAACAAGCATTTTAGGCTTTGTAAGCTAACTCTACCTTTGTAGCATGAAACAGTTATAAATGGATAATACTTGGATGAGTGGGACTGCATTCCAGTAAATTTTTTTATGGACATAGATATTTAAATTTTATATAATTTTCATATGCCACAGAATATTCTTCTTTTAATATTTTTCAACCATTTAAAAATTTAACTCATTTTACCTTGCATGTTATACAGAACAATGTACTGGGAAGCCATTTTCGTTACTACTGCTTATATTCTATAAGCTGATAATTGAATTTAAAATATGGATAAGATTTTGATCACTTTTTTCAGAAAGAGCACTTCATGGATGGTACATTGTAATTATTATTGAGTGAAATCATAAGGTCCCTAATGTCTGTATGTCCATTTTTAGTAATGCTGATTATGGTCTGTCTAATTCCTCCATTACAAATTTCCCATGAACTTTCATTTATTGACATTAGTTTCTATTGATGACTGTTGGCTTTATTGTTTCCTTTGGGTAAATAAATTAGTGATTTTCTAATACCACCTCTTTTTCTGCATTTATCAGCAAGAATTCATCCAAAGAGAAAAACAATAATAATATAATCATTTGGTAATCCTATCATTAGTAGTGGGTTGCCATTATTTTTTCTTAAAGGTGTATTTTTGAATGGGAGTTTCTAGGTTCAATGTCTGGTGAGCTGCTATAAAATAATTCCATGAGTTTTGTTATGAATCATTTGAGTTCTTGTGACTAATACTGACAATAGTTTATTAATGTACCCTGAAAAAAAACTTTTTAGTTTATTTTTCAAGTCTTTCTATATCAAATTAGTGTAGATTTTATAGAGTTATGTAACAACAAGTCTTGCCTATTTTTACTAAAAGAGAGGCATTATTTTAAATGCTTAAATTACTTGCTGTACTTTATTAGTTGTTACACCCTGGCATTGAACACTTTAAAGAGGAGGATGGGATTATTTCATAATTAATTAAGGCTTACTGAGATTATTTCTCTCTTACATTGAGCTTTTCCTTAAAGTTGCTCAGGAAATTTTGAATATTTAAATTACAAATGAAAATTGATCCTCACATTTCACTGTGTTAATTAAATGCATAAAGAAAATCAGCATAAACTGACTAATTTTAACAACTTAAAAAAAACAGACCCAGTGATTAGTTTTGCTCTTTCAAGTAAAATACATACAGTATTTCTAATTACCTATAATACTTATGTAATTCTCTATTTTGAGATTAATTTATAGTGAAATTCCTATCTGAAAATAGAGTGCGTGACTCAGCATGTACAACTTGGATGAAGTTGGACCTTTAATTTGTTTTTTAAAAAGGAGTAAATAAGCTATTCCTTCTGTTTTTGAATTCACTCTCCCCATTTTTATTCTGCATCCCATGTCCTCTCTCTTATCCACAGATGTTTCATCAGCAGTTTCTAACCTGTGATCTATATTATCAAAGTTTCAACACCTACTGGCTCATTTCTGTCCACATATATACATCTTAATATTTCTCTCAGGTTATAGCAACAACAACAAGAAAAGAAGTCCCTCTTCCTCCTCCATTTTCCTTCTCCATCTCCTCTGTTCACTTATTTTCTTCCCATTTCAGCAAAACTCCTCAGCATGTAGAATACAGTCCTTGATTCTTTGCCTCAAATCCTCTTAAATTCATTCTAGTTAGCCTTCTACTCCAATCCCGTAAATATCTATCCAAGATCATCAATGACTTCTACTTTATTAAAATCAGTGTTTAAGTACAAGATCTCAACTCATTTATCATAACAGCATTTCATTAGTTGATTGCTCTCTCCTTCATATACTTTTTGGCACCTGATGCTGTTTTGCTTTCCCCCGACTTCACTGGCCATTTTTCACTCTCTTTTCCTGGTGTCTCAACATTTATTTCTTACCATATATTCAGTGCATGTCAACTTTACACAGTTTTTGAGTTCCATTTTTATAATTTCAAATGCCATTATAACTATTTGAAATTCTGCATGCTGTTACCTACGGCATTCATGATTTTTGTTATTTCTTATTTGTGTCATTAATTAGAAGGAAGTTGTTTCATTTCCGATAGTAAGTTTTATGGATTTATGTTTGTGTATGTGCATTTTTATTGTTAATTTCTAATTTTTATTGAATGAATTCCAACAACTAGCCTGTATTCTATGTATTTCAGGTGACGTTTTGAGAATTCTCTTGCAGCACAGTACATAGTCAATGTATAAATTTTGCATTTATACTGTTATTTATGACAATTAAACTTATGTTTCAATTTTTTGACTGCTTGGTTTATAAGTTATTCAAATAGGTGTGCTAAAATCTTCTAATTTGATTGTTTCTTTCTTGAATTTTATTTTTTTTTTATACAACAGGTTCTTATTAGTCATCCATTTTATACACATCAGTGCATACATGTCAATCCCAATCTCCCAGTTCATCCCACCACCACCACCACCCCCTGCCGCTTTCCCCCTTTGGTGTCCATACATTTGTTCTCTACATTTGTGTCTCAGTTTCTGCCCTGCAAACCGGTTCATCTGTACCATTTTTCTAGGTTCCACAAACATGCGTTACTATACAATATTTGTTTTTCTCTTTCTGACTTCCTTCACTCTGTATGACAGTCTCTAGATCCATCCACGTCTCAACAAATGACCCAATTTCGTTCCTTTTTATGGCTGAGTAATATTCCACTGTATATATGTCCCACATCTTCTTTCTCCATTCATCTGTTGATGGGCATTTAGGTTGCTTCCATGACCTGGCTATTGTAAATAGTGCTGCAATGAACATCGGGGTGCATGTGTCTTTTTGAATTATGTTTTTCTCTGGGTATATGCCCAGTAGTGGGATTGCTGGATCATATGGTAATTCTAGTTTTAGTTTTTTAAGGAATCTCCATACTGTTCTCCATAGTGGCTGTATCCATTTACATTCCCACCAACAGTGCAAGAGTGTTCCCTTTTCTCTACACCCTCTCCAGCATTTGTTGTTTGTAGATTTTCTGATGAGGCCCACTCTAACTGGTGTGAGGTGATACCTCATTGTAGTTTTAATTTCCATTTCTCTAATAATTAGTGATGTTGAGCAGCTTTTCATGTGCTTCTTGCCAATCTGTATGTCTTCTTTGGAGAAGTATCTGTTTAGGTCTTCTGCCCAGTTTTGGATTGGGTTGTTTGTTTTTTTAATATTGAACTGCATGAGCTGTTTATATATTTTGGAGATTAATCCTTTGTCTGTTGGTTCGTTTGCACATATTTTCTCCCATTCTGAGGGTTGTCTTTTCGTCTTCTTTATGGTGTCCTTGGCTGTGCAAAAGCTTTGAAGTTTCATTAGGTCCCGTTTGTTTATTTTTGTTTTTATTTCCATTACTCTGGAGGTGGATCAAAAAAGATCTTGCTGTGATTTATGTCAAAGAGTGCTCTTCCTATGTTTTCCTCTAAGAGTTTTATAGTGTCTGGTCTTACATTTAGGTCTCTAATCCATTTTGAGTTTATTTTTGTGTATGGTGTTAGGGAGTGTTTCTAATTTCATTCTTTTACATGTAGCTGTCCAGTTTTCCCAGCACCACTTATTGAAGAGGCTGTCTTTTCTCCATTGTATATCCTTGCCTATTTGTAATAGATTAGTTGACCATAGGTGTGTGGGTTTACCTCTGGGCTTTCTACCTTGTTCCATTGATCTATGTTTCTGTTTTGGTGCCAGTATCATATTGTCTTGATTACTATAGCTTTGTAGTATAGTCTGCAGTCAGGGAGTCTGATTCCTCCAGCTCCGTTTTTTTTCCCTCAAGATTGCTTTGGCTATTCAGGGTCTTTGTGTCTCCATACAAATTTTAAGATTTTTTGTTCTAGTTCCGTAAAAAATGCCATTGGTAATTTGATAGAGATTGCCTTGAATCTGTAGATTGCTTTGGGTAGTATAGTCATTTTCACAATATTGATTCTTCCAATCCAAGAACATGGTATATCTCTCCATCTGTTGGTATCATCTTTGATTTCTTTCATCAGTGTCTTACAGTTTTCTGCATACAGGTCTTTTGTCTCCCTAGGTAGGTTTATCCCTAGGTATTTTATTCTTTTTGTTGGAATGGTAAATGGGAGTGTTTCCTTAATTTCTCTTTAAGATTTTTCATCATTAGTATATAGGAATGCAAGAGATTTCTGTGCATTAATTTTGTATCCTGAAACTTTACCAAATCCATTGATTAGTTCTAGTAGTTTTCTGGTGGCATCTTTAGGATTTTCTATGTATAGTATCATGTCACCTGCAAACAGTGACAGTTTTACTTCTTGTTTTCCAATTTGTATTCCTTTTATTTCTTTTTCTTCTCTGATTGCCATGGCTAGGACTTCCAAAACTATGTTGAAGAATAGTGGTGAGAGTGGACATCCTTGTCTTGTTCTGGAGAGTTTTTATCATAAATGGGTGTTGAATTTTGTCAAAAGCTTTTTCTGCATCTATTGAGATGATCATATGGTTTTTTTCCTTCAATTTGTTAATATGGTGTATCACATTGATTGATCTACATATACTGAAGAATCCTTGCATCACTGGGTTAAATCCCACTTGATCATGGTGTATGATCCTTTTAATGTGTTGTTGGATTCTGTTTGCTAGTATTTTGTTGAGGATTTTTTCATATATATTCATTAGTGATATTGATCTGTTATTTTCTTTTTTTGTAGTATCTTTGTCTGGTTTTGGTATCAGGGTGATGGTGGCCTCATAGAATGAGTTTGGGAGTGTTCCTTCCTCTGCAGTTTTTGGAAGAGTTTGAGAAGGATGTGTGTTAGCTCTTCTCTAAATGTTTGATAGAATTCGCCTGTGAAGCTATCTGGTCCTGGACTTTTGTTTGTTGGAAGATTTTTTTTTTTTTTAAATATCCTTGCTTTTTTTTTTTTTTTCCTAATTTTATTTATTTATTTATTTATTTATTTATTTATTTATTTATTTATTTATTTATTTATGGCTATGTTGAGTCTTTGTTTCTGTGTGTGGGCTTTCTCTAGTTGCGGCAAGCAGGGGCCACTCTTCATCACAGTGTGCGGGCCTCTCACTGTCTTGGCCTCTCTTGTTGCAGAGCATAAGCTCCAGATGCGCCGGATCAGTAGTTGTGTCTCACGGGCCTAGTTGCTCTGCAGCATGTGTGATCTTCCCAGACCAGGGCTTGTACCCGTGTCCCCTGCATTGGCAGGCAGATTCTCAACCACTGTGCCACCAGGGAAGCCCTTGTTGGAAGATTTTAAGTCACAGTTTCAATTTCATTATTTGTAATTGGTCTGTTCATATTTTCTATTTCTTCCTGGCTCATTCTTGAGAGGTTATACCTTTCTAAGAATTTGTCCATTTCTTCCAGGTTGTCCATTTTTTTGGCATAGAGTTGCTTGTAGTAGTCGCTTAGGATGCTTTGTATTTCTGTGGTGTCTGTCGTAACTTCTCCTTTTTCATTTCTAATTTTATTGATTTGAGTCCTCTCCCTGTTTTTCTTGATGAGTCTGGCTAATGGTTTATCAATTTTGTTTATCTTCTCAAAGAACCAGCTTTTAGTTTTATTGATGTTTGCTAGTCTTTTCTTTGTTTCTATTTCATTTATTTCTCCTCTGATATTTATGATTTCTTTCCTTCTGCTAACTTAGGGTTTTTTTGTTTTTTCTCTAGTTCCTTGAGGTGTAACATTAGATTGTTTGAGATTTTTCTTGTTTCTTGAGGTAGGCTTGTATAGCTATAAACTTCCCTCTTAGAATTGCTTTTGCTGCATCCCGTAGATTTTGGATCGTCGTGTTTTCATTGTCATTTGTTTCTAGGTATTTTTTGATTTCCTCTTTGAATTCTTCAGTGATCTCTTGATTATTTAGTAATGTATTGTTTAGTCTCCATGTGTTTGTGTTTTTACATTTTTTTCTCTGTAATTCATTTCTTATCTCATAGCATTGTGGTCAGAAAAGTTGCTTGATATGATTTCAGTTTTCTTAAATTTACTGAGGCTTGATTTGTGACCCAAGATGTGATCTATTCTGGAGAATGTTCCATGCGCACTTGAGAAGAAAGTGTAATCTGCTGTTTTTGGATGGAATGTCCTTTAAATATCAATTAAATCTATCTGGTCTGTTGTGTCATTTAAAGCTTCTGTTTCCTTATTTATTTTCATTTTGCATGATCTGTCCATTGGTGCAAGTGACGTGTTAAAGTCCCCCACTATTATTGTTTTACTGTCGATTTCCTCTTTTATAGCTGTCTTATGTATTGAGGTACTCCTATGTTAGGTGCATATATATATTTATAATTGTTATATCTTCTTCTTGGATTGATCCCTTTATTATTATGTATTGTCCTTCCTTGTCTCTTGTAAAATTCTTTATTTTAAAGTCTATTTTATCTGATATGAGTATTGCTACTCCAGCTTTGTTTTGATTTCCATTTGCATGGAATATCTTTTTTCATCCCCTCACTTTCAGTCTGTATGTGTCCCTAGGTCTGAAGTGGGTCTCTTATAGACAGCATATATATGGGTCTTGTTTTTGTATCCATTCAACAAGCCTGTGTCCTTTGGTTGGAGCATTTAATCCATTGACTTTTAAGGTAATTATCGATATGTGCATTCCTATTACCATTTTCTTAATGGGCTTTGGGTTTGTTTTTGTAGGTCGTTTTCTTCTCTTGTGTTTCCCACTTAGAGAAGTTCCTTTAGCATTTGTTGCAGAGCTGGTTTGGTGGTGCTGAATTCTCTTAGCTTTTGCTTGTCTGTAAAGCTTTTGATTTTTCCATCGTATCTGAATGAGATCCTTGCTGGGCAGAGTAATCTTTGTTGTAGGTTCTTCCGTTTCATCACTTTAAGTATATCATGCTACTCCCTTCTGGCTTGTATAGTTTCTGCTGAGAAATCAGCTGTTACCCTTATGGGAGTTCCCTTGTATGTTATTTGTCGTTTTTCCCTTGCTGCTTTCAATAATTTTTCTTTGTCTTTAATTTTTGCCAATTTGATTACTATGTGTCTCAGCGTGTTTCTCCTTGGGTTTATCCTGCATGGGACTCTCTGCGCTTCCTGGACTTGGGTGACTATTTCTTTTCCCATGTTAGGGAAATTTTTGACTATAATCTCTTCAAAGATTTTCTCAGCTTCTTTCTCTCTCCTTCCTCCTTCTGGGAGCCCTATAATGCGAATGTTGTTGCATTTAGTGTTTTCCCAGAGACCTCTTAGGCTGTCTTCATTTCTTTTCATTCTTTTTTCTTTATTCTGTTCTGCACTCATGAATTCTACCATTCTGTCTTCCACGTCACTTATCCATTCTTCTGCCTCAGTTATTCTGCTATTGATTCCTTCTGGTGTTGTTTTCATTTCAGTTATTGTATTGTTCAGAACTCTGTTTCTTTGTTCTTTAATTCTTCTAGGTCTTTGTTAAACGTTTCTTGCATCTTCTTGATCTTTGCCTCCATTTTTTTCCCAAGGTGCTGGATCATCTTCACTATCATTATTCTGAATTCTTTTTCTGGAAGGTTGCCTATCTCCACTTCATTTAGTTGTTTTTCTGGGGTTTTATCTTGTTCCTTCATCTGGTACCTAGCCCTCTGCCTTTTCATCTTGTCTGTCTTTCTGTGAATGTGGTTTTTGTTCCATAGGCTGCAGGATTGTAGTTCTCTTGTTTCTCCTTTCTGCCCTCTGGTGGTGTATGTATTTGTTTTTAATTTTATCATTTTTTGCTGTTTTAGAAGTATATTTTTAGGTGTCTATAAGTTCATTATATTATTTTTCATTTTGACCTTTAATCAGTATTTCTACTGAATTATTTCACCCTAAGTTCTTTATTTTGATATGTTATATCTAATTTTCATTGTAATATTTCTGTTTCTTCATTTCTTCATTTTCAGACTACTGTTTCATTTTTATATCACTATTTATTTGGACTGAGTGTATTTAAATTTTTATTTAAATTTTATTTTTTCCTTACCATGGCTTTCTGGCTACTTCCTTCTGGGTTCCTTTTTCTTATCAGATATTTTGTATCGCTCATTTCGTTTATTTGTTCCTTTTGGAACTCCTCCTAAGTACTGTATTGCTTCTTTTCAAGTTATTTTGCATATTTTTAACTTCCTTATTAAAAAAGTTTCCTTGAGGGACTTACCTGGCAGTCCAGTGGTTAAGGGTTCCCTCTTCCAATGCAGGGGACATGGGTTCGATCCCTGGTCGGGGAACTAAGATCCCATATGCCACATGGTGTGGTCAAAAAAGAAAAAAAAAAAGTTTCCTCTCTTTATTGCTTCACTTCCATTCTGGATTATTATCTTACTTCTAGGTTAAAACTTTTGTAATTCTCTCTTCCACAGATTTTCCCTTTTGTTGATTTAAACAAACCCTTTAATTGCCTCTCTATATAGCCATCTTGTCTTTAAATGATTTTTACTCTAATTGTAAAGATGACATTCTTTTATCTCTTTGAGATTATATAGATATATAAAATATAAATTATGAGTATTTATTTTTATTAGTTGCTCATGTAATTGAGTTTCTAGGACTGTTTACAGTACTTCTCGTTTTGCTTGATAATTCTTCTTCTGCAACTTGTTTCCATATTTGATTTCCTGTCTCTTCAATCCAGCTCTCTGGATTGAATTTTTAATTTAGGAAGTCAGGCACTTAACACTCTATCTAACCAGTGGCCTCTGGATGGTTTGTTTATGGAGGCTAAGTGACTTGTAGAACTCCTTAAATGATTCTATATCAGAAGCTCAGCTTTCATCTCTATTGTAGATAGGTCAGATTTTTGGCATCTCTATTTCATAGTGAAAGCAATGGTGTGTTGGAGACTAGGGGCTGACTGAAATCTACTGTCTGAGTCAAACTGTCCACTGGGTTGTTTATTACCTCTTCCACAGATGATGATCTCTGATGGACATTAATATATAATGTGAACATTCTCACATTTTTTGCCTATTCCCATTGCAGCACCCACATGCTTCTCCAGAACAACTTTTCACCAAATTTCCAAAATTTCTACTCCTAGGTACCTGACCAACTAGACATGCTCTCTGCTACCATCATGAACTCATGTAAACGTTTAACTCATTCAACTTATCTTTCCACATAATGTAAATGAAAAAGTACAAGTTACTAAGATTTGGCTCCTGGAAGGATTTCCCTTCATCACTGCTGGGGGACTCTTTAGTTCTCACTAATACAGTCATTTTCCACTTTGGTGGCTTGATAATAATTACATAATGGGAAGTTTTGGCTACATGGTGTCTTGATATTCCATGGTTTGGCACTCAGGTTTTCAACAGGGTCCAGTAGCTATGTTATGAATGGTGTTGGCCACTCAGGTGTAGATAGAATGCTCTTGCTCTGAAACACTGGGAATATGCACTGCATTTTTTTTTTATTGGGTTTACAGATGACCCACCCGTTGTCTTTATGACAGACACCTCTAGAATCCTAGGGTCTGTTAGATCATATGGTCTAAGCAGCAGGCCTGCTTATATTGCAAGTCAGATATAAGTTCTTTGGCCACAGGCTTTAAAACTAGAAGCTTTTTGTGTCAAATGCTACATTGGTTGGAACAGTATTGTCAAGCATGAAATACGATGCTTCCAAAACCTAAAGTCCTACCAGGAATTATTCTTCTTTCCTAGCTGTAGAAGCTCTAAAATGCAATTATTTACTCTTTATTTTGAAGGGGATGCTCTGGCATGCAGTAGAAAAATGATTTCCTAAATTCTTTACCTTGGAAATTCCAAAAGAAACAGTAAGGCCCATACATGAAACCCCACCTGTGCAGGAAAAACAAGCATTGCTGCCATGGCATGAGCCAAGAAGTTCCTATTGTCACTGATACTACTACTATAGGCATAGACCTACCCACACTCAAGAAGCTTGTGCTTAGTCTAGCAGACATAGGCTTTGCCTGCTGAAACTGTAATCTGCTAAAGATTACCTGTAAATTTGCACTGCTGTTGAAATGTTGCCTCCTCTGTCCTTCTGCCTTATGCATTTCACACAACTGAATCAAGAAGACAGAGTCTAAATTATGCCCAGTCCTCTGGTTACATGCAAGTCTGTAAAATGTAGATTTAATCTTCTGTTCTCAATGATACAGGAGTGATCTTAGGAAGAAGTGGGAATAGACACTGAGTGTCAATAGTCAGCATCTTAAACATGTACAGTATTTGATGAGTATATGTAAAATGTTGAAAATATATGCCATTTTAAGCAAGAAATTTAAACACCATTCTCTCTTATACACAAGCAAATGCACTAGATCATTAAGTATTTAAACCTGACAGAATCATGCTTTGACTTCTTGGCAAACATCTCCTATATTAATCTCCTCGGGCTGCTACAGCAAAATACCACAGCTAGATGGCTTAAACAACACACATATATATTTTCTTTTCCTCATAGTTCTGGAGGCTAGAAATCCAAGATCAAGGTGTTGGCAGGTTTGGTTTCTTCTGAAGTCTCTCTCCTTGGCTTGCTGATGGCCACCTTCCCATAGTGTCCTCACATGATCGTTTCTGTGTGTCTATCTTTCACGTTTCTGTGTGTGTCCTAACATCCTCTTTTTATAAGGACAACAGTCATAATAGATTAGAGCCCACCCAAGTAACCTCATTTTAAGTTAATCACCTCTTGGGGAGAGGGAAATTCAGCCTATAACACTCCCCTCCCACATTTTTTTTTAATCTCACAAGCAGATTCCATGGAATAGGACCACTTGTATTCTCATAATCATTATGAAATTGTATAGAAGGTAATTCTCATGTACATTATTATAAACATTATTATAAAATTTAGGGTAAATTTTACTTTAAAATGTTAAAATTTATGTATATATAAATTGTTCAACCAAAATTACAAAATATCTAGGCTGAGTTATTTACACACCACATTAAAAAACTACCATGTGTAAAATATTAGATAGCTAGTGGGAACCTGCTGTATAGCACAGGGAGCTCAGCTCGATGCTCTGTGATGACCTAGATGGGTGGTATGCTGGGGGGGAGGGGAGTGTGCAAAGGAGGTCCAAGAGGGAGGAGATATATGTACACATATAGCTGATTCACTTCGCTGTATGGCAGAAACTAGCACAACATTGTAAAGCAAATATACTGTAAAAAAAAAACAAGTGAAGAAGTCCTTTTAACATTGTACAATGGTCATTATCATTACCAATTTATTCATTATGGCCCTAATAATTTCACTTTGAGAAGTAAATCCAGTCTCTAAGATTATAAGAGACGGAAATGGATGTTTTTCACTTGGTTCAAACTAGTTAATTTGTTTTCTTTATAGATAGAAGGAGGAAACAGGTGCTTCTGTGATTTATGAAAGAATGTAGCTCACAATTATTATGATGAAATGTCAAAATTATGTTAATCTACATTGAATGATGAAAGCACTACAATCATAGCACAATCAAGTTAGAACAATGTTCTTAAATTCTAACTGGGCTTTGAATGAAATTGTTTTAACTATGCTAATTTAAAAGTTTCTTAAATGTTCCTGTGGCTCATTATCTTTCAACACATTATAATTATTTTCTGGTGCTGACAACTACAGTTTGGAATAGAAGCCCACTGGCATTTTCATAAATTATTTAAATGTAAAAATTGCTGTACAGTGGTTCATATGAGTCACTTTTATCACAGACAGTGTTCAAGGTATGAAGATTCAGTGACATATCATTTCTAGGTAGAATCAAGATGAGAAGTTTGGTCCAATTACTGCAAGGAATTCCAGTAATAAAATGCTATTTTTTTCTTAAATTGGCAACTCAGAAGGAAAGGTCAGATCTGGCATATGTTTGAGTATAAAAGTGAGCTTATTAATTTGGCTTATTATACACAAATATAACAAGTCATTTCTGGTACACTTACTGCTTTTTATCCAAGGTAAAATAATTTATTAAATTCAGAAAAAGTCACACAAGATTACAGAAAGCTGTTATTTTCAAGTCAGTTTGAGTGTGTCTCAAACAAATAATTATTTTCAGATATATTTTAGGAATTCAACCATATATATATATGATTGAAATTTAGTTCACATACCATAGAATTCATTTATCAAAGTATATAATTCAGTGTTTTTAGTATATTCACAGTCTTGCAATCATCACCACTATCAATTTTAGAACATTTTTATTACCACAAAAGGAAACTCCTGACCAATTAGCTGTCACCCTCCACCCCAGTGCCAGTCCTAGGCAAATACCAATCTACTCTCTGTCTCTATAGATTTGTCAGTGTGGACATTACATATAAATGACATCATACAATATGTGATCTTTTGTAACTGACTCTTCTCCCTTAGTATAATGTTTTCAATGTTCATTCATATTCTTGCATGTATCAGTATTACATTCCTTTAAATTAACAAATAATGTTGCATTGTATGGAGATACCAAAAGTTATTTATCCATTCATCAGTTGACGGACATTTGGCTTGTTTCCATTTTTTGGCTGTTATAAATAATGCTTCTATAAACTTTGTGTGCATGTGTTTTATTTCTCTGGTATATTTCTAGGAGAGGAATTATGAAGTCATGTAGCAATTCTATGTTTAATCTTTTGAGAAACTGCCAGACTTTTCTAAAGTGGCTTTACCATTTTACATTTCTACTAGTCAAATATGAGGATTCTAGTTTCTCACATTCTCACCAACGCATGTTATCTGTCACTTTGATTAAAGCTATCCTAGTAAATATGAAATTATATAACATTATGGTATGATTGTCTCGTATTCATATATCAGTTAGTAGCAAATGTCCTCAAGTTATCACTAATGACCACTTAAATTGTGCTGGATGAGCCATTATGTATGCTGAGCGTACAACTGCAAACACTGATTTAAATAATTGATAGAGATATCAGTAAAAGAAGAAAGAGTAGAAGGACAAGGGAAGAGCAATATAATAATGTTCCATTTATTGGATATATTATATTTTGTTTCTCCATTCATTGGTTGGGGGACATTTGGATGTCCCCCAAAAAAGAATAACAGGGAAAGAAGATATACTAGCATGAATAATGAGGTGATTTTAACTTTAAAGGGCATCAACTCTCTTTAATGTCCCAGAAAAATAAGTTCAATCTAGAATCCTATACTCAGGCAACTGATCAAACAAATTGGATAACAAAATAAAGAGATTTCAGGTATAGATATTTCAACAAACAAAATAAAACACATACAAAACACAAAAATCTCTCATGTACTCTTTCTTAGGAAGCTAAACTAATTAAAATGAAAGAATAAAAAGTGAAAGAAGAAGATAGAGCAGCCTCTTCAAAGGAAGATGCTCAGCAGATCTGGGAAAGTAAGAAAATGCCCAGGATGCTGGAACAGGCATTTCCTTCCAAGCAACTCACTCTTAGGCTCTTAGAGTGAGGAGAAAAGATTTCAGCATTAAACATTTTTTCTCCAGAAAATAAACTGAAATCACAGGTAGTACAACAAGTTAGTGTGGAAATTTGACTGAGAGGTTGAAGAAGATGTAGAGAGAATTCTCTTGGAAATAGAGCAAAACTATACGTAAAGATATATATATATATATATATATATATATATATATATATATATAAAACAAGTTGTGCATGAAAGGTAATTTAACAATAATACACTGAGCAGCTCAAAAGTGTAAATATATGTACCTAAAATCAAAATAAGCCCTGCATATTGATTTAACCCAATGGTGATTTAACAATAATTGCAGATGTAAGGAGGGGGAAAATGGTATGACGTGGTAAGAGAAATAAATCGTCATCTCTTACAATAGGAAATTAATAGGTGTTTAAAATGATAATTTATTATTGCAGTATAGGCATATAATTTAAAGTTATGGATGGGTATATGAGAAGCACAGGAAAAAGAGTTTAGGTACTTTTTTATATGGAGATGAATTAGGAGTGGGGATGAATTGATCCTTGGATTCCTCTACCTTGGATATTTTTCTTTGATTATTTTAAAATATTATGTTATTAACATATTCATAGACTGTTATAAAATTTTGTAAATAATTTGTTGTATAAGTGGCAATTTACTATAATGGTATCCTCATTAATGAAAGCAAAAACGATGGGAAGATAAAACACTGCACTGCATTGCCTAGAGATTCTTTTCTAATTGGAGAATGCATTTCTTAACCTCAAATCTTTTATTTCCTCTTTCGTGCTTTTCTAAAAAAAAAATTGTTTCTTGAACTTTGAAGATAATTGTTCTAACAATATTATCTAACCAGGAAGAGCTCATGCTCTTCCTTCTCTTTTCCTTTCTGGTTCAAGTCTCATCCTTGGTTTTCCATTTTTTTTTTTTTTTTTTGAAAGTGATGTAATGGAACATTTATACATGCCATTATAGGGTTAAGAAAAGGGGGCAGGAATAGCAGAGATTCTGTAAGCTTCCTGATAGCAGGAACTAAGTTCACCATCATTTCCTGTATGGTTTCCCATATTGTTAAGGCCAGTTTGGTGCCAGTCTCTGCATGAAGATTTTCTATGTAGAAAAAAATATCTCCTTAGAAAAAAATTCAGCATTATAATATATTCTCTTCTTTATTATATCGTCAGTCTCTTGTCACCATAAAATAGTATTTTGTACATTAAAATTCTCCAAATTCCCTAGCCAAGTGTTACATCTATGAAAGGTAATAAATATGAATATGAAATTTCAGTAAACTATTAAAGTGTTAATCAAGAATGGTTCTGTGACTCCTATTTAAAGGTAGTTTTCCAAATCTTGATTAATTATATGATTAGCTTTTAATAATAATATTGTTTGTTTTCTTAATCATAAAAGAACATGTAATCATAAAAGAACAAGTTATTCAAAATATATTAGTATTGTGGGTTTTTTTTACAACTCAGTGAATTATACGATTGCCTTTTTTTGGATATATGCTTAGTTCATTATCTGCACACATATTCACAAACAGAAGTTAAAGAAACTCACAGAATATTAGGTACAAGATAGAAATTTTAGAAGTTTAATTTCAGAATATATATTTATTTTATTTTAATTATGAGCTCCTTTTCTTGACTTAATTTCTTCATGTCTTCATTGACTAGATAATAGAATTTTCAATACTTGACTTTTTAGTGATATTCCCTATAAAAATACTAAGGAAAGTGAGTTTTTTGCATCCCAGTTCATGGAAGCAGCACTGTCAAAGGAGATTTAGATATTGTTAATGAGAAATAGTATTACTGGTGAAAATATGGGTACTAGAATGCATTTATTATCATTCCACAGTACTGGCACTTGGTAGGCTGGCCCAATCTCTAGGCCACTGAGGTTATTTACAAAGCCAAAAATAATTCATTTTTTAATAGAATGAGTTCACATCAGTAATTCTCTTTTAAATTTAATTATATAAAATGTTTTACTTTAATTTTATTTAATGTAAATTGCTCAATTTTTTTCTATAATATGCTTACTAAAACTTCTATAACCTCAGTCTCTTGTAATTGTATACTCTTTTTTAACCCTTTTACAACTCACTGATTACCTTTCTGTGGTCATTTTATTGACCTTAAAGCTTTTCAAAAAACTCTTGCCTCTAATTATTATTTAAAACAATTTGTCTTCATAATTATAAATTTCATATTTCAAGTAATCAAAGATTTATATAATGGAAAATGAGGTTAAATTTAAATATAGTCTTTATTCTTTCAGATAAATTGATTTTGTACTTTTCTTTCCCTTTTAGTGCATTTTGCTCATTCTACCATCATAAGTAATTTCTATTAATTCTGCCTAGAACAAAGCATATTTCATAATTACTCAATTCAGACAAGGAACCAGATACTACCATACAAATAAATTATTGTTCATGAGTTGATTTAAAAAAATAATTGCAGAGATTGCATCTTTCCAGCTATCACTAATCAGGCTGTCTAGTTTTTGAAGGTCAAAAGGAAGAAAATAATAGAAGTTAGCCAATCAACCAACTCTGTAATGGTAAGCACAAAGGTCAAATATAATTATACAGAGATAGAAAGGAATATCAAGTGAAATTTTAATGTTTTATTCTTTATACTTAGATTTTCAAAAAGTATATATTCACCTATAACATTAACATAACTTTTAAGAAAAAAAAATGTAACGTCCAATTGGTTAACGATTATGTTCAGTAGTTGCTTTTGTGTTTTTACCGTGTGCTGGGGAAAAAGCTAAACAATAGGTATAAAGTAGTGAAAACATGTTTAGAGATAGCCAAGAGGAATGGTGGTATCAATCTAAGCTTAAAAACAAAGAAAGTATAGCTTATGGTGAATACATGAATGACAGAGATAAACTACAGTTTCTGGTCAAAGATGTTTTTTAATAACTTTACATATCAGTACATCAAAGAATACTCACTACCTTTAAATGAGCTGAACATATGTTTGTAAGTGTATTTCATTAAAAAATATATGTGAAAAGACAAAAAACTAACAAGCTAGGATGTGAAGAGTACTCGTCCAATGTCATCTAGAAGCAATGGACTTCATCTAGAGAGATGCAAGGCACTGCCTTTTGCTCTGAGCAGAGGTTCTCAAATGTGGACCACAGATCATGCTGGTCCAATAACTGTCACTGCTCTGCCTAGATAGCATGAGATTGAAAGTGAGCATTTCTATATGTTAATATCTAATTGAGAGAGTTTTCTGATGATCCTGAAAATAAAAACCTGTGTTTGTATTTAATATTTTTAATTTCATTTCTTCAGTACTTCACTTTAATTGGATTATGTAAAAGTATTAATATGTAAGAACTGTGTTTAAAATATTGGATGTAATATACTCTAGATCAGTGGCCCACAAATTTCAGCCTACTGGCCAAATATGCCATGCCTATGGACTGTGTTTTTAAGAGTTTTCATGGAACACAGCCAAAATCACTTGTGTATATGTACATAGTATTAGTAATAGTAAATCCCTATGAGAGAAAGTATTTTGCCATTTTCAAGTATTCAAATATATTAATCCATTTAGAAGAATTCTGGTTCAGTAGGAATCATTAGTATACATTATTCTTTTATGATACAGTGAAAAGGTATTAAATATATAATAGACCACTAACAGAATAAACCAGTTTCTCAATTTAAGATATTAGATTCTTAGACATTTGAATAGAGTTTCTGTGGAGGATTAATACGATTTTACATATTAATGTTATTCTACTTGAAAGGTATGTAACATTATTATAACTCCTCCCAAAATACACTCACCTTTTAAAAACAGATTTTAATCATGATTAATTCAGAAACCATTTATATTTTTAATTGACAGCTCATACATCGCATTGGTGCCACATATGTAACAGATGCTCAACAGTTTGTTGAATAAAAAAATGATAAGCAAGTCTATGAAATGAAATGGAACACAGATATGTAAACTTTCCTGAAAAAGGTAGAATTTGGCAATAGATTGATAAAATTATTGTAAAATTTTTAACTTTATTGCCAATTATGGTATAAGGTTTCTTAATAAAATAGATACTATATTTAAATATAAGATTTTAAAGCATTTTTTCCTTACTCAACATCGTTGGACATTTAAACACTTTCTATTATTTATGCCAGGTAATTTGGGGGTTTCAATGTAATGTTTAGATGTATATCACAATTCACATTGAATCACAAGTAGTTTTTTAGTGACTTTTAAAAAATGGTCTTACAAGACGTCCTAGAATCATCTAGTTCAGGGGTGCCCAACCTCCAAGTCACCTACCAGTACCAGTCCGTGACCTGTTAGGAACCAGGCCACACAGCAGGAGGTGAGTGGTAGACAAGTAAGTGAAGCTTCATCTGCCGCTCCCCCTCTCTCTCATTACTGCCTGATCATCCTCGCCCCCGTCCCCCCGATCTGTGGAAAAACTGTCTTCCAGGAAACCAGTCCCTGGTGCCAAAAACATTGGGGACCGCTGCTCTAGTTAATAGATCTTTAAATATATTTTTCTCTGTTTCTTTCTGTTTCCCTTCCTGTCCTTACCTGAACCAGGGATTGTCTTGCATTTAGTAAACCTGTGCTTTTCTACTCTTGAGGCCAGTGCCAAATTCATAGATAAGTCTTTTTCTACAGTAGGCAGGCAAAGGATTCAGTTTCTGCTGAGCTTGTCTGACACTCAGAGCAACATATTTTAATTATGTTATTCTAGAATTAGGAATTTTTTATAGCTGAATGGAATAAAAATCCAAATAATATACTGCTTAGTTGTAATATTATAGAATAGAAAATAGAGATATAAAACCAAATGAAAATGTAAAACATTATTTCTCAGCCTCTTAATGTTTTGTTGCAAGTCCTAAATGTTTAATGTTTATATTTATGCACTGTTTCCTAATTTTTTTTAATTAATTAATTTATTTTTATATTTATTTTTGGCTGTGTTGGGTCTTCATTTCTGTGCGAGGGCTTTCTCTAGTTGCAGCAAGCGGGGGCCGCTCTTCATCATGTCTAATTTTTTTAAGAATATATTTTTTTCTGTTCTTTAGTTGCTAGGTATGTGAGGTGTTAGCAGCATGAATAGCCATATAATTCAAATATATTTTTCATTAATATTCTGAAAGCCAATATCATGTAGGGAAAGAAAAGCTACTTGTAATCAAGAAAATAAATTACCAGCGTTTCACTTATTTAATGACATGATAATACGTATACCAACCACCAAAATAATAAGCATTTGCTGTTATGATATGTAGATTCAGTTGAGGGCACCTAGGTGATTCACATGATCTTGAACCACTCATGGATATTTTGGGGGGCTGGCTGCTTCTCAGCCAATCTAGGCTGGTCTTGACAGCAATGGCTTAGTAGGATCAGATCTGCTCTACAAGCTCCTCATCCTCCAACAGGATAGCACATACAAGTTCTGATGGGAATACAAAGAAGAACTACAACAAGTGCAAACACACAGATCCTCTTGAGGCCTAGGCGTAGAACTAGTACCATGTAACTTCCACCTTCCTCTACTGGCCAAATTAATGCACATAAACAAGTGTAGAATCAGAGTGTACGAACACTACAAGGTTACATGGCAGAGGTCATGAATACAGAGAAGTGAAGATTTGGGACCAATGATGCAATCAACCACAGCAGTAAGTGTTCAATTACATTTAAAAGAAATAGATCTATGATGTAGTTTGCAAATAGTATCAAATTAAAAAATACAAATGAATATTCAAAAATTAAATTTCTGTGTTCTATTCACTTATGCCTTTTCATATTGCTGACTTAAAAAAATCAAAGTATAATTTATATAAGGTGAAATGTTCAACTATTAAGTACTGTTCAGTCAGTTTTCATGAATGCATATCAAGACACAGAATACTGATGCTTTCACTACCCCAGAAATTTCCCTCACAGTCTTTCCTAATCAATTCACTTCAACTTTATTAATTTTATACTAGATGTATATTAGTCACTTCATTAAGATAAAAAAAGAAATAAAAGGCATAGCTATTAGGAAGAAGAAACAAAGCTCTGAATTCTGAGAAGATTATGTATTCATGGAAAACTGAAGAATTTACAAGAAAAGTAATAAAATATAAAAAGTGGATATAGCAATGTTTCAGGATACAGTTACTATTAAAAATAAATTGTATTTATGTATATTAATGAAATACTAAAACTGACATTTAAAACAGCATCAAAAATTATCAAATACCAAAGTACAAATTTAACAGTGCAAAATTTTATAGACTCTAAGCTATAAAGCTTTGATGTTATAAATTGAAGAAGATTTAAAAAACTGTAGAAATATACCAGTAAGAGGTCAGTTCTCCTTAAACTGATGTGGATTTACTTTAGTTTCCCAACTTAACATTAAAATATTAGCTGTGAGCTTTTCATTGGTGTCCTTTATCAGGGTGAGGAAACCTCCTTCCATTCATAATTTGCTGAGATATTTAATGAAAAATGTGTATTTTACCTTGTCAATACTTTCCTTGCCTCTATTGAAGTAAATAATATTCATTCAATCTGATAATGGTATGAAACAGTAATTTTTGAATGATAATGTATTCTTTCATCCTTGTTATACACCTCATATGATAATACTGTGTTTTCCTTTTCCTAGAATGATGGATTTGATTCACTAATACTTTAATAACTTTTGCATCTGTTTTCATAAAACATACTACTCTGCAATTTTTTTGGCAATACCATTGTCTGGTTTTGCTATCAGGGTTGTAGTGGCCTCACCAAATGAGTTGAGAAACCTTTACTCTTTCTCTACTTTATGAAAAACCTTACAAAAATTGCTATTCTTTCTTCTTTAAATGCCTAATTTAATTCATCAGTGGAGCAATCTAGAATTGGTGCTATATTGTGGGAAGATATTTATGAACTAAATATTCACATAGACATACAAATATTTAGGTTAGCCACTCTTCTTGAATAGGTGTTGGTTATGTGTGTCTTTTAGAGTACTTTTTTTTTTTTCCATTTGGATTTCAAATTTATTGGCATAGAATTCTTCAACATACCACTTGTTATTTTAACGTCTATGAGATATGTAGTAGGTGGTTTTGCTTTAATTTTTGACATTCGTAATCTGTTTTTTTTTTCTGTTTCCTTTTTTCTTCATTATTTTGCTAGGGGTTCATGAATTTTATAGATATTTCTGGAGAAACAACTTCTCACTTTAGTCATTCTCTCATTTACTGATTTTCTCTTTTTTGTTTGTTTTCTATTTCATTGATTTTTACTGGTATTTATTTTTCTCCTTCTTCTTTAGTATTTGTTCTTTCTCTAACTTCTTTTTGTACTGGGAGCTTTGTTATAGGATGCATTCACATTTAGGATGATATCTTCTTAATTAACTGACCCTTTTAAGCTTATGGCCCTACCTTATAACCTTGAATTTTTCCTCATTTAAGAGCATCAACAATGGCTTTCTTATGATTAATGAATGCATGGTAGATATATGTCCCTTTCTCATGCATAATGGATGAATAATAAATTAGGTCCGTTCTCTCATTTTCAACCTGTTTGTGTTTTTATATTTACAGCAAGTTTCTTATAAGTGGCATATGGTTGAATCTCGCTATTTTTATCCAGTCTTATAATGCCTCCCTGTTAATTGAAGTGCTTAGTCTATTTACATGTAATGTAAATTATTCATATGTGTGCATTCAAGTCTAATATACTGCTATGTGATTTTGATTGTCTCATCCTTGTTCGTCTATTGTTCTCTCCTTAAATTGTGGGTGACTCAAATATTTTAAAAAAATTTATTTTATCTTGTTACATCTTTGTTGTTATTGTCATGTATGCATGTGTGTGTATATGTTTTGCATTAAAAATGCAATATTGATCTTTAACTTTGAACATTCTGTTTAAACTATTTTAATGTTTCATAAAATTTTATCTATCATATGTTTCAAAATTACCTTTCAACTTTTGTTGTTGTTTATTTTACCTCTATATATGCTGTAAAACCTCTACTATAATCTGAATTGTGTCCCCCCAAAACTCATAAGTTTAAGCCCTAATCCCCAATATGATTGTATTTTTATATAAAGCCTTTAAAGTAGTAATTAGGGTTCAATGATGTCATAAGGGTGGGAGTTTAATCTATGATGATCAGTGTTCTTATAATAAAAGGAGGAGATACCAGGGATGTACACACGCAGGATAAAGGCCATATGAAAGCACAGCAAAGAGATGCCCATGTGCAGGCCAAGGAGAAAGGCCATGGGAGGAACCATCTCCCCTGCTTGCACCTTCATCTTGAACTTCCAGTCTCCAGAACTGTGAGAATATAAATTGCTATGGTTTAAGTCATCCAGTGCAGGGCATTTTATATAATAAACTAATATACTTATGTTCTTTTATTATTTTTGACATTTTAATAAGCTACAAAATTTTATTCTTAAATATATATACATCCTAGATACAGTTGCCAAATTAATATTTGAGTATATCTTGATGTTACAGAATGAAAACTGAACACACTGTGAAGTTTAGTCGTAGTTAAGGTGAAAAGAGAGTCTTGTAGTCTTTTGATTATATCTCAGTTATAAAATAATGACATTGATGCTTTTAACGTGCAATGCACTTTTTTTTTTTTAATTCACTGCTCTTTTTAAATCTGAGACAGCTAACATTTTAAAAAATCACTGCTGTTTGGGAAAGTAATGGATATGCCTTTAAATGAATCATAATGCAAACATATTTGCTTATTTATATGATGTTAAAATTCTTAATTATATAGCTACTAAAATGTACCTTATGTTGATTAAATGATATTTGAAAATGTGGAAAAATGCATTGAATTTCAGGAACATAGCTCCAGTCATAGTTAACTTTGCTAACTTGTACTTATTTTTAGAACTCTCATCAGAGGACAGTAAAATACGACCTGGATCAAAGGTCCAGTGAATATGACTTTTCCTTAATGCATTTTGGTCTGCATGTTTACTTACAATCATTATTCCTCTCCAAATTTCCCACTTAGTCCATTAAAAATTAATGCTATGAAAGTTCTCTAAAATGTTCAGCTCTTTTTTGGAGTCTCTCAATGATTGCAACATTGTACAAATCTGCTTCTTCCAGTGTGACTGTTTCATCTAGCAATTTGAGAAAGGGAAGTGGCACTGCCAGGGAAAGGGAGGACTTCTTTGAGACCCTTGGTATTTTCCAATGAAGTCTTTGATGTGGCTTACCCAAAACCTGTGACATGCAGCTCAAGCAGTGTTTAGAGGGAAATGAATAGCTATTAATGCCTACAGGAAATATAAAATTTCTGGAAGATCTTTTTCCATTTGGCTAACCAGATCTGTATTTTAGTGAAATGTTCCAGATTATTAGACAACAGGCAGAGTGTCTTTATTCTCATCCTCAATACTCTTTGCTTTAGAAAAAAATTTTGGTGTAGCACTTCCCAGTCTGTGATCCTGCCCTGAGAAGGGCTGGAATACAGTCTTCATTGACATACATAGTTCATTTTTCTTTTTTTTAATCTTTAACTAACATCCAGCATTTCTTTGTCAAAAATCTTTTGTAATTCTGAAGGTAATTCACCTTTTTGGTGGTGTTCAGAACCTACTTACTGACTTGCACCATCAGAATAACTTCTGAAATCATTAGCGACTTAGAATCCATTTTACCATAGTTTTTTTTTTTTTTTTTTTCGGTACACGGGCCTCTCACTGCTGTGGCCTCTCCCTTTGCGGAGCACAGGCTCTGGATGCTCAGGCTCAGCGGCCATGGCTCATGGGCCCAGCCGCTCCACGGCACGTGGGATCTTCCCAGACCAGGGCACGAACTCGTGTCCCCTGCATCGGCAGGCGGACTCTCAACCACTGCACCACCAGGGAAGCCTGTTTTCAGTAGTTTTAGTATGAGGTACTTGGCTGTGTTTTTATTTGCATTTATCACACTTCAGGTTTCTTTGAACTTCTTTGATCTGTGGGAGGTTTTGTTTGTTTGTTTTTAAACATTTAAAAAATTCTCAACCTTAATCTCTTAAAATATTTCTTGTGACCATTTCTCTCTTTCCTTCTTCTCCTCCTGGGTTTCCAGTACTTGTATATTTGAATGTTTTCATATTGTCCCATGGTTTTCAATTATTTATTCCATTTTTTCTCTGTCTTATTTTTGTGCTCGAGGTAAGAGAATTTCTATTGTCACATCTTCAAGTTCAAAATTATTTCCTTTGTTTTGTCTGTTCTGAATATACCATGTCAATCTAGCTTGTAGTTGAGTGGGGTTAGGGACTCTTGCTTATTTATTTATATTCAGTACCCCATGAATGTGAAAATCCTCTAGTGATAGACAGCTGCTGCTTTTTGCTTAGCGTGAGGCCTGGAATGATTGAGGCTATCTCTGTGGGTGTTATGGTTCTACCTTCTGCTTTCAGCAGGCCCAGGAAGACTTTACTAAAGATGGGTTTCTCCCTGTGCTTTGCTCCTCTCTCAGCAGTAGGGCATTGCTTGCTACCCAATGTAAGACTTATCCAGTGGGGAAAATATTTTTCAGTTTCCCTGCTACCAGTGCAACCTGAAACAGGCCCTGTTTCCTTGAGCCTTATGTCTTAGGCTTTCTCAGCATTCCTACTCTTCCACAGCAAACAACCACTTCCTCCTATTCAGTACAAAGTCCTGAACCCAAAGAGATTTCCTGGTACTCTCTCAACTGTAGCAAGTGTTTGCCTCATACTGATGCACTGTCAGAGATGGGTGTTTGTCCTGCTCAGCCTTTAGGGGCTGATGGCTTAATGCCATGAATTTAAAGAGGCTATGGTAGGTAAGTGTTCTGTACCTCCCATAGCATCAGAGAGCTTTGGCTTTTAGGTCAAAGTCTTTTAGGGCAGAGTCTTTCTGGCCCCCTCCCAGTGGTAGTCAGTCTTGGCCTTGTATTGATGTATGGGGTTGGGGAATATTGGTCATATTCTGTCTTTCCCCCAGTGACAGTTATTTTCTGCTTCAGGCAGTGAAAGATCTGGGGCAGATGGTGTTCAATTTCTTTCCTTTCCCCAGTAGCAGAGAGCTGCATCTTTCATCACATCAAGATCCAGGTTGAGTGTGGATGGTTTTCCTGCACACTGCTCAGGGTGGCCAATCCTTACCTTGCAGTCATGCAGGTTTGGTGAACAGGCAGGTTGCTTTAGGCTCTCCTTCTTCAGCCCCAAACATCAGCAAGCCATGCATCCTGTGAAGTTGGTATGTCTACCTTCCCTGTTCTCAGTCCCTCTCATGAGCAATTGACCTATGAAAAGGGTTGACGAGGGAAGGCAGTCTCTTATGTCTGGGGCTTTCAGGGATTCCAAGTTAGCATGCTAGCCCTTACTTGGCATTTAATAAGTCATCAAATTTAAGCTGTTTTGATCCAACTTAATTTTATAGTAGCTAAGTCTATTTCCCATTGTTATGTCTTAGATGAAACACTTTATGTGTCTTATCCTTTCTCAGAAATGCATGTCACCCATTGGAATTTTTTTTTAATTAGATAGCCTTTTGATCTTACCATTTTATTGAAGAGCAGGCCTGTTCTCATTTTTAAGGTGATAATAAAGTTGTTTTTTTGTTTGTTTGTTGCTGCTTTCCATGTTTTATGCAAAAAATAAAAGATAAATCTCACTCTTCAATTTTAAAACATAATTTTGGAAAGAAATGAAGTATTAGCATATAACATTTGCCTGGTTTGCACTTTTACTAATGGGCATGTTAGCCACATTTTTTTTCTCATTCTAACTCTCATAGTCCTTTAAAAATATAGATGTTTGACTCAGTTTCATGGTAAAAAATAATGATTTGATAAATTAGAAGCCCATTTTATTTAGTATGTGACTATTATTGATTAAGTCCATCAGGTTATATATTTCTAAAGAGCTACACTATAAAGAGAAAGAAGAACAAATTTTGAACTTTTTATTGTCTGCTGAAGCATTTCTTATAGGCATGTACAAACAGGCACACTGATGTACAAACAGATCCATCTAGAGTCTTCATTTCTACATCTTTACTGTCATCACCTATTTACAGAGAGACTCTTTTGGGACTTCACATATTTTTCTCCTAGAATTTTCTAGTTAACCTCAGATATTGCATCGACTCGAGGACAGTCTGTTGGTACAATGATATTTGTTCTGTGATAACATGGGGTTATTACAAGTCTTTATGAGAAGACTTTAGCCTAGTTTTTTTCAGATCCTACAGCATGTCTTTTTCATTATTTTTAAACTGGATGGTTAGAGTGTGTGGATCATTAAACTTTGCATTCACCCTAAAGAACAGAAATAGTGTAGGTTTTAAATAAGAGAGAGTACTAGGGCACTAAGGAAGAGAGTGTCCTTTCTGACTTTGCAGAGGCAAAATCCTTGACTAAATGGCTGATAAACAGATCACTTTGAATATTTATAATAGTTTTGCAAAAAACTCCAAAGCAGTCATGCTACCTGTAATAATGAAAGTGAAAATCTTTTCAGCTACAGACTTATTTCAAATAATAGTAATTTGTAAATGTTCTTCCAAGGAGAACTAATAATTATATTTTCATTTTTTTAGATATGCAGGGGTAGTAGCAACTTTTTCATGGATTTTAATGAATCATGCATATTTTCAATCTATGCTTAGCAATTCTAGACTTACCACTGTATCCTATTTAGCTTCTTAGGGCTTCTCAGCATATTTACCAAGTTATTTTTGAATACAAAAAATTTTATTAAATTTATAACCTAAGTCCAGAATGGTACACAATCATATTTGTATTAGTGATGCATTTACAGAAAGTAAACACACACTTTTTTTCTTCTTATAGGAAGAAACAGAGTGTTATCAGATCCTTCAAATCCTCCTTCACAACCTCTTTTCTTTGGTGACTACAACTGCCCCTCCCCCCAAAGTGAATAACAACAATGCTGACATCTAAAATAATATATTGGTTTTGCACTTAATAGAAAAGGGATCATCTATTATGTACTATGTCTGTCTAGCTTATTTTCATCAATATTTTGCATATGACATTCACCCATATTGCTACATTTGGTTGTAGTTTATTCATCTCATTAATGAGTAGTCCATTTTATGAATGTATCACAATTCATTAATTGCTGTAAATAGACAGTTGATTCCTTTCCAAATGTTAGCTAGTACAAATGTTGCTGCTATGAATGGTCTTTTTCATATATTTGGCTGAACATATGTGGTGGGGAGATACAAACAAATGAAGTTACTTGCTCAAAGTATAAGTAGGTTAGCTATAGTAAATACTACCAACCACCTTTGTAAAGTGATTGCATTAATTTAAATTCTTAACAACAGTATGTGAAAGCTCCAATTGCTCCATGTTCTCCCAAAACATGAAATTGTCTATTATTTTTATTTACCCTGCTGGTGAGATTATATTTCTGTTTTAATTTGCATTTACACTTTATGATGAATGAAATAGAGGACTTTTTCATGTGATTTATTCCCAGTTGAACATTATCTTTTGTGAATATCTTGTTTGAATCTTTTGCCAATTGTTCCATTAGGGCATCTTTCTTTTTATTGATTTATGAATGCTCTTTATATATTCCAGGCACATCCATTATTATATACATACGTATATTAATTTACATATATTTTATATCTACTTTGTAGATATACAAAGCCCAGAACATATTTCTCTATATTTATGCATTTATGTTAATCCTAGAGAAATACTAAGAGTTAAAGAGGATGAAAGACACAGACTATTAAAAATTGACAGGTCACCTTGAGGCCATGTCCTTGAAATCTCTCGTATGACATGAAGATATAACATTAATTGAAGATCTTGGGGGCAAAATGCCATGTTAACAAACATTTTTCCACAAAAATCCACTCTTATTTTGACCATGAACTCTTACCTCATGTTTTGAATTTGATCTTCAAGGGCCACTAAACTCAATCTCTCATATTGTTCTTGTCATCAAAGTTTATAAGTCTTTTTCTTGAAGTGTTCTAGAATTCATTATTTTCATGGTTGTCTTACCTGTTTTATCTCCCAGGCCTCTGGGATCTGCCTTACAAATATCTTAATAGAAATCATGTGTATTATTGTTTTTTCCTTTGACTAGTGTAACATCAAACAATAGCATTAAATTCTATCTCTGATAGAGCTGTATGAGTTATTCATTTCTCCTTTTACCCATTTCTACCTAATTTATCACCTCATACCTGCATGATTTCATTTTCTTGCTGACTGATCCTCATGGCTTTTGTCTACCTCCCTTCCAAGTCATTCTATACAAGGCTTAACAGATATATATATTTAAAAGTTAAAACTCTTTATGAGAATAACCCACTTAAAATCATTTAATTGTAAAGTCTTAGCATGTAGACAGAGTCTTCCAATATTTGATTGGGCCTTACCTTATTAACTTATGCTCTAATAGATTTGTGTAATTGGGACATGACATTGAATTACTTAATATTCTTATGGCAGTAAGGAAGAATTCTGCTTAAATCATTGTCCCATACCTACATTCTATTAAATAAGCAAGCATCTTCATTTTAATAACCATATAAATTATTTTTCTGTAGAATTCAACTTGTAACTTTTCATTTTTTCTTTCATTTTATTGCAAGTCTTTTGAAAACTTGTACAGGACATGATTAAGTTATGATAATAACTAAACTTAAAATAGTGCATTCTTCAGTCGTTGTCAGTGTTCTAATATATGTCTTGTTCTTTCAGAAATAATTTAAAAATTCACATTTTTCAAAAAATCATTTGAGATTAATTTAGGGTAGACTTAGATAGGCAACAGCGATTTTATTTCAGTATTGATTTTCCACAGAAATTTGCTCAGATTCCCATATGATCATACCATATTGCTTACAGCACAGCCCAGAAGGTTAGTATTAAATATCAGTCTTGATAAGACCCCAGGCGATTTAAGTACATCTTGGAGTCATTTCTCTCTGATTTCTCTTGAGTTATCTACTGTAGAACATGAAACAATTTTATTTTACTTAAAAAGCTCAGGTCTAAAGAAAAGATGGTTGTTTCTTCCAAAGGAAAATATTTTTATACGAAGTTTCAGTTAAAAATATTTCAGGATATTCCTGTCTTTGTAATGAACTCTTTCATGTGAATCAGTTTATTTTGAGTCATTCTTTTAAACTGTAGAGAACATTATACATACCATATTTATTTTATATCTAATTTTTGTTCTTATTATTCACTGTTTTATTCCTCAAAAGATTACCTGGCATAGAGTAGGTACTGAACAAATATTGTTTTAATGAAATTAGCAGGTCCACTGTGTACTATTATTTACCTTTGAGCACACTAATCTAATCTCCCATTTTCTTGGCCTTTTTCTGTAAAATGTCAGTAATAAAGTATGTATTTCACAAGGTTGTTATTAAGATTAAGTGAGATATTGAACATAAAGCAAAGTATAGTGCTCAGCACATTGTAAGCTCTCAATAAGTATCAGCTTTTCTTATTAAAATATTTTCAGGACTTTCTTAAGGAAAAATCTTAAGTAGTATAAGTTACTATATTCAGTTTTAACTATTTAATAGATCAAATCCACCATGAAAACACAAAGACATTCCTAGTGTAGAGAATGTTACTGAGAACATAATGCTGCCTGAGGCAGTTTCTCAGGGAAGTCTCAAAATTGTTTGAGTAATGACAATGGTGTGATAATAAGTGTATGTAATAGTTTCCTAGAGTTTCCATAACAAATTACCACAAACCTGATGTCTTAAAATAACAAAAATGTTGTTCTGTCCCCGTTCAGGAGACTAGAGTCTGAAATCAAGATTCAGCAGGGTTGTTCCCTTCCAGAGGCTTGAGAGAGAATCTGTTCTATGTGTCTCTCCTAGCTTCTCATGGTTGCAGATGATTATTGGCATTCTATGGCTTGTAACTGTATCAGTCTAAACTCAGTTTCCATCATCATATTTCTCCGTGTGTCTCTGTGTCCTCTGTCAAAGACACCAGCCTTTGGATAGGACCACACTAATCCAGGATGACCTCATCTTAATTTGTTTACATCTTCAAGAATCCTATTTCCAAAAATAAGGTCACATTTACAGGTTCCAGAGGATAGGGTTTGAATTTATCTTTTTGGGGAGAACACAGTTCAAGTCACAACAGTGTATATAATATGTTTTTTTATATACAGAACTCAGTTAACATTTCAAAGATAAACATATCTTGGGGGAAGATATGTCCTAAAATAATGTTACATCATTTTAACTAATTAATTTTACAGCCTGAATATTAATAATCTGCATAATCAGTTAGATGGGAAGTTTTAGTGAGTGCACACACATGTACCATTATTAACTGGCCCCCAAATAATACAGAACATTTCAGCCAAACTTCAAAGTCACAAAGGCCAATTTGCAGTCAGTTTTCTCCCCAACGTCCAGCCTCTGGTAAGTACTAATCTGATTTCTGTCTCCACAATTTTTCTTTTTCTTGACTTTCAAATAAGTAATATCTTAAAGTATATAGTCTTTTGTGCCTGCCTTCTTCACCTTGTCATCGTGATTTGAGGTACAAGGCTTGTCACATGAATCAGTAGCCCATTAATTTTTATTGCAAAGTAATATGCTATTTTATGGATACAACACAATGGCTTTATGCATTCTTGTATTGATGAATATATTGGTTGTTTCATGTTTGAAAACAGGAATTATTATGAATAAATCTATATACAAGCTTTTGTGTAGACCCATATTTCTGTTTGTCTTGGGTAATAGCTAGGAATGGAAATGGTGATTAACATAGTAAGTGAATCTTTAACTATATAAAACAACTGTCAAATTTTTCCAGAGTGGCTATACCATTTTATATTCCCACCAGCAATAAGTTCTAGTTGTTTTACATACTCTAAAATTCTTGGTACTGTCAGTCTTTTTAATGTTAGTAATTTTGTTGAATTTTAGTAAATTCTTATTATGATTTTAATTTCTATTTCCTTGATGAAAATTATGTTGAACAACTTTTCATATGCTTCTTTGCAATGTGCATATCTTATTTGGTGAAGTGTTTGCTTATGTGTTGTCCATTAATTTTATCAGGTTGTTTGTGTGCTTATTTTTGATCTGTAAGAATTCTTTATATAGTCTACAATAAAGTCGTTGTCAGAAATATATTTTGCATATATTCTCCATCTGAGTCTTGCTTTTTAAATTTTTTGAAATGTCTTATGGTGATCAGAAGTTTTATTTTTAATTTAAAATTAATTTTTCAATTTTTCTCCTTATGATTGTTGCTGTTATGTCATATCTAAGAAATCTTTGCCTAACCGATGATCACAAATATTTTCCATTAACATTTATTTCTACAAGTTTACTTTATCTTTAATTTTAGGTCTCCACATTTAGGGCTATAATCCACCTGGAATTAATTTTTATATATGGTGGGATTTTTTTTTAATATATATTCTTTTTTATTTTTAATAAACTTTATTTTTTAGAGCAGTTTTAGGTTCATAACAAAATTGAATGAGAGATATAGATTTTTCCATTGTAATGAATTTCCAATTGTACTAGAGGAATTTGCTGCAAAGATTCTCTTTTACACATTTAAATAGCCTTGTACTTTTTCATAACTCAATTGATTTTGTGTGTATGCATCTATTTCTCTTCTCTCTTCTTGACTCAATTGATATATATGTGTGTATACACACATACACGCACACACACACACACACACACACACAGATTTTTTTACTTCTCATACTAGCCTGTGTTGTTTATTGTGACTATATCTCTTGAAGGCAGGCCATTTAAGCCCTCAAACTATATTCATCTTTTACAAACTTATGTTGTCTCTTTTAATCCTTTCGTCATTTGTTTTGCTATTATTTTGTAAAATTCCATATTTAGATTCTTTGTGGCTGATGTATAAAAATATTATACATATAAATATGTTTCCCATTTAACCTACAGCCATGCTAAAAATACATATAAATCTATTATATTTTGTTTATTTCTTCAGGATTTATCTATACACAATAGTTCCTTTTGCAAATAAAGATGGACTTTCTACTTCCCTTAGAGTATGTCTATTTTTATTTCCTTGTCTATCTTTCTTATACTGCCTAGGACCTTCAGTAAAATGTTTTCTTTTTTCTTTTTTCTTTTTTTTTTTTTTTTTTTTTTGCTGTATGCGGGCCTCTCACTGTTGTGGCCTCTCCCGTTGCGGAGCACAGGCTCCGGACGCTCAGGCTCAGCGGCCATGGCTCACGGACCCAGCCGCTTCGCGGCATGTGGGATCTTCCCGGACTGGGACACAAACCCGCGTCCCCTGCATTGGCAGGCGGACTCTCAACCACTGCGCCACCAGGGAAGCCCTTCTTTTTTTTTTTTTAATGTTCTTTAGTTTTTAACTTATTGTGTCTTGTTATTTAATGTGGGATATCTGTAGGGTGAATATTTTGATCTTGCTCTATCATCTAGCTTTATACTCTATGAGCTTGCCTTAACTCATAGTGATTAGATCATTCTTATTTCTTGTAATTTTTGTTATGGTTTAAGTCTGACATCTTGCTGTTTGTTTTCTCTTTTCCCATCTGTTCTCTGTTCTGTTGGGGTTTTTTTTTTAATGTTTCATGCCTTACCTCGATTTTTTAAATGTCATTACATCCTAGCTATATATTTTTGTTCTATTATTCTTTTTCAATGATCACTCTATGGTATGAAATATATACTTTTTTTGTTTTGTTTTGTTTTGTTTTTGGTTTTTTTTTTGCGGTACACGGGCCTCTAACTGTTGTGGCCTCTCCCGTGGTGGAGCACAGGCTCCGGACATGCAGGCTCAGCAGCCATGGTTCACGGGCCTAGCCACTCCGCGGCATGTGGGATCTTCCCAGACCGGGGCACGAACCCGCGTCCCCTACATCGGCAGGCGGACTCTCAACCACTGCGCCACCAGGGAAGCCCCCCTGAAATATATACTTTTTAACATCACATTCTACCTTCAGATGACATGTACTATTAACTTATAATGTAAGAATAGTACAAAAGTACACTTTTTAAAAAAATTTTATTACTATTTCCATTTCTGTTATTGTATTAGTAAACATTTAACTTGCACACAAATCTCACAGAGCATTGTTATTGTTTTCTTTAGAGAGTAAATTATCTTTTAAAGATAATTAAAACAAGATAAAAAGCATTATCTTCTATACCTACACATGCATTTACTTTTGCTGACACTTTTCATTCATTTTTATCTGGTGTAATTTTATTCTACCTGTAGGACTTACTTTTACATATCTTTGGGGCAGGTTCATGGACAATGGATTCTGAACTTTTCTGCCTGAAAAACTATTTCCCCTCTATTATTACAATACATTTTCTCTGTGTTTAGAATCCTTGGCTGACATGTTTTTCTTACATTTGTCGTCTGATATGAATGAGTTGTGATATGAAGTTTATTGTTTTGCTTATTTTCTTTCCTCTGTACACATTGTGTCTTTTTCTCTAGTTTCTTTTAAGAGTTTATCTTTACCACTAGATAAGCCTTATGATGAGTTTCTTTATGTCTATTGTGATTGCGATTCATTTAATTTCTTGGACTTACGGGTGTATGAGTTTAACCAAATTTTGTATTGATTCCTGTAATCGTCACGGGTCCAATAAAGTTGTGTCCCATTATCCTATTGTCAACCATGTTAAACTGGAAACTAAATTTTCCAAAATCCAATTTACTGTCAAGTCTTAGGTTAGAGTTGGCCAGGAACTTTCACAAGGTATGGAATGAAGAAGTGTGGCATTGGCCATCACTCAGTGAATGTTGCTGTGGTTAGATGCTGAAGTACCCAGAAGTTTCCAGCTTGTCCTACTGCCCTCTCAATTCATTGTCCAGATCTTCTGCCAATGGGTTTTTTGTGTAGATTCACAGAGGCAATAGGCTGACACTCCTATTCTAGTAGCTCCCTCCTTGCACTTGCCCTTCTGTAGCTGAATATGTGCTTGGCTTCTCAGATTGACACGGTGGTGATGCAGCTGAATCTCTCTTACCTGTGTTTGGACATTCATTTTTCTGTCTCTTTTCGTAATTGTGCAAGCTTTAATTCCTATAGTAAATCACATTCCCACTATTACTGCGTTTCCATTTTCATCAATCAGCCTTTGCTGATACAGTAGGTATTATGATGATCTCTATTTTTTAAATAAGTAAAATAAGAAATGGAAATAATTAGTAATTTCTTTAATATTAAAAAGCAAATGAGCAGTTGAGCTAGGATTTAAATATGTGAAGCCTGTTTAACCACCCTGCCATATTGTGGTAATACAATATATTTTATTTTAAAATGCGATATTTTTATGACTATATGTGTTGAAACATTTGGAGATGTTTATTTATTTGCTAGAACTCCTTGCCAGCTCTCACATTCATGTAATGACTACAGAGTATTAAAATTAAGTTCAAGAATAGATTTTGTTTTTGTGTTTTATGTCAGGGGTGATACGTACAAGAAGAAACGTTCTGTGAATAAAAGTATCAAGAAACAATATCAAAAATATATTTGAATAAGAAATAATAAGTACTGATATAAATACAAATTAAAAAAATTCAAACGTAAATTTACATTACCTAGATTTTCTTATATTTTTTCTGCCATAATTATGGCATGAATTCTTTTTTTCACTGGCATTTATTTTTAAATAGCCACACTCATTATGCATTGCCTATGGACGAGTAAAGACTCTAATTAATAAATATTGATTTCAAATGCCTGGAAACATATAATATTTCAAATAAACACAGTCATAATGAAACAAATTAAAATGAATAATGTATGCTTACATTTGTGTATTTACTAAAATGTGAATAAAATATCTTTTATTAACACATAATTCTGGTTCCTGAGCACGAAATAATTTTTTAAAAGGAGAAAATATTTTATTTATTAATTTATTTACTTATTCAAGATATACGTAATCACTTCTATGTTCCAGGCACCTAAATTTTATAAGCAACTCTTTTCATTAGTGTTGATTGTGCTATTAAATGCCAGATTATGTATTATATACAATTCAAATCAGTAGGTAGGTAGTTGTGTGGATAATGTTTACATAGCTTCAACTGAATTTGCAAGTATTATCATGATATTAGATTAAAATATGTTGTCACTTGTCAGTTAGATAATCAGCAAAATGCCTAGTTCAAACAACAGAATACCAAAAAAAATAGAGTAGTACTTTTGTTTATTTGTAAAATAGTCTACATTTTTATGTTCAAATGAATAAACTTAGCTTTTGTTTGCATTTACAAAAGACTATATAGTTGTTTCATATACACTTTTAAGTTAGCAATGATTTAGAAATTTTTAAAGTGCATAAAATAATACATAACAAATACTACAAAGACACAGTGTAGTGTAAGAATACCAGGTTACCTCTCCTGGATCTATAAATCAATTTATAAATGATTTTGAACCACTGGTTCCTCGTCTGTATAACATAAAGGAAGAGAATGGCATAATCTTTTCCAGCTATATGAGGTGATCTAAGTAGTTAACATATTGAAATTTTCGCAATGTATTTTTACTGCCTAGTTGGTCATATTTGCTCTGAAAATTCCTACCAATGGAGTAAGAAATGAGGATAAATCTCATTGCTTCAAAGAAATATAAATGTTGCTGTAAGTAAAATGCATCACATAAATTTAACTTTTGGGATACAACCTTGAAGAGACTCACAACCAAAATATTAGCCTGAGTGCAAAGGATGTTCAGTTACTAAGCCTAAATAAGTTGGTTTAGTTTTGAATTTAAAAGCCTTTTCTTGGAAGATCATGGTTATATTATTTAAATTATTTCTCTGTGGGTAGGCAACCTATAATGACAAATTCCAGCAGTATCCAGGTTCTAAACCTACTTTGGTGGTGTAGAATTAATGTTTGAGTTTTGTGTGTAATTCTTGATAGTTATGTTAGTTATTTTGGGCTGTCATAATAAAATAGCATAAACTAGGTGGCTTAAACAACAAACATTTATTTCCTCACGGTTCTAATGCCAAGATCAAGTTTCCAGCATGGTCAGTTTCTGGTGAGATTTCTCTTCCTGGCTTTCAGATGATGCCTTCTTGGTGTGTCTTCCCATGGCGAGGAGTGAGTAGGAAGCAAGTTCTCTGGCATCTCTTCTTCTAAGGGCACCGATTTCATCATGAAAGCCCCACCTTCATGACCTTATCTAAGCCTAGTTATCTCCCAAAGGTCTCACCTTTAATTATCATCACATTTGCTTAAACATATGAGTTTTAGGGGACACACAATTCAGTCCATAATAGTGCTCCTGTATTTTCATGTTCACACTTCATACACTTTCAGTTTTATTTTTGTCTCAGAGAATTTGCCTTCACTCCCTGGGAAATACATCTTTATTTCTCAATGGAGTGTCTGTCTCACTACCTACTGGGAAGTTGGGTGTTACATGAACAAATTTTCCATGTATTATTATATGTTTCACCTTGCTGCCTTTTCCCAACCTTTCAGTCTGCTAATATTTTGCCTTATGTGTATGAGCTGCTATATATTTCATTTTTGTTATTCTATTTGAATCAATTCTGCCAATTCCTAGACGTTTCCCCAATAATAAAATTTTAATGATTCAAAAGAGTATTAGAGGGCTTTCCTGGTGGCGCAGTGGTTGAGAGTCTACCTGCCGATGTGGGGGACACAGGTGCCCCGGTCCGGGAGGATTCCACATGCCGTGGAGCGACTGGGCCCATGAACCATGGCCGCTGAGCCTGTGCGTCCGGAACCTCTGCTCCGCAGCGGGAGAGGCCACAATGGTGAGAGGCCACAACGGTGAGAGGCCTGCGTACCGCAAAAAAAAAAAAAAAAAAAGTATTAGAGTTAAAGTGAAAAATATAAATAAAAGCAATGTATATTCATTTCAGAAAATTAGTTATATTTTCCAAAATATCTTTTCAAAGAAGAGGATTCTTAAGTGTGTGTTCAGTTGAAAGAAGGAATTACTTTTTCAGTTATAAATATCATGAAAATTACATAATTTATAAGTTGATATTGACTTTCTAAAATAAACATCAATATTTATTGAACACCATGTGTATCTTTATCCAGGCAACTTCAGAAATAATTAATCTTGATATTCATAGAAAATGGAAATCAATAACTAAAATGTGAGAAGCATTAACTATCATGTTGTAAATTCTGTAAATTCCATTGATGTTTTAAGGGTTTAATCTAAGTCTTTGATTCTAAGGAGTAGCATCACTTAAAGTAATTTAGCCTAACTAAAGAATGACTTATGTAATATTCTAAGCTTACAACCATGTAGAGAAGTGTTAGGCAACTGGCCAAATCAAAGCCTAATAGATGACAACATATTTAGAATTTTTTCATTTAATCGAAAAATAAATTTTAATAACTAACAAATTATGATTGCAGTCTACTCCTAATTTTCACATCTGCTTAAATTTGCATTTTAAATAATAGAGTCTGTTCATTATATTGCCAACAAATTTTCATGCAAGGTTGAACTATGTCATGTAATGGGATGAGGTGACATGGATTTTGATACTTGCCTTTCCTCTGTGACCTTGGGCATTCCAACTTAATAAAAACATAATAATAATTGACTTCAACCATCAAAGCACTAAGTCAGATGTCACAGGGATAGAAACCAAAAGGAAACACTGTCCTCACACTGGAGGAGTACACAATTCCCTTGGGGACAAAAGTATGAAAAATATACAAGTTTCTATAATTCAATGTAGACTTTAAGTGCCTTTAAAGAGGGACTCTGGGAGGGATCATGCCAAGAAGTACTTCCCAGAACTTCTGCTGCCAGTGTCCTTGTCCTCACAGTGAGCCACAGCCACCCCTGCCTCTGCAGGAGACCCTCCAACACTAGCAGCTGTGCCGGGTCTCAGTTGCAGCACCTGGGATCTTTGTTGTCATATGCTGGATCTTTGTTGCAGCATGCAGGATCTTTGGTTGCAGCATGTGAACACTTGGCTGTGGCATGTGGGATCTAGTTCCCTGACCAGGGATTGAACCCAGGCCTCCTGCATTGGGAGAGCAGAGTCTTAGCCACTGGACCACCAGGGAAGTCCCTAGTGCTACTCCACTGGTGGATGTGCTCCAGTTTCTTTCCCATTTACTTGATGGGCTTTGCAGTTATTTCCAGTCTTGGGCTACTTTGACTGTTTTGGTGATCAACAAAGGGACCCAAAGCAGACTTCTGTCCTTCGCCTCAACACTACAGGGAACCAGAGCCTTGGTACCAGCAGAGGCCTCTGGTGCCCATCCACCTCCTTGGAACACTACAGAGAACCAGAGCCTTGGTACCAGCAGAGACCTCTGGTGCCCATCCAGCTCCTTGGACAATCCAGACAAATTTGGATGAATCTCTTCTGGTTCTCAGATTTCTCATATTGGTTGATGGTCCTGAGTTTTATTTGGCAGTATGTATCGGCCATGTGGCTGACAAGGTCTTGGTGCTCCGGCCGAGTGTCAGGCCTGTGCCTCTGAGGTGGCAGAGCCGAGTTCAGGACATCGCTCCACCAGAGACCTCCCAGCTCCATGTAATATCAAACAGTGAGAGCTCTCCCAGAGAGTTCCATCTCAATGCTAAGACCCAGCTCCACTCAATGACAGAAAGCTACAGTGCTGGACACCCCATGCCAAACAACTAGCAAGACAAGAACACAACCCCACCCATTAGCAGAGAGGCTGCCTAAAATCATAATAAGGTCACAGACACCCCAAAACACACCACCGGATGCAGTCCTGCCCACCAGAAAGACAAGATCCAGCCTCATCCACCAGAACACTGGCACCAGTCCTCTCCACCAGGAAGCCTACACAACCCACTGAACCAACCTTAGACACTGAGGGCAGACACCAAAAACAATGGGAACTATGAAGCAGCAGCCAGTGAAAAGGAGACCCCAAACACAGTAAGTGAAGCAAAATGAGAAGACAGAGAAATATGCAGGAGATGAAGGAGCAAGGGAAAAACCCACCAGACCAAACAAATGAAGAGGAAATAGGCAGTCTACCTGAAAAAGAATTCAGAGTAATGACAGTAAAGATGATCCAATATCTTGGAAAAAGAATGGAGAAAATAAAGAAACGTTTAACAAGGAACTAGAAGAACTAAAGAGCAAACAAACAATGATGAACAACACAATAAATGAAATTAAAAATTCTCTAGAAGGAATCAATAGCAGAATAACTGAGGCAGAAGAACGGATAAGTGACCTGGAAGATAAAATAGTGGAAAAAACTACTGCAGAGCAGAATAAGGAAAAAAGAATGAAAAGAATTGAGGACATTCTCAGAGACATCTGGGACAACCTTAAATGCACCAACATTCAAATTATAGGGGTCCCACAAGAAGAAGAGAAAAAGGAAGGGACTGAGAAAATATTTGAAGAGATTATAGTTCCCTCATATGGGAAAGGAAGTAGTCACTCAAGTCCAGGAAGCACAGAGAGTCCCATACAAGATAAATCCAAGGAGAAACATGCCAAGACACATATTAATTAAACTATCAAAAATTAAATACAAAGAAAAAATATTAAAAGCCTCAAGGGGAAAACAACAAATAACATACAAGGGAATCCCCATAAGGTTAACAGCTGATCTTTCAGCAGAAACTCTGCAAGCCAGAAGGGAGTGGGAGGACATATTTAAAGTGATGAAAGGGAAAAACCTACAACCAAGATTACTCAACTCAGCAATTTCTTGACAGAGAAATTAAAACCTTTACAGACAAGCAAAAGCTAAGAGAATTCAGCACCACCAAACTAGCTTTACAACAAATGCTAAAGGAACTTCTCTAGGCAGGAAACACAGGGGAAGGAAAACCTACAATAACAAACCCAAAACAATTAAGAAAATGGTAATAGAAACATACATATCGATAATTACCTTAAGTGTAAATGGATTAAATGCTCCAACCAAAAGACATAGACTGGCTGAATGGATACAAAAACAGGACCCGTATATATGCTGTCTACAAGAGACCCACTTCAGACAATAAAAATAAAGTTAAAAATGAGAAAAATAAAAAGTGACTTTGAAGAGATTTTTTTTAATCTGGAAACTAAAAGGAAGTAAATATTATAATGATCAGATAACTTTCAAGGTGGGCTTTCAAATTTGTGTACTGTTTCAAAAGAGAAATGGAGAATTGGATGAGAGAGCACTGCAGTCAAAGAAAACAGTATGAAATCTTGAGAAAAATGTGTAAAAGTAAGAAACATCTTCAGAAAGAGCAAGTCATAAAGTGTTATTTTAGAGTGAGCAAATGTAGAGAAATGGTAGTATATAAAGCCAGAAAAGTAGTTTAGAATCATTTTGTAGAGGAATTTAATTGACAGACTTTAACTGATTAACTCTACAAATAGTTTTTTGGGGGCTACAATTCCAGAGACCATATTACACACTAAAAATCCATACTTCACATTATAAGAAACACCAGGTCTTGAGACTATATAGAGTGAAGGAAAATAGGAACAAATGACATAATTACATAAAAATATCTGAAACTACAATTATATGATTCTGAAGGCTGTGATAGACAATTGCACAGTTCTAGAAAATACATGATAGGAAATATGACTGCATCAGATGGATTAATGAAGAATTCCCTGAAGAAAAAGAAAAATGAGTTCAGAGGGCAGAGGTGAAAGGAGGACAAAAGAGTATTACATGCATGTGAGAAAGTTTGTATGAAATGTAAGGCCAGTGTGGCTGCAGTACAGGGAGCCACATGTTCTCCAGTTGTAGGGGAAATAGGAAACACAAGACAGTCCCAGATGTTGCAGGGTTTGTAAAAGTCAGTTTGTTCATTATCCTAAAAGTAATGGGTAATTATTTAAGTGAATAATAAGAGAAAATGTTGTTTTATTATTATCAGAACTAAAACACTCACTGTTGAGTGAAGAAAAGTTGGAGGGACAAAAGGGTTGGAAGGAAGGAGATGAAAATGTTGCTACAGTGGACCAGTTGAGAGCTAATGATTGCTCCAAATAAGTGCTTTGGAGATAGATATCTTTGTACTAATTTAAGAAATATTTAAGATGTAAAATGGAAAGTACATTGTGGAGAATTAGAAATTAAATGGACAGAGTTATCCAAGGTTACTCTTTGTCGCTGGATTGTGATATTTAGTTGAATAATGGTTTTATTCACAGTGATGGAGAATTTAGGCAAGCCTGGGAAATAAAATTCTTTAAAGGGGGGAGACTGCAAACTCATTTTAAGTACCTATGGGGTTCCTTTGAAGTAGATGTCAAAGCAATGATGCAGATTTACAATTTCAAAGAGTGAGGCTAGACTGGATTATTGATGTTGGAGCAGTAATGGGGCTTTGCTAGGGAGCAATGAAAAAGTAATAATGCACCCCAAAATACTGACCAAGTAGCATGGGATAAGACTGAAAGGAGATTAAGAAAGAATAAATGAGTGCTAAGAGAAAGCCTAGAGTGTGACATCACGGAACTGTTTTAAGAAAGAGGGCAGCAAATGCTGAGACAGCAAGTAAAAGGATATTGACCATTAGCTTTCCAGGTGGAGAAATCAATGAAGATTTTAGAAGTGTTATTTCAGAGAGGTTATGGAAAGAAAACAGATTTTTCTGGGTTAAAGAGAGAAAGGTAGTGAGGAAATAGAGCCAGTGTTCAAAGGTAAATATTTTAAGAAGTGGTTTGTACAGGTAGGTGACAGGGCCACAGTTGAAGAAGCATATAATTAAATTGAGGGATTAAAAAAATGGAATACTGAATATATTCTATGGAAAAATGCAGTCGAAGAGAAATGGGATTATACTTCATTTGGTACCTGGCATAAATCATTGATTTTTTCCTAATAAAAATGACAAGATAGAAAACTTTATTTCTTGAAAATTAATACAACTAAGGTAAAATGATGACTTGAAGCTAAGTCCCTCTTGAAGGAGATAAGAAAAAAATGCAAAGGCTGATATAAACGTGTATAACTGAACTTTTGGACTTGATGTACATTAATGGCAGAGAGATTGGAATAGAAAAATAAGGAAACTGATGTGATAGTTCTGAAAAGGTAGAATCTATTGCAACTGGTAAATAGTTTTACCAAGAAATTAGAGCTACTTATGGTGAACCATAGGCAGATGTCTAGGATATAATTATTGGCTTTTGAAAGCATCTGAGGAAATGATTTACAGGAAGGATGAGGTATTTCCTCCACATTGCTAAGTCCAATGATCAGTTTCCTAACTTCATTTTGCTTGACCTGGTAACGACATTTAGTAAAGGTTATCAGTCCCTTAAAATTCTTTCTTCATTTGGCTTTAAGAAGACAAACACTCCTGATTTTGTCCAAAAGTATTGTAATTTTTTTTTTTTTTTTTTTTTTTTTTTTGCGGTACTCGGGCCTCTCACTGCCGTGGCCTCTCTTGCGGAGCACAGGCTCCGGACGCGCAGGCCCAGCGGCCATGGCTCACGGGCCCAGCCGCTCCGCGGCATGTGGAATTTCCCGGACCGGGGCATGAACCCGTGTCCCCAGCATCGGCAGGCAGACTCTCAACCACTGCGCCTCCAGGGAAGCCCTGGAATTCTTTTTTGATTTCTTGGAAAAAATCTGGAGAGATCCACGGATCAGTTCTTGGAATTCTTCATTTTACTGATTTTCTGCATGATATTTTCCATTAAATAGCTTGAGGTGCTTTTAATAGGCTAGCAAGTCCTACATTTTTATCTCAGTCCTGAACTCTAATAATATATCTTTAACACTATTTGACTTCTTTGCTTGGATCTCAAGTAGGTCTTTCAAAATTAACAGGACCCAAACCCATATCCTAATTGGAGCTCTTCCAGTAAGAGCCTGCTAATCTTGCAATCTCTCTCTCTTAAATTAATAAGTACCCTACCCTTCTTGTTCTTCAGGCCATGATCTGGAAGTTGTTAGCCACACCTCACATCCATTCTATCAACATACGTTGTTGGCTCATTGTTCAGAATATATTCTATATCTGAACACTTCTCACTGTTGCTACTGCCACAAAGCGTCTTCCTAACTTCTCCTATTATTACTGTTCTTCAGACACACAAGATTCCATGCTCTTTTTGGTATAAATTAAGCATGCTTATACTTTAGAACCTTTAAATTGGCTAATCTGTCTGCTTGCAATATCCTTTTTCATCATATCTGCATAGCTTGCTCTCTCATCTTTAAGTCTCTACACAAATATACTTTTAAACAAAATTCTCCCTGAATACCATTATAAAAGAGATTACACCTCACTCCCACACTTTCTATAACTTTCGCATGCTTTATTTTTCCACATGGTAGTATACCATGCAGTGTACAGTTTAATTTTCACTAGGTTATTTATTTACTGGTTACCTCTGGCTTGAGCAGTACTATCCAATGGAACTTTCTGCATTATGGAAATACTCTGTATCTGGCCTTTCCAAATTGGAAGCTGCTATCTACCACGTGTGAATTTTGATAACATGAAATATAGATAAAGTGACTAAGAAAATGAATCATGATTTTATTTAACTTACTTTAAGTTGTAATTTAAATAGCCACACATGGCTAGTGGCTATCATCTTAGACAGTACAAAGCTAAAATGTTAAACTGTAATGGCAAGGATTGTTCTCTGTTTTCTCTACTTCTTTCATTATTCTGTATAGGCTGTCTAAAGCACAGTAAGTGCCCAATACATACATGCGTTAATGAATGAATGAAAGTAGAAGTCCAATAGTTAGTTGATAATATTAAGTTTGGATCATGGAAGACCAATAATTAATTAAGATAAAACTGGAAGTTCATTAAAGAGATTTTTTAAAATTTGAATTTAGAAAGAAAATAAAGAATAAGCAAACCGTGATATTTCAAAAAGATATTTCAAGGAGAGATTTGCAATTAAATATTATAAAGATTTTGAGGAGAATGAAAAGCATGAAAATAACGTCCTTGAAATTTGAAAAAATGGTAGTCATAAGTAATCACAGATAGAGAAGAATCAGTGCTTTGGTGAAGGAATGTCAAGAAGCTTACCCAGGCTTCAGAGTTTAGGGTGGGGTTGGACTAGAGAGAGTCGGGTAAATTAGGCAAATTGGCACATTAGCCATTTATTAAAGACTAGAAGAAAAAGATAAGTTATAACAGTGGAGAAATACTTTAGTTTGTATTTGTTTGTTTTTGGTTTAATAACAATTGACCAGTTGTTTTGTGACCGTTGGTACAAAAACAATGAGAGATATTTTAAGAAGCAGAACATAATTGGTAGACTAGGCTCTTAGAGGAGATGCCTTTGGACTGACTCAGGTTAATACAGATTTTAATTGGAAAGAAAAAGATTCTCTCTCTGCTTCTCTCTCTTTCTTTCTCTCTCTCTGCTTCTCTCTCTCTCTCTGGAGGAAGAAAGGAAATGTTAGAGAAGAGATAAGCAGAAAGTTTAAGGTTAAGAAATGTCTTTTCAGTATTTCCAAATCATAACAGAATGGAGGGAAAGTAGTTAAGCAGAGGATAGCACTGCTCTGGAAGATACGATAGGAATTAATAAAGTGTTGTTGAGCAACAATGCAGGTCCAGCTGAGGTTAGAAAACATGAACAAATCATGTTTTCGCGAATATTGCCAATCATATTTGACAGCTCTGGTGTTAGAAGACACAGAAAGGCAGGGAAAAACAAGAGAAGTTTTAACGCTGCAATTTCATATATAATGTTAAAAAATTCATCTGTGGCAAGATGACAAAGAATCAGGAATCCAGTACATAGCAAGAAAGATAAATATTTTATGATGATTGAACTTTCTGGAAGAGGTGGTATATCATAATATAACATGCCTGAAAGACCTTCCCAAAGTGCTGCAGTGTAAAACAAGACATATTATAGCTACATTTATTCCTGTCCATTGACAGATTTAAATGTGGAAGTAAATTTAGCTATTGCACCTGTAACGTAATTGCCTTAAATTAAAAAAAAATGAATACCTATAATAATACTGATTACAATAAGGTATTAACTTGCTAATATATATTTCACACTGTCTACAATGACATAGAATTTTTAGATACTATCTATCTCTTCCATTATTAAATTTTTCAGGGCATTGAGAACAGTTCCTTATTCAGAGAATAAATTCCTTTCCTTAATCAGTGACTATAATTTAATTTCTCAGTACTGATTTTCACATATTAGAATGTAAACTTCACCCTTTAACCCCAGACTGCATTCTGTGCACATTTGAGAGCATCTTCCTGGTGTTTGAACTTCTCTGCCTGTCCTGAGTGTGTGCCTGCTGTCAGCTGCAGGACCTGGCTTAATCCTCGCTTTAGCTTTGGAGGGTTGTTCTGGCTGTTTATAGTCCAGTCCTTCTGACTGTGACACTTAAGGCTAAGTTTAAGTTAAAAAAATTCACTCAGGTAGTTTGTGGTAGCAACAAGATTAGCATCATGACCTCTGTACTGCTGTCTGATGTACTCTTTTTGAATTTCTCTGCATTCAAAATGGTAAATCTCAGCTTTCTGATTTGACATTTCAGACCACTCAGGAACTCTTCCCTACATAGAGTGGTGCTTTTTACTTCCCAGCATAAAATTATCAGGCCAGTTTGAATGCTTTCTTCCTGGGTCTCATATGTTCTTCCTTCTTGGTTCACGAATTAATTTTGCTGCAACCCATCTGCAATGGACTGAATGCTTCTGTCCTCTGTGCCGCCACACCCACAATTCATATGTTGAAATCCTAACCTTCATTGTCATGGTATTAGGAGGTGGGGTCTTTTGGAGGTGATGAGAGTTAGATGAAGTCATGAGGATGGAGTTCTCATGAATGAAATTAGTGTCCTTATAAAAGAAAAATGATAGAGGTCCCGGGGCTCCTTCTGCCACATGAGGTTACAGTGTGAAGAGGGCTGTCAATGAGGAAGTGGGTCCTCACCAGACACCAGATCTGTTGATGTCTTGATATTGGACTTACTAGCCTCCAGAACTGTGAGAAATGAAAGTTTGTTATTTATAAGCTACGCTGTTTACAGTATTTTTTTTTATAGAAGCCTGAATGCACTTCAGTTAGCCAGCCCAAAGCAAGATCTTACTGATATATTTTTTAATGTTTGCATATCTGAACATGTCTTTATTCCACTTTCATGTTTGATTTGTGGTTTGGTTGGATGCCTGTTTTAAATTCTGTTAACTTTGTTATTTGAGAACACTCTTTCCATATTCAGTGTTCTGGATGGGAGTTTGGTGCCCATCTTTATTGTCCCTGATTTATGACATGTTTATTTGACTTTATTTCCTACCATCTATTTAATTTTTTTCCTCAAGTTTTCAAGATCTTATTTAAATTTAAAAGAGCTTTTAAATTTATTGGTTTTGGTCACAGATGCCTTTTTTTAATAGGTGCAATTTCTTCTTGAAGAAGGCTTCCTTCATCAGTTGGTAAAAACAATATGTGTCTATAATTGACTTAAATTAATTTCTGGGGAACCATGATGTCTAATGACATTGCCACTTTTGCTGATTGCCACTTCTGCTGACTGGAATTTTGTTTTTAATTACTTGGACAGTTCTGGGTAGACAAAAAGAGTCTGGCAAAAGATAACTAAGAAATAGATACCTAGAAACTAATTAGATGTTGGTAAATTCTTCATCCTTTCTATACATTGGTTTCATTTCTCTATATATTCTATACACTCTCTTAGTCCGTTCAGGGTGCTGTAACAAAATACCATAGACTGGGTGGCATATAAAAAAATAAACTTATTTCTCACAGTTCTGGAAGCTGGAAATCCAAATCAGAGTGCGAGCATGGTCAAGTTCTGGTAAGGGTGCTCTTCCAAGTGGCAGACTGCTGACTTCTTGTATCCTCACAGGATGAACAGCAGAGAGCAGTAACCTCTCTGGTGGCTCCTATAAAACCATTAACCCTGTCACCTCCCAAAGGCCCCACCTCCTGACGCCATAACACTGTGGGCGTGGGGTTTCAGCATATGAATTTAGGAGGAACAATAACCCACACATGAAAGAGAGCAAGGAGAAAGAGATTTCTGGACATTGGAAAAGATCAGTAGAGAAAAATGAGAGCCATAGATTTTGAATATATTTATTTTTCTATAACTAGACTCTATGCAATCACTGCTTCATTCTAGAAAAACTTGTTTGATTAGTCATTTTGTCATAAAACTTTTGAATCCTGTTTATAGCAACTCATTCTGTTATATCCATCCCCTAATACAACTCTATTTATACAAATGAGACCTTTATTTGCTATATTGCCTTGGGCTTACCTTCAAATGTTCTCTTTCTTTATAATTTTGTTTCCAAAATTTCATACCTTATGTTTCAAAGGGGAAGTTGCAGGCTTGAAGCTGTATTCTGATTTATGATTTATATTTTATTGCTTTGTTATCTATCCCTCAAAAGTAAAAACATGCTATATAATTGTGAGAGTGTGTACATGGATGCGTTTAATTTTGGTGCTGTGTGTTTCCTATAGCACCCAAATTAAACACACACATTGTTAGAAGATATTTAAAAAGAAATAATATAATTATATGACATCCTTTAGATTTCCAGAAACTCACAGTTCTTCTGGAATGATTATGAGTTTATTTCCAAGAATTACTTTTATAATTTTGCTTGCTGCTCAAGGAAATTTTGGATATTGGCCTTATTAATATATATATTTTTTTCTATCAGAAAAAATGAGATTAATGAAATGTAATGATTTGCTAGCTTGGTGTTGGAAAGTTCTATTTGTCCCATTAGAAGAGAGAAGTTACACATTTACAACAAGATAGTAAAATGATATCATGTAATATTTTGTGAAATCTTACATTTTTAAATGACTGTCCAGGAAATATGTTCTGGTTATTTTACATTTACTGCTACATTTCTCATTTCTTTCCCTGGCCCTGAGGTCAGTCCAGGAGGCTGACCTTAACAGAATCATTATCTAAGTCTCCATTGTCATCTTGCTTTCAGTGGGCTTGGGAGGAGAGACAGGTTGGGTCCATATTCTTGTTCTTACCTCAGTCAGCACCATTCTACACACAATGTCCATTATTCAAAAAAAATGAAAAAAAACAAGGAAAATAATCCAATGTCTAGAAACAAAAATTCATCATTCATCTAGTTTAGATCTTGGATATATCAGACATTATTTTTTAATAAAATAAAAAGAACGATATGTTAAAAGCTCAAGTAAGAAAGGTTGGCAGCATGCACAAAAAAAATGGAAATTTTAGCAGAGAAATGAAACTGTGAGAAATATTTAAAGAAAATGGTAGAAATAAAAAACACGCTAAGTCAAAAATCACTGAGAAATTTTCCCACTTGAGACAGAGACCTGGTCTGCCTAAGAGTGAGACTGCACCAGCACAGCTGAGAACATGCACACCACCCACCATCACCATATATTTAATACATTAACATGAAATAAAATAGATTTTAAGCCAAGAAGTATTGCTAAAAATAATCAGGGATATTTCACAATAAAAATGATCAAAACAGAAGAAATACATGAAAGAATATATAACCTTAAGATAGGGCTCAAAATCGCTGAAGAAAAATCTAATAGAACTAAATGTAGAAACACATATTTTTAAATTATTATTTGGAGAGAGATGAAGATTTTCACGCACTTCTAGCTGAGAAAAATGACACATTTTTGTATAATATCAGTAAGGGTGTTTTTTTTTTTTGAACCCTCATACCACTTTGAATCTTTCAGCACTTAGCAAATAGTAAGGGTGTTTTATTAGCCAGCTGCCATGACTACCTCCCATGGCTCCAACCTCCCTATATTCACAGTCTCGTATATTCCCCTCTAATATTTTATCAGCAATGATCTGCATGACCAATAGCATATGCAGAAGTAATGTTACTTCACACTGTAATCAATTCAAATGTCACTCAACTAGTGTATGGCTATTAAAGGCTGTATCTCTCTCTCTCTTTCTCTCTCTCTCTCTCTCTCTGATTTTATTAACGGCCAAGACTCAACAAACTAATTTTAAAATGAGTGAATTTTATTCTATGTAAATTATATCTAAATAAGCTGTTAAATGTCACTAATTTTAAAAATAAATTAGACTACACTAAATTTAAGAATTTCTATTTACCAAAATACAGAATTAAAGTAGTGAGAGTATAAGACAATTCACAGATGGTGGAAGATTTCCCAGTATCTATATCCGAAACAGATATATATCCAGAATAAGGTAAATTGTTCATACAAATCATTAAGAAAAAAATAGTATCAACTTAATAAACAAGATGCATTAGTAAAATAATAAGAAATGAACAAAACCCAGAATATTTAAATGTTCATTTAGTGAAATATATTTGGCATCATTAGTCATCAAGGATAATAAATTTACAACTACAATATTATCCTACCACACTCTTCCAACAAAACATCTAAGATTAAAAGGGTAGAAAGTACTGATGTTATGAAAGATGTAGAACAACTTGAAGTCTCATAAATTCCTGGTGAAAGTAAACATTTGAACAGCTTTTTTGGAAAACTCTTTTTCAGAATTTCTAAAACTTTTGAGCAAAAGAAATCAGACACATATCACATGACACAATTTTTATAAATTTCAAAGATAAGCAAGTGAATCTATGGTGATAAATCTCGGGGAGAATAATAAAAAGGTGCATGAAAGAATTGTGGATCACAGAAGTGGTGTGTATCTTGAGGAGCATAGTGATTTTCTGAGTATATAAAATTGTAATACATCATCAAGCTCAAAAATATGTTTTACTCAACAATAACAAAGTAAGTAAACATTTTATTTTAAAAGACTAAATATAGGTTCAAGAAAATTACTCTATATAAGAAAACACATTTTATCCAATTTTGTACTTTCCTCAAAATGAAGAATAAAGTGAGTAAAAAAGGAAAAGGAAATTTTTTCTTTTTTAAAAAAATTGTATCCCTGTATACATAACATTCAAATTTGATGAGACAATATTTATATCGGGTACATTCTGAAAATGGATATTTAATTATTGGATTACAGCTTTCATTTATGATATAGTCATATTAAAATTTGAGAGAAGTAAAAATTGAGAGTAAAATAGAAATGTATTTTAAGTGTAGTTATAAGTCCAGTTTATTATAGAGTGTATCAAAATTAATATCATGTTAGAAGAAATTCTGACACTGAGCCAGGAAATCATTAAGCTTTTTTCTGTATTCTCTGGTATTCACTTGCTTTGATTAAAAGCTGTTAATTTATAGTCATTTCCTTTAATTAGATTTACATACTACATCCATTATTTTAAGACGTTATTGTTTTTTTCTGCATCTGATCATTCTTAAAGAAATATTTTTATTACAGTTACTTCTTAGAAATATAACGTAAATTATTGAAAAAGCTCTTTCTTCTAAATGTTTCCTAGAATCAATATTTATATCATAATCACGGTGTCATCCAAGTAAATTAAAGATACATAAAAATTGCCTCTTAATCCAACAAAAATTGTAAATTTTGTTCTGAGAGACGTGATCCCTACTTTGAATCTTTGGGAAATATTTAGAAATAAGAACAAGGTGAAGAACAGAAGAATGCTTTTTCAACCTTAATGCCACATTTTTCTTATGATCAGTAAAGTGAACATATTAAGTGGTTGAAGCTATCAATCAATTAAATATGTTAATAAAATGACTCATTAAAGAAATGCATAATAGACATTTTTAATTGATACAAGATTAATAAATGTATTTATAGAATAATTTCTGATTAAATGATTTTATTGGACAATAAGAAAGCCTATTCATGATACAGAAGCTTGAAACATTTCAATAAATTATAAGATTCATTTTTGTAATCCCACAGTTGGCTTCTTTCTCTTCTATTCTTTCAATTCAATACAAATTTTGACTTTGTAAGCAATATGAACCTTAGATAGATTGATATTATGAAACACTATATTCAAGGAAGGACTAAGCAGTATAATGCTATAGTCCCTTTTTTTTTATTTTTTTGGATTCTTTGTGACAGATAAAAGAAAAAATATTACAGGTGCAGGTGAATAATAGCCTGTCAGAATGAACAAGGAAATGCTTGTAAAGCTGTGCTTTTATTTGAATTATTTATATAAAAAAGGAAAAATGAATTTCTTACAAATAATTTAACACATGGCGCAAAATATGCTGCAATTTCTTTAACTAGAGCTCTGTATAGACAAGTAGGCTCTGTTATTGCGTTATTTCCAATATGAAATGAGTAAAAACACACTTGTACTTCAGAAATTCTTCAAAGAATAAAATTGGGGTGCAAAACTTATACAAACCTCATTGTGAGAAAGGGTAAGAGCATTTCTGTCAACTCCAAATTATCTTCAAGGAACAATCGAATTACACATACCTGTTATTACTAGATTACAGATTACAATTTATTTTCCGTATGTGATGGGGATGAAGTGGTTCAGAACAAGAGGAGGCAAAGCCCTAAACCACAGGGCTGAGGCTGCAGTACATGTGAGGCATTGCCTTGGGAAATATTATGAAAGACCTGACAGGAGAACCATTTTCCAGCTATGACATTGCTAAATGTTTGAGCCATTTTGGTCATGAAGAACCTAGGGGTAAGATGGGAATAAAGACACAGACCTACTAGAGAATGGACTTGTGTAGTTACTTTTTAGAGTTATTTTAGGCACAAGATATGTAAAATAGTTATACAGCAATAAAATTTATCTGTTTCTTTTATTTCTTCCTTTCTTCAAGCCTGTAATGAATATCCATGGAACTTATATTTCAAATTTCTGGAAATATAATAATGAACATTGATGATTTACCAGTATACTTATCTTTTGTGGATAAATATTATAATGTGCCTTTAAGGTGTATTCTATCCACTCACATGCTAACTGTACAGATTTAGACATTTTTTCCATAATTCTAGCTTCCAAATACCCTATGCATAAAAATTATTTTTCATACTTGAGTAATGAATAGAACTATATGAGTATGTGAATTAATTCTTTTCTAGGCATTTCCTCTCTGGAAATTGAGAATCGAGAGTAGACTGTGACTGAAGGATGTACAGGTCTCATGTGCTTTTAAAATTACAATAAAGAGGGGGCTTCCCTAGTGGCTCAGTGGTTGGGAGTCCGCTTGCCAATGCAAGGGACATGGGTTCGTGCCCCGGTCCGGGAAGATCCCACATGCCACGGAGCGGCTGGGCCCGTGAGCCATGGCCGCTGAGCCTGCGCGTCTGGAGCCTGTGCTCCGCAACGGGAGAGGCCACAACAGTGAGAGGCCCGCGTATCGCAAAAAAAAAAATTACAATAAAGAAAGGCTATACATTGGCCTTGAAAAATTACTATATAGTTATAGCCATTGTTTCAATTAAATAAATCATATATTAGAGATTGCAATTCAGTCCATAGCTCTACTTGCATTCACAGTTTACTGATATAATTAATAGATTGCGACAGAGAGGCTTCCTAGCAAAGTTCTTAGACTTCATTAGATCACAAACCACTTTGAGTATCTGAATAGACCATTGAGCCATCCTCCTAATAAATGCAGTGATATATACATCTGATCATATATGCAATTTCCACTGTTTTACAAAATTCTGTATAAAAAGTCTCCATCAGTCAGGGTTCTCCAGGAAAAGATAAATAATAATTATAGATAGATAGACAGATAGGTAGATTTTAAGGAAGTGGATCAGCTGGCAAGATCCAAAACCTCAAGGTAGGCCAGCAGGCTGGAGACCCAGGAGAGCTGTTGTTGCAGTTCATGTCTGAAAGCCATTAGAATTTCCTTTTGCTTGATGGAGATCAGGTTTTTTGTTCTACTCAGGCCCTCAACTGATTGGATGATGCTCACCTACATCATGCAGGGTAATTTACTTTACTTGATTTCTCTGATTAAATGTTAATTCCATCCAAAAATAGCCTTACAAAAACATCCAGAATAATGTTTGACCAAATATCTGGGCAGCAACTCAAGTTGATACATCAAATTAATGATCATGGGCTTTCCTGGTGGCGCAGTGGTTGAGAGTCCGCCTGCCGGTGCAGGGGACACGGGTTCGTGCCCTGGTCCGGGAATATCCCACGTGCTGCGGAGCGGCTGGGCCCGTGAGCCATCCCCGCTGAGCCTGCGCGTCCGGAGCCTGTGCTCCGCAACGGGAGAGACCACAACAGTGAGAGGCCCGCGTACCTCAAAAAAAAAAAAAAAATAATAATGTTCATTAAGTCCACCCATTGTCCAGTTGTCACCCATATGCATTTTTAAACCGTATTTAATCACCAAATAAAGACAACAATACAGTCATACTTTGCCTAACATGGTAAAACTATCCTGCACACAACCAAAAGCATACTAACAATATTTAAATATTATGATATAAAGTCAATACATCTTATGTTACATGATAAGGGGAAAAGAGATGAAAGAGAACAAAGATATTTGCTTAATATATACAAACAAATATACTAGTAATAGAATAAGGAAGAAATACTCATGACAGTTACACTCCTCATTTCTGCAGCTGGTCATATGGTTATAACTGATATTTATAACTACATTTTTCTACTGTCCGTTTTGTATTCCCCTTGCCCTCAAGAAGCACGTCAACTGGTTGTGCTATGTAACCCTAGACAGCCAGCCCTTTACTCAAAAAAGGATATCTCCCAGTTAAGTATAAGAATTAAATGGGTTAGTGAATGTAAGGCACATTAAGAGAAGTGTTTCATGTTCTCATTCAGCCTCCAGAGTAGTTGTAAAATTAAGCATTAAACACATAAACATATATATATATATAACTACATAATTAAAATGTTCTTGATAAAAATAAAATTAAGTGTCTAATTAAATGGAGAGTTAGAGAAATTTTTCTGAGTAAGTAACACTTAAGAAGAAATGAGTTGAATGGGAATTAGGTAAAGAGTTAGGAAGAAAACCATTACAAATAAAGTGAACCATATATTAGGTCCTAATGCAGAAAAGAGCCTAACACATTTGAGGAACTGAAACGTGTGTGTGTGTGTGTGTGTGTGTGTATCTTGTGAGAGGCACAAGACCAAAATGATGCCGTAAGTTAGGATAACACTAGCTGGTTGTGATGGTTAACTATATGTGCCATATTGGCTAGGTTACAGTCCCCAGTATTTAATCAAAGCCATATTTGCATTTTGCTGAGGAGGTATTTTGTAGATACGGTCAGTATGTACAATTGGTATCTTCAGAATAATACCTTGCCTTATGTTATTATAGTGTGCTGAGGTACAAATGTAGAAGCCTTCTGTTTACTACTTTTAAAATATATAATATCTAAACAAAAGTGTGCTGAATTGGGAAAGGGTATAAGTTGCTAATCTTAAGAATTAGAAATTTCCACAACTATTTTTATGTTTACATTTAACATTTATACTAATGCTAAACCTATTTATAGAAAAAAAAGTTATGCTCTTAAGTATAGCACATCCTCAGTAGTCCTGGAGGTTATAATCACTCTTACTTTTCCTAAACCTGGAGAAATGTCCAGAGCTTTAGCAGTTCCTATATTTTATGGGTGTGGAAGACACTGTTCAAAATGTATTATCCTCACTTGGTCTCACTTTGTTCCAGGGCAGTGGAATTCCATTTTACTCCGGAAAGACAAGAGACACCTAGACCTTAATCTTAGATCTTAGAGAAATAAAGCCCTACGAGAGTCCTTGGGGATGTATCATGATGAGCTGAAGCCAGTAATAATAATCCCATTCTACATTTACAGTGGTTAGTCTAATGGTGTATTTATAATTCAGTGCTACTAATGAGGAGAAATCAGCTTTATTAGCTATTGAAAAAAATACTTACCAAGGCAAATATTTGAAAGCAATTATCTTTATACTCTGCCCTTCATTACTACTATATACACTAAAGTGAAGGTTTGAAGCCAGTATTTTCTGAGGAATGGGTCAAAAGAATAACATGGATGTGATTGTTGAGTGACTGAACCAACAGTGTAATCGTCCTCCAGATATGTTAAAGGGAGAATACATCTTCTTATGATTTGTGACACTTTCAGCTCTTTATCAAAAGTTCAAAAAATTAATAAACTTTTATATTGGTGCTGACAAAGGGAAAAACGTTGATTCAGAAACTGTCTAATCCATTTTTCAGAATTATAAACTTTGATGACTAAGCAAAAATAATAAAGATGAGTTCTTGGTCTCAAGCTGTGTTTTTAGGGATATGTCGGGAGAAAAACTGCCCAGTGTATTTAAGCTATTCACATATCATCTTTAGTCAGAATTTTACTAAATGGGTTTGTTTTGTGGAGCAAACACATTGTTATGCCAGAAAAAGTTGTGAAAATTTTGGCTTCACTACATGAAGCTGATTAGGGAACTTTTCACTTGCAAGTATCAGCTAGAAGTCTTACCTGGCAATGTGGAAGCTAGCCATAAAAAACTAAAGCATATAAAGTACATTGTAGGCAGCATGCCCTGACAAAAGCAGCTAATTTTCTCATGGAAAAGGATCAAGATTCCTTGGTTAGAGGGCATGTTAATTATTTGGGACCATATCATGCAGAGATAATTGAGTCCTTCACAAAATGACTTCTGTGTTCCATATAAAGCCCTGTGGCAGCAATGATAGTTCCATATCACATAATGAATTGGAACCATATCTAAGTTGTCACTATTGCCCCACATAATTTCAAGTCTGCTTTAAGGATAGCATGACAGATAAGGTAATCCAATGGGAGTTTTTGGTGAAAATTCGACAGCAGCATCCATTATGTATCTTATTGTTCATCATTGTTCATCAAAGCACTTTGATGATAAAGAGCACATCTTCCTGGTTCAGTGCAGTATCCCCAGTGTTTTTAACAAGTGTATCTGATGCATGATAAGTCCTGTTGCATGAATTATTAAGTCAACATAGCATGCCCTATTAAAAAATGTTCTTGGTGTGCTTGTGTAAATAATGAAGTATGTGTGTAAAATATAGATGATTAGTTATAAAACAAAGGGCATATTCTAAGCACTACCCTCCATGACTCTGTTTTGCTTTATCTTTTTCTAGAACTGTAGAATTGTCTAGATTGGATTTCTTACTCTAAAACAAAACAGAAGCCATTTTATTTTACTTTAAAGGATATATAAATTGCAAATACAGTACATAGGTAAAGAAAACACAGCATATACATGTTAAAACATTAAATAATGTTAGGCAACCAAAGTAAAAATAAACCAGTGGGAATGCATCAAGCTATAAAGCTTCTGCACAGCAAAGAGACCAATGAACACAGTGAAAAAACCTACAAAAATGGAGAACATATTTGCATACTGTATATCTGACAATGAGTAAATATTCAAAATATAAAAGGAACTCCTACAACTCAGTAGCAAAAAACTGTATATCACAAACTTGAATAAAAAATGGCCAAAGGACTAGAAAAGATATTTTCCAGGAAAACTTCCAAATTGCCATCAGATTAAAAGATGCTCAACCTCAGTAATAATCATCAGGGAAATGCAAATCAAACCACCATGAGATATCACCTCACACATGTTAGGATGGCCATTATTTAAAAAAAAAACAAAACAAACTGTTAGGAAGGATAAGGAAAAATTAGAATCCTTGTGCATTGTTGGTGGGAATATAAAATAATACAGCCCTTATGGAATGCAGTGTGGAGTTTACTTAAAAAGAAAAAAGAGAACTACAACAAGATCTAGCAATCCCACTTCTCAGTATTTATTCAAAAGTATTGAAATCAGAATCTCAAGACATCTGCATTGCCATGTTCACTGTAGCACTATTCACAATAGCCAAGATATGGAAACAACACAAGGGTCCATTGACAGATGAATGAATAGAGAAAGTGTAGTAGATACATACATTAGTGTATAATTCACCCTTAAAAAAGAGGGAAATCCTGCAATATGTGACAACGTGAATGAACCTAGAGGACATTATGCTAAGTGAAATAAGTCAGTCACAAAAGGACAAATACGTTATGATTCCATTTATATGAGGTATCTAAAATACTCAAACTCATAGAAGCTGAGACTAGAAAGGTGGTTGCTGGGGGCTATGAGGGGGAAATGGGGAATAGCTATTCAATGAGTATAAAGTTTCAGTTGTCCAGGATGAATAAGTTCTCAGAGTCTGCTGAACAACATTAAGCCTATAGTTAACCATACTGTATTGTGCAATTAAAGTGCTAAAAGGGTAGACATCATGTTAAATGTTCTAACTACAATAGGAACCTAACTATACTAAAATTAAAATTGAAAAAATAATGTACATTAAGTTGAATATACAATATTTCATGGAGGTGGATAAGTATGTAAGCATGAAGGATGGAGAGGGCTAAAAGATGACTCTTTGGTTCCTTTATTAAGAGTTGAGTGTATTGTGGCACCAAATGGTAGAATTCTAGAAATGACAAGTCATGATTTACAAAGTATGACCACTAGATATTTTTGGACTAACACTGAAAGATATTTGCCATCTATCCAAATGTAGATGTCAAAAAGTTACTTAAATTCATTTATTTATTCATTCCTTCATTCTTTCAGAAACTACTATATACATGTATGCATGTATGAATTGATTGATTGATTGATGGTACTGTGTAGACGTCTGGACACGGTCTCAAGCATTGGGGTTAGAGAAAGAATTAATTCAGAGACAAACATCTTTGTCATCCAGAGAGAAAAACTGTTACTTAGGTTGTCAAAGACACAGGAATGAGAATGTTTTGATATGCAAGAAGTTGTAAGCATTGTTGATTATTGCTGAAAATTCAGATGATGTAGGAACCCAAAAGTGCCATTGAATTTAGACGCATATAGGACACTGTTGACCTTGGTCAGAGCAATATATATAAAGAAATGGAGGTGGGGGCTGGATTGTGATTGTCCAGAATTTGAGCACTTTATCCTGGCAGCTATAACTCATAGTTTGCTTTGTTAATTACACTATTGAAGATTAAAATATTTAGTCAAGGAAGCAGAGATACTAGGCTTTCAGTGAGACACGAGAAAGTCCTATTTATTCCTTCAACTTCTTGATAATGTGATATTTGGATATATGGAGTACTGATTTCTGGCATGGAGAACAGATAAAATATGCAACCAAATACATAAAGTAAGAATCAAAAATGTTGGTCTCTCAAATGCTAGATAAAATGGCACAAACCGCAGCTTGGGTCAAAGTGTCCTAAAAGAGAAAATTATCCACTATATTCTGAAAATTACTTTATAGCAATTGCTTTATTACTCTAGTGCTTCAGTTTCATCTTTTATTACACCAATTAATGAAAAGTCTATATTAATCAATGAGTCAACATTTATTTTGTACAAATAGAACAAGCAATTTCAAGTTTTTTAATATCAAACATCACACTGATTCCTTGATAGTTTTTATTCCAGTTCCTAGCAAAATTAAAAGAAACAAATTTGTTTGGAATTCTGGGTGTCCTGCAGTTATTTTGGTGGACAGTTTTTCTCAGCAAAGAGAGACTATTATTATGTATACATAATTTATATAATTAATTAATTGATATTGATTATATCAATATATATGATATAAATATCTAACATATTGCATATACTTTATTTTATGTGGAAATGTGTATACTATATTAAATATCATGTAACCAATATATGTGTGAAAAAATATGGAATATAATCACCTAGTTTTGACAAAACAATTTATATCTAGTAAAGATAATAACTTTGTGTTTTCTAAAGCAGTTTAAAGTAGAATATAAAAGTGAGTTGGCTAGTTATTTGATTAGTTTGTTCTGTGAAAAGCAGCTATAATTCTAAATTTTCATCTCTCTTAATTTTGTAATGCATGAGTATATATAGATTGATAGAGCAAATATTTCTCCTGTTTCTATAGTTTATAAGTTATGAATAGTTAGTATATCATGTCTCCTCTATTGGCCTGCAAGTTACATACCTTTTTACAATTATTTGTTTATTCTTTTTATTATTAAACATGTATTTCCAATTTGTCAAGACCAGTGCTAGTTAGTACATTCCCTTTTTTTCCAGAATAATGCAAGGGCCATGAAAAATTTATATTTAGTTCACCCTATTAAATTAATATGTCATTGTCATTCTGTATTTCAATACTAAATACTTTAATTTCCACAGAATACTGTTAGGCAGCCATAATTAATTTAAATTTACTGACATGGTTTTCATTTCCATTGCCCTTCATTCCTCCCTGTTGTTTAAACTTGTCACTATGACATTTTATCTTTGCTAAGTCTGACTTTAGGATTCCCGTTGGTGCTGGATTGCTCTCAAACTGTCACTCAGATTTTGTTTCCATAACACCTCTATTTCAAGATAAGAATTTTTTATTTTATTATTAATATCAAATAATTCATTTTTAAGATACTGCTGTGCTCTTTTATGTTTCAGACACCTAACAAAATCTTCATTTCATATTTTATCTCCTTTATAACTCCAGTATCTGAAACCCCTACAGGTCTATCTCTATTATCCGTTAGTCTTGCTGGTTGTTATTCAAAATTTTATTTCTCCTCATAGGCCCAGTCACTTAGAAAGGGTGTGGAAAGTGCATTTAAAACATGTTTCCAAGTATTGAATACTAATAAGATGTTATTTTCCTTCTGATATAATGTATTTGCTTATTCCAGGCATCTCAGGCCATTAATAAACCAAGGTCATGATATTTTAATTTCAAGAGTTAAAGTAATTCAAATCTAGTTTTTGGAAAATTTGTGCCAGACTCTTTCAGGGTCACAAAATAAAGGTTTGGGGAGTGGTGATTAGCAGATATCCCCTGCATGAACGAGTGTGGGCTCCACATTTTGTTCTCATATTCCTGTGAGGCTCATAAAGGCACATCTCAGGTTGTCTGCTGCCTCTTTCATAAAAGGCAAATGTACACTGGGGAAAAACAGTTCTAAATGCTAGACTCATCTCAGAATGTATGTTGTTTTCTTCCCTGGGAAGATGGCCTATACATTCTGAGCAATTTTGTTAGCTCTTTGAGGGCTACAAGCAATTTTTAAAATATCTATATTGTCCAGGTTTCTTAATTGCCTTCAGTAGAATTGGTCTCAGTGATCTGATCCACCATTACCAGATATAGAAATCTTACATAATCTTTGTAGGAAAAAAGAATCTGCCATTTGCCTGTATATAATAAAAGAAAAGAAAAGAACTTCAATAAAAATAACTTGAAAAGGAAACGTTCACAGTCTGCTTTTCTTGTAGTTTCTCAAGAGTTTGTCTGCAATTGAACCACTTTATTTCTTTCACAATAGCCAATATAGTGTTTTATATGCAATAGACACATTTTATGAAAATAGGCAAGCTGAAATATCATATGTTGCCAGAGTTTTAAAATCTTTGTGCATTATTAGTATTTTACATGGACAAATTTGTCCATTAACTTTCATTAAATGTCATGATTTTTTTAATAAAGAAAATATGTTCAAACTCGAAAGAAGTAAGAACTTTAATAGTTAAATCTGCTTAACTAAATTTCCCATGCAGTTCAAGGAGAAACAATATATATAACAAAATTCTATGTATTTTGGGGGAAGTTCTCGTCACCTAGTAGCAACATAGGCTTCAGAACTATTATATGATTAATCTTTCTTTTAAAAAATCAAAGAAAGAAAAAAGTCATTCAAGATTAGATTTATTCTAATTTATTCTGATTATCTACTTCAGGAAATTTGTGGCTTGAGGTGAACATATTAGAAAATTTAAAAGGACAATCTCATTTCAAGTTATGTACCCAAAAATAATTAAAAATAGGAATTCAAAGAGATATCTGTAAAACAATGTTCATAGCAATATTGCAGTAAGTCCCCCACATACAAACCTTCAAGTTTTGAAATTTCAAAGAGGCAAACATGTGTTCTTGTGTCCAATCAAGTAAGTTAGTTCATGTGTCTGGTGTACATTGTCACATGTGTGCATCCTCTAGTAGTAGCTGTGCTCTTGTGTACTGTACAGTACTGTATAGAGTATACAGTATCTTTATTTCAAGCCCAGGATGTCCAGAAGCAAGCATAAAAGCAGCAGTGATGAAGCTGGTACTGCTGAAGAGCCGAAGACATTCATGACGCAGGAAATGGCAAGGGGATTTTCTTTATCTGAGGAGGCACTGTTAGTTTTTGAAGCACTGGACCCGGATGTAGAACGGTACATGAAGATTGCAACAGCCGTTCAGAATGCAATCCAGTACTACTGTGTCATCTGTGACGAGAAAAAAAGAGCTACTACCCAGACATCATTGGATCATTTTCTGAAAAGGGTAAATAGAATTGAATCCAGCAGGGAACCAGAATCTGTACCATCAACATCAGGCGTGAGTGAAATTGCAGCTTGCCCTCCATCTCCTATTGCTGAGGATCCTTCAGCCCTGCCATCTCCCACCTCCTCTCCCTCCTCCAGTCAGTAACTCTTCTTGCCTGTTCACTCGATGCCAGCCCCTGGATGCCAGCTGTTGTACTGTACTACTGTACTTTTCAAGGTACTGTACTGTAAGGCTAAAAATGTTTTCTTTATTTTTTGTGTTTGTTTGTTTTTTATGTATTATTTATGTGAAAAGTATTATAAACTTACTACAGTACAGTACTATATAGCCAATTGTGTTAGTTGGGTACCTAGGCTAACTTTGTTGGACCTATGAACAAATTGGACTCACAAACGCACTCTATGAATGGAACATTTTCATATGTAGGGGACTTACTGTATTCACGATTGCCAAATGTAGAAAAAACCAAATGGCTGTTGATGGATGAGTGGCTAAACAAAAGTTAGTATATAAGTACAATGGAGGGCTTCCCTCATGGCACAGTGGTTAAGAATCCACCTGCCAATTCAGGGGACCCGGGTTCAAGCCCTAGTCCGGGAAGATCCCACATCCCACAGAGCAACTAAGCCCATGTGCCACAACTACTGAGCCTGCGTGCCTAGAGCCCGTGCTCTGTAACAAGAGAAGCCACCGCAATGAGAAGCCTCTGCACCACAACGAAGAATAGCCTCCACTCGTCGCAACTAGAGAAAGCCTGCATGCAGCAATGAAGACCCAACACAGCCAAAAATAAATAAAGTAAAAATAAAAACAAACAAACAAACAAAAAGTACAATGGAATATTATTCAGCCTTAAAAATGAATTAAAGTCTAATATATGCTACAATGTAAATGAGCCTTAAAGATATTATGCTTAGTGAAATAACACAGACGCAAAAGGGAAATATTGTATGATTCCATTTATATAATCATTGGAATATTATCCAGCACTAAAAGAAATGAGCTTTTAAAAGGTTTTTATGAGTAAAAAGACATAGAGGAAAGGTAAATGCATATTACTAAGTGAAGAGGCCAATCCTAAAAGGTTACATACTGTATGATTCCAACTATATCTTATTCAGGAAAAGGCAAAACTATCAAAACAATAAAAAGATCAGTGGTTGCCAGGGATTCAATGATGAGAATGAATAGGCAGAGCATAGAGGATTTTTAAGGCAGTGAAAATACTCCCTACAATACCATAATTATTGATATGTCATTATACATTTGTCCAAACACATAGAATATACTATAATACACCAAGAGTGAACTGTAATGTAAACTATGGACTTTGGGTGAATACGATGTTATCAGTGTAGGTTCACCAACTGTAAGGAATGTACCACTGGTGGGGGATGCTGATAACAGTGGAGGCTATGCATGTGCAGGGAAAGGGGGTATATAGGAAATCACCGTACATTCCTCAGTTTTTTTTGTGAGCCTAAACCTGCCCTGAGAAAATAAAGTCAACTACTGAATAAAAAATCTTTTCTCCCCCACTTGGTCTGGGGAGTATAAAAATTTAATTAATTATCCCAACCTGTTTGTTTATAGTGAGGAACGATTTGATTCTAAAGGAAAATAGAAGATACTGGTACCATTAGAAGAACAAATATGTATTTTTCCAGTAAAAATGACAGAACTGTACCCTTGACATATAATAGGGGAAAACAAAGACAGTGTCCCTAAAATTAAGGAGCTCACAATCAAGTTAATATTTTGTGTAATACCCAATGCATTTGTCTTTATTCATGTTTGCCTAACATTATATCATTACATTGGAAAATATTCCTTGAAGGTGTATATAATACTTTTTAAAGGAATACACACACACGTGTGTGAGTGTATATATGAGTTTGTGTATGTTTATACTTTTAGCTATGAATTTATCTACAAAAAGATTGATTCAATAATAAAATCTGGGCAATTCAAATTAGCATTTTCCTACTATTGCATGAATCAATATGAAAAGTATTCTTTAGAACATTCAATAAGGAGAATTAGCACAACTGCATTTTCACTTAAAGGAGTAACCATGTAATATATGGCTACCCTTACAGTATTGGTTCATAGCACAAGGTGCCTGGACTAGCAGCATCACTTCCACCTGGGAACTTGTGAGACAGGCAGATTCTCTGGCCTCCCTCCAAACCTACTGAATTAAAATCTCTGGTTAGAGCCCAGCAATCTGATAATTTTTTTATGGAATACATTTTCAGAAATATTGCTGTCCAGTTTCAAATAAAAGAATAAGTAAATCAAACTGTTCGTTATGGAGAGAAATTCAACCTCCATCAATAAATTAATTTCAGAATACAGTTTGTATATTTTATTTGAGAAACAAAGCATTATTTCATCCAGCTGCACTACTGTTACAGAAAAAGATTTAGACACATATCACATTCTTAGATATACTGGAAACTTAACAGCAAATTGTGACTTTCTCTAAAAATAAAAAGGAACTTGAGATATTGATGACAATAAAATAATTTGGGGTAATATATCCACACATAAAAATTATGTTTTTTAACTGTATATATTAAATTGCAAGGTTGAAAATTATGGCATATAATAGAAGATGTCATCTTTATGTCTAAAAGTAGAAATTTAAGAAAGTAACTGAATTAAAATATTAATGTTATGCATAACGTTCTTGTAAAAAAAATAAGGGTTACCTAATGGAAAAGACATGAGACTGGTTCTCAGGCACATGGCCAGATGGCTTTTCTTGCTCTGCCACTTACCAGTTTATGAGTTTGAGCAAGTCATCTAACCTATAACCTCTATGTGACTAGACTCTCACTATAACATCATGTAATTAGATGATGCACAGATTTTTATTTAACACAAAATATTTGAGGAGGTAGAATTTCAGGTTAAAGAAAGTGATGTCACTGAAAGGCAAGATATACAGGCCAATATCTGGAAGAAGAGATCGCTCTGGATTAGCATCCCTAACACTGTTAGATCTTAGAAAGCTAAAAGCCTGGAAGGGCACAGACAAATAATAAAAAGAAAACAGAATAAAAAGTAAAGGAGGGAGGGAGGGAGGGAGGACAGACATTTTATATACATAGGCTTGGCCAAAAAGTTCGTTCGGGTTTTCTGTAGCATCTTATACCCAATGTGTGTGTGTATATATATATATTTAAACATATATATATATTTTTTAAACATATGTTTAAACATATAACAATTCTTCTGGTTTAAAATGACCTCCAATTAATTTACATTTATGTGGGTGAATATTTAGTCAATTTTAGCTCAAACTGTCTATGAAGACCAATTCTCGTGAAAGCATCCGGCTGCAGACTTACGTAGCTACTTAGTGATCTTGGGTCAGCATGTTGCTCTTTGGTGCTCCACTAGTCTCAGGTTTAAGATTATACTATAATCTGGTCCCTAGGTGCCCAGGATCCATGCCCATTAAAACATTATTTGTCTTACCTTGTACTATTTTTTTAATTTTAATTTTAATTATTTATTTTTGGCTGCATTGGGTCTTCGTTGCTGCACGCGGGCTTTCTCTAGTTGCGGTGAGCAGGGGCTACTCTTCATTGCGCGGGCTTCTCATTGCGGAGGCTTCACGTTGCAGAGCACGGGTTCTAGGCACGTGGGCTTCAGTAGTTGTGACACGTGGGCTCAGTAGTTGTGGCTTGTGGGCGCTAGAGCGCAGGCTCACTTATTGTGGTGCACGGGCTTAGTTGCTCCGCAGCATGTGGAATCTTCCCGGACCAGGGATCAAAACTGTGTCCCCTGCTTTGGCAGGCAGATTCTTACCCACTGCACCACCAGGGAAGCACAGTCCTTTTTTTTTTTTTTTTTTTAATGTCTTTATGCATGTATAATATTTGAGGTCTATACCCATCTATATGCAGTGGCCCTCTGTGATTTTCTTATTCTTACCCCAGGACTTTTCTAGTTAACTGGTTCCTTCACTGTTTCTACATCTCCATGTTGAGGTACCTATTTCATATGCTGGGGTGAGTGGGGCCATTACGTTTAATTCATCATTTGTTAAGGCTTCCTAGATTCTCTATTCATCTGCTGCGATCTATTTCCCTAGAGGCTGACATCTTTGCACCATATTCTCTAGATTCCCTTTCCATGTATTTTTAAGTTGTAATCAGCCAGTGAGTTGCACCAGCAAGAGGTCAGAATGCAAGGGGCAAGAGAGTTTACATAATTCTCCTTTGCTCCACCCTCCCTGTCTAAGCAAGGTTTGGCCAGTGGCTGCATTCTTCTATAGCAGCAGCCCCTCTTGGAAGCTCCATTTTTACATTCTGTTTCCCCTAACTTTTGTCACATGTCTCCCTTCTTTGCACCTTAACCCCATGGTGGTAATGGCTCCCTCTTGTTATTTGTCCCTGGTGCTTCACCTCATTGTTTGGTTCCCTTAAACTTCATGAAATTCCCAAATTCTCTTTAGTTTTCCCATTACTTTTTATGAAGAACTTGACTAGACACTTTGTTAGTCATCTGTCAATGCCATCAACCATTTGTGAATTATTATATAAGTCCAATAAGATCTCTACCTTAATTAGCATGCACTAACTTCAGGTTATATTTCGGGAAAAAAAAGAACTAATCCACATTAATTGGAAAGCCATTCAAACATATGTAACATATTTACCACCCTTGGTTCCTCATAAGGGATTTTCACTTACAGAGAAAGCTAGGGTCACAAGCTCTAAATTCTCCTGGGTCTCATCCTCATCCTCTCTTCTCCTCCCCTAACTACTTCCTCTTTCAATTCTCCTCTCTTATTAATAGAAGATCCTCTATCATATAGTTTTGTAAGCATCAGTCCTCTGCTTCTCTATGACGAATAAGATAAAGGGACTTCAAAAAGGAAAGAAAGAAAGGAAAAACAATCCCAGTGAAAAAGCAAAACATTGTGATATATTTTTTTAAAAAGATCAGAAGATATGAATTTTGAGATGTAACATTCATAGATGTGATGAAGAATTTATTGTCTTGGCCAGGTCATTACAGGAAAAATTAAAATCACTGTACTCAATAAGATTAAAGAATTACAAGATCAGAGTGTCATATACATGTAAATGTGGCTTACAAAAAGCTAAGAAAAGGAAAATGTGAGCCAGATGCTTAATTTCTCAGAGAAATAGGTATATTGTGTATATTAAAAAAAAAGCTTTATTGAAATATAATTCATACTATTTCATACAGTTATACAGATATAATTCATACATACCAAGCAGTTCACCCATTTAAAGTTGTACAGTTCATTTGTTTTATTATATTTATAAATTTGTTCAATCACTATGTTAATTTTAGAATACCTTCATTTCAGGAAACTCCATACCTGTTAGCAATCATTCCCCAATTTCTAGAGTCTCTGTAGCCTAGGCAACCACTAATCTACATGTCTATACATTTGTTTATTCTGTACATTTCATAAAAGCAGGTAGCTTCCATCCTTTACCACCTCAAATAGTCACTATGCAGAATGATGTAATTTATACATATCAATTAAAATTTAAAGCATGTAAGTCAAAGAGTGAGAATAGGGATAAGGTAGAGCGTAAGCATAAATGAGGTCATTCATTGAAAATGTTCTAAATGGAATACGTTTTGATTTTCTTATTTCCTTTAGAATAGATTTGGGTTATGTTATTAGTAGTTCCAATGGCTCAGTCATGTTTTTATTTAGATGCTATTTTTCCATATTCTTTCACTTCTGCCATTTAATTTCATATATATCCATATGACTTGCATATTATGTGTGTATATATATATAATCTTATTTGGATGATTTATGTTTCTTACTCAAAGTCTGGCATAGAATTAGTAAGTGCTTTGTTTTGTTGTTTCTTCTAACAATCAGTTTTTCAGTTAAAGAACTGTGCATAGAGTTCTTACTGTCTATTAGTATTTACATATTTCTTTGTCTCTGTCCCTATCTACTTCACCCTTATTGTTTGACAAAGATGAAGTATAAATAAAAGAAAGAAATCAATAGTTATTCTCAGATACAAATGTAAGGAAGATGCAATGTGTAGCTTTATGAGATTTGTCTACGCCACTGAGCAGTTTTGATTCTACTACTTGGTATGAATGTCATCAGCAAAATGCAGTATGACCAGATCAATCTTTGCTTTAAATTATTTCCAAGAATACATTTAAAAATTTACGATTTTCTTTCATATTTCTTGATATTTTAGTATTCTTTCTTTGGTCATTATTCTCATCTCAGAGTTTTCTTAGGCTTCTTATTTCTTCAACCCCATCTGAATATGACATCATTCTAGTGCAACTGTGATAAAAATTTCAGTTTTTAAACCAGTCAGTGGCAAATATCCATTAAAGCAGAATGTATTTTTCTCACTGCTATTTTGGGAAAATAAATTTCATAGCAATTTCCTATGTTGAGGTAATTTTGCGTGTGTGATAAGGTGATGTATTGGGAAGAGGACCAAACATATGTCTGTCCAGTTTACTTCCATAAATATTTTCAAAGTGCCTATGTTTGGTTGGACATTTAATGCTAAGTGCTATGGGTTAAATAACATGAAAAAGATAAACCTTACCTTGGAAGTGCTTACTGTGCTTCATGAACAAATGTTACCATAATATGGTGAAGAGCATTCATAAGCTGTTGCTGAAGCATAAAAAGGGGCATTTCTGTCTTTTTTTTCCTGGTGCACAATATAGTGATTCAATATTTCTATACATTTCAAAATAATAACCATGATAAGTCCAGTTACCATCTGTCACCATACAAAGATATTACATAATTATTGCCTTTATTTCCCACACTATACCTTTCATACCTGTGACTCATTCATTTTGTAACTGGAAGTTTATACTTCCTAATCTCCTTCCCCTCTTTGTCTCATCCTCCCAGCCCCCTCCCCTGTGACAACCACGTGTTTTCTGTGTCTGTGACTCTGTTTCTATTTGTTATGTTTGTTCATTTGTTTTGTTTTCTTAGATTCCACATATAAGTGAAATAATACAGTATTTGTCTTTCTCTAGGGCATCGCTGTATTATCTGTGCAATTGGAAAAGGATTATTTAAGTAATAATCCATGACCTCTGTTTGGAAATATAAATAATAGCTAATGAGGTGAATATGAGTGGGAAAGGCACAGTTTTTTCTGGTAAAAAATCAGAACGAGCAGAAAAACAGAATTGAAAAACAACATAATGTAGGTGGGAAATTGCACTGTTTTATTAGTGATCACTGAAATGTAATTTAGAGAGTAAAAGGTAACCTGATTTCTGGCTTGAATTTAGTCTTCCTAAAACTCAATTTTCCTTAATATTTAAAATTGTGATATTAGTGGGTTTTCTTCCTAATTCCAGAGTTATTTTGTCATAAAATAAATAAATAATGTGGAACTATTTCTTCACTGGAAAGTCCCCATTAGATGTAAGTTGTTAATTACACAATTGTTTATAGGGCATGAAGTGTTATTGCCAAAAATAAAATCAGTGGTATTATACATGATATACTTCTTACTCATATACAGCTGTTATAAATTGTAATTAAAGACTCAGACTACTCCATAAGTTAGTTGAAATATTTTACATATAAAAGGAAAATGTATATATTATTTATTAATACCTGCTGCCAGCCATTTTTTTAGGAACAGTGGGTATTTCCACAATACATGACCACATGGAGGTTACCTATTAGCAAGTGAGAAAAGCAGATAATAAAATAATAACTTATATAGTAAGTTAATTTAGAAAATTTAATGCGTAATAAAAGGAAGTACTACGGGAAGCGGTTCAATTTTAAATGAGAAGGATAGGGACATCTTCACTGAAAGGTGACTTCCATGCAGAAGTTGGAAAAATATGAAGAAGAAAATTATGTGTCTGAATCAGGCAAAAGGATAAGCAAGAGCAAAGCCCTTGAGGCAGGAGTGAGTGAGGTATGTTCTAGGAAGAGTGCTGAGGCCCATGTGACTCACTTGGAGTAAGTGAGACAAAGAGTAGCAGGAAAAGAAGTAAGAAAGAAAGAAAGAAGGACAGATGGTTTCTGGCAATTATGGAAGTGTTGGTTTTTTTTTCCTTTTTGTTCTCCAGAAAACTGGAGAACTTTGAGCTGAGGAGTGCATGACAATGTACTTTAAAAGATCAGTTGGAGTGTTGTATTGGGAATACCATGAAAGCAGTCAAGGATAAAACTGGTGGTACAGTGAATAGATGTTTTGCTAACTGTTGGAGCAGCAGCAGTGGTCTTGGATTTCAATTCATGACCAAACTTATGAGAAAAAATAGGATTTACTGAGAACCAAATTTGTATAGCTAAAGAGTACAGGAATATAGCATGCTTAATGGCAGCCTGGTGGGAGACATAGGCTTCTACCATGGGATGTATGTAGCCAAAGGAGGATTACCTCAACTCTGGGAAGCTATCATTCTGAATGTTCCTTCTGCTTTCATGACTTCCATTGCCTGGTCCAACTGAATTTAACCAATTTCAACTTACTTTCAATAACTTGCACTTGTTAGTTACAGATAACTGAATATCTAGGTGCTGGATTACATACATAGTGTGCAGAGTGGAATTCTGATTTATCTTAGAAACAGTACACTAATCTTAGTATCTCCTTAAATAAGTGTAGCAAGAAGGATTCCACCAAAGATTAAAACCTCAAATGTTCCTGAAGCTAGAAGAAACGCTACAGGTCTTAAAAGATGTTTTTCCTCCCCCCCAACCCTATTCTAACCACATTTAAGATGGAACCTCAGAAGATTTTTGGTAATTTATTGGTCTAACTCATAAAACTCAAATGGCTTCGTACTTAGTCTTAAAAGTCTGCTTGGATGGGAATTTTACAGAATCTCTTAAGTAGCTGCCTTTTATGATTAGTACATTAGAACCACTCCAAACAAACATTTGTTATTTTTCTCTTTTTATAATATCTCCTGTTATAAAAAGCAGTCAAGGCAGCTCATGAGCAAACAATACCAACCAATCAACAAACAGGAAAAATACTATCCAAGTTTCCATTGCAGTATTAACAAACAGCAACTTCCGAGAAATTACAAGCTAGCAGTTATTCTGGAGAGTAAAATACCAGCTTCCCTCTCTTTGGGCCAACCCCAGTTTCTGTAATTTTCTTCCCCACTCCTCATTTAGTTTAATGGGGAAGAGACTTATGCATTTGAGGAGGTATGTGTTACTGCTACAAATTCCTTCCTTCATGAACATATCTTTGAAATTTCTATTATTCTGTCATGTAGACTTATTTAGGGGTTAACAATGTCAGACAGGTTTTGCTGTCGATGAAAATATCTTGTATAGTCATTAGAAACAGGGTGCAGTCATCTCCCATTGTCTTCAGCTTTCAGCTAAAATTCTGAGATTATAAAATACACCATTTTTGACATTCCGAAATAATACCCTTGACCATACTTATAAAGTAATTCCATTTACTAACCTTTCCAATCCATGTAACACACTGCCTTTTCCTATGACTTAAAAATACACAGAATGGAAGATAAGTAGGGTAAACTTGCCTCTTAATGATGAATGGTGTGCTTCATCAAACACTTATTCTGTAGAATTAAAGACAAGAAAGAAAAGTCAAATTATTTGCAAAGTTATCAAAGTATAGATATTTTGCTTGTAAAATATGCAATAAAAATCTCACACTTCAAAGAATACAATAAATTGAATTCCATTACATTTTTTCAACACTTGTAAACGACACCTTCTTCTCTCAAGAATCTCATCATCATGACTCACACAAATCTACTTAGATAAATGTTAAATCACTCTGTGTAAAATAAGAAACTGCTTGCCAGATTCTTGTTTGTAATTTCTTCTGTAGTAGACTTTCTTGCACAGTTCTCAATATATGTGCCATGGTTTAGAGACCAGAGTACATAACACATATCATGATATGTTTTAGGTAACTAGTTCTTGTACAATATAGTCTTTGGGAATGAAATATTCAAGTAGACATTTACAAAATCAATATCTCTATTAGTTTCTGGAATCAAACCTCTGGCATGTAAAAACTAAATAATGACTAGAGTCATATAAATTAATGTGCCCATTTCACTTAAAAATATAAATTATTTCTAAGAAAATATCTAAAAAAAATTAGAAATTATATTCAAATGTGTCCATATTGAGAATCTGTTAGTACTTTATATTTATTCAATTATGCCTTTGCAAAAATTAAAGTTTAGTTATACATGTAATTGACTAATTGGGGGGACATTTAAAGGGCATTTAATTACTATATAGCAAAAGGTACAAATAATTAGTTTATTAAGAAAATAAAGTGAACCTAACTAAATCAGTAAAATATATAATTTTCAAGTTTTCTTGCAGTTTCTACTTAACTCTAAATTATCCTACTCCAGGACCAGCTTTAACTAGGGAATAAAATATGAGTTTACTTTTCTCATATTAAAATCAAAATGATTATGTTTAGCAAAACTATTTCTTTGAATTTTCAAATGTTTCCTAATAAAGATATTTTATTAATGACTAATTTTATTAATGACTGATTTTATAATATGACTAATGCTGTACAAGTATTTTCTGTTTTTATTTGTCTAAATTATAAGTAATCTGTATGACAAAAGATGATGAGTATCAGCTGTTTATACTACTGAGCAGAGAAGGATCTAAGTTATTTATAGTGATTTTGAAACTCTTCATATGTTTTGATCCAATATGTGCATATTTGCTTGGATAAATGTGGTGTTGAAAAGAGTCAGAGCAATAATACCATTTCCACAGACATAAACAGCATCTCAGTGGGGAGAGGAAGAAGATTCTATCCAGGAACCACAGAGAATATTTGGAGAGTGGAGAGTATTCATTTTCTCTCTGTGACTTAGACAGTAGATACTGCAATTTTTTTCTGTACTCTTCCCACCAAAAAATCCATATGCAAATCCTCAGGGACAGAAAAAAGATGCATGTCAAAGAATTTTTAAAAATATATTGACTGTACTTCAGTTTTCAAATTTTTAAAAAATAGGAAGAAAACATACATCTTATACCTATTCTGCACAAACATATTGATGTGAACCAACAAACTTGTTATAGGGATAATGTTCAATGACCTTATTTCAGAAGTCTTTGGATTAAGTTTTCACTCTTCTTGGATTACTAATTACTGTGGGCTAACAAAGTATATTTTATAAAACAAGATTTTCAAAATTACATTGGTAAATTATAACTATTTAACTAAAGTATATTCAAAGACTGCAGTGCGTCAAGAATTTTTATAGGCAATGGTGATATAAACATTCTTGTAATATGGTTTATACTATAATGAATATCTCACATTAATAAAGATAACAGTGTTAGCAATTATCTGCTATAATTAACAGATTATTCAGTTATAATTGTGTTCAAAATAAAAGGATTTTGTATCTTTAAGTGGCTGAAAATCCAGAAGTAGCTTTGGTATTGAACAAGACATTGGTTCAAATAGAATGACCGCAAACTCATTTGTATTCCTTTCTCACCTTCACACCTTTTTTTTTTTTTTGGAAAGCAAGGAGAGATGGAAGACAACACAGTGAAAAATTATATAATTAACATCTATTTCTTGTAGTAAAACTAAAGAAATACCCAAGAATGAATTGACTCTGTTTAGGAGGATCAAGGATAAAAACAAAGAGGAATAATTACTTGGATTGGGTAGCTGAATAAAGTGAAAGAAGTCTTGGAATCACACACACAATAAATGTGCAGTATACACTCTCACATACACATATATACATCTATGATGCTACACATGCTGTGTGTGTGTGTGTGCGTGTGTGTGTATGAGAGAGAGAGAGAGAGAGAGAGAAAGAGAGATTACTGGCAGAGTTGGAGATCCTTAATAAAATTGTGCTATAATTCAATATATGAGAAAATTCAGTCTTGCTACGACATAAGGGTAGAATTTAGTTCTATCATTTTCTAGCTGTGAGTGTTGGATGAGTTATTTAAATTTTGCACTTGTCAGTTTCCACATCTAAAACATGGTAGTAATAATGAATAACTCCCTCAAAGAGTTGTTGTAATGAGAAAATAAATTAGTATTGCTAAAGTACTTAGAATAGTTACTGGCAGTAATAAATGCCATATGGCTGTTCATTATTAAAATATCAGTGAATTTTTTTTTTTTTTTGTGGTATGCGGGCCTCTCACTGTTGTGGTCTCTCCCACTGTGGAGCACAGGCTCCGGACGCGCAGGCTCAGCGGCCACGGCTCACGGGCCCAGCCGCTCCGCGGCATGCGGGATCCTCCCGGACCGGGACACGAACCTTTGTCCCCCGCTTTGGCAGGCGGACTCTCAACCACTGCGCCACCAGGGAAGCCCTCAGTGAATGTTTTTAAATGACATTTATTGAATATTCTTTTATTGCATTTAAGGAATATGATTGTATGTTGAAAAGTAATTTCAAAATTGATATTTCAATGTTGAAGTACAAAATGAATAATCTGTTTTATTTTCATTTTGTCCTTTCAATATCATTATATAATCTTCCATGGATTGTTAAGTAATGTAATGTTTCCAAAAAATAAGTTGTGTCTCAATATGTATAGATTTATTTAAATGTTAATTTAACCATTTGGAAGGTCAAAATTGTATTTTCCTTTATTGATATTACATACTAACATCTTGGAAGAAACCAGCTCAATTAAGCAAAAGTGTTTGACATTTCAAAATGTTAACCCGTATGCTTTATTGTCCAATATAATGAATAGATTGCCACAACACTCAGTCAATTTTGGATTATTTTAAAAGAAAGAACACAGCATGAATGACAATATTTTTCTTGAAATTTTTAAAGCCCAAGGCAACTAAACAAAGCCATTTTATTATAGCTAAAAATGAGATAACCCCATATTTCTAAGTAGAGGTTTATTTGTCCTAAAGCAAAGTTTAATTGTTTTTAGACAGTGGAAATCAAATATAATTGGGAGCTGGTAATTATAATTCAATTTTACTTTTTCTCAAAAGCAATATATATTTATAAAAAAATAAAACTATTTAAAACATTAAAATTTTCTATAATCTGGACTATATCAAGCTTTTTTATTTACATATGAATATCTTCCACATTTTTGTTAACATTTTATTTTGTCATCCTATCGCATTTTGGTTATGCTATTGGGTACGTAGTGCTAACCCATTGTGGCTTTAATTCACATTTACCCAAATAATGATGTCAGTTATAATAATTATATAATTATTTGCAATCTGTATATCTTCTTTTGAGGAGTATCTCTTCACGTTTTTTGCACTAATTTTAGTGGATGGCTTATTTTCAAAAATTATTACATACATATATATGCAAACACAGACGTGTCTGTAAAATCTTCATTTGTTCCTTATAAAAATATTTTATATATATATATATATATGTTACAGGTACTATTTTTATATGCATATATAAATGAGAATATATTTGCAAATATATGAAATTGTAATTTGTATAAATTTGTCATTTACAGTTGACCTTTGAACAACACAGGTTTGAGTTGCATGTGTCACTTTTATGCGATTTTTTTCAATAAGTACTACTCCCTCCTGGGGGTGTTGGTTGAATCAGTGGATGTAGAAACTGAAATATGGAATACTGACTATAACATTATGCACAAATTTTGCACTCTGCAGAGAGGGTCAGCCCCCCTAGCCCCTGCATTGTTCAAGAGTCCACTGTATTTTGTTACTTGAAAATACATATTAGAGAGAGTTTTATATCAGGATACATATTCTGTTAATAACTACATAGGAGAATGTTTTCTTCCTTAGCTCTCCATTAACTTAACCACTCCTTAATTGTTGACAATTTTGTTTTCCAGTATTTTGCTATTACAAACAAAGCAATGACTATCCCTGCAAAATATACCTAATCTATTCCCCTTATTTGATAGATTAAATAAGATAGCTGGTATTATATCCATTCTTTCTTTTTTTCTGGCAGACTTTAGGGAATTATCTTGTATCCTTGTTAGTAATGCTATAGTTAATTGACTGCTCCCCTCTCGTGTCCCCTGGTTATGTAGCGTCCCCACAAGGCATTTCCACAGTTACCTGTCAACCAACTTTCCAGTGTTTCTCCACATGACATCTCTATTAATCTAGAACACATCTGAAATAGGTGTTGTTTCATGATAGTTTCAAATATTAATAACTTTGAGGTGCCGAAAAGGCAGTTTCCCTTTTGGTCTGTACTGCAGTGATGTCCTAACTTGTTTCAAATAGAAGTGGGAATAGTTTTCTGTTCAGATTTCATATGGTTATGATTCTTCTCTTAGGAGTACATTTTTACTCTGGTCTACATTACCTGATTGTGCTCATCTTTGCACGCAAAAATGATCTTGCAAGATCTATACATCTTTCCATTGATTATGTGAATCCGATATCTAGGGTTCATTACTTTCAGTATAGAGACAATAAGGATGAAATTTTGGAAACATTTCTGGATCTTCATTTTCCACTTTAGAAATGCCATCAAGCAGTGAAGCAGTAAATATTGTCATATTTATGTTACACAGAACTGATTTACAGTAGAAAACATATGGGCATATCATAAGGATTTTATTCAAAAGTCAGACTTCCACATATAGGCAACTGGTAAGGCTGTCTGTTTTCAAACCCATTATGCATTTATGAATATTTTGATGGGTGATTTTCAACATTTATATTTGGTTACTAAGGTCAGTGAGTGGGGGAGGATAAAGGTGGCATTCATTTTTATTAAAAATGATTAAGAGGAATAATTTTTATTTTACTTGGAAATGTTTTAAACTTGATTGATTTGTTTGAAAGGTTTACTTTGAAAGTCTGAGAGGTTATTTGATTTCTCAGGACAAAAGGACAATGAATATTTCACAAGTAGTTTAAGATAAGAGCAGTCTCATGATACTTTTATTAACTTAGCTAGCTTTCTTTTTCTTTTCTTTTCTTTTCTTCTTTCTTTTCTGTTTTTCTTGGACATGAGAATCATGTCAGTGATCCAAAGTCAGGAAAAAATAAATAAATTAATCTTTAACTCTTAGGCTTTGCAGTTAGCGCTTACAGAAATAAAGGAGAGATGCACCATCAGTACCACTTAAATTATTAGTAAAATTCTCATTAAAATAAATAATCCAAGCTATTAAATTAAAAATTCTGTTAAAATAATGTATTTGATATGAAAATTCCTGAATATTTGGAAAATATTGCATTAAGAATAGTAACAAAACTAATATTAAAACTTAATATGGAATAATAAAACACTGCAACAATTTTTAAATCATTGCTATCAAATGGTAGTTCTGTAGATCTAGCAAAAGCAAAATAAGATGCTAAAATAGAAATGGACATTTATCCAGTAAAAATACACATGAAATTAGGAAGTTAAATCAGTCTAGGTAGGTGGTATCATAGTTTAGCTTGTTATTAATAGCTTAGGAGTCAAGTTACATGGTCTTTCATCACTGCAGAGACAAGAGGGAGAAATATAAAGAGATGTGTGGATGCAGGGCAGTTTAATTTTTGACATATTAATATGTAAGTGTCGAAGGGACCTGAATGTGCATAGAGTCATTAGATATTGATGGTAAATGGAATATGAGAAAAGATAAAACCTCCAAATTTTAAAATGGAGATACAGAAGAACCTCAGCAAGGAAGCTGAGATACTTAATACTTAGGACTTGAGGACCGATCCAAACTCCAAACACAAAAGTTTGAGACTTTCATAGTGAAAGTGATCATCGTTTTCATTTGTATCAGAGAGGTCCAGAAAATTAATAAATTGATATAAACATTATATTTCAATTAAAATGTTATTGATTCTTTGGGAAAGAGTAGCTTCAGTAGAGCAGTGACACAGAGCTGCCTATATTGCAACGGTTATAAGAAAACAGGAGATGAGAAAATGGGGACTATGCATAAAGTCATTCTCACTTTGATCTTTACAGAGCACAAGATGGTGGAATAGGGAGTCCCAGCCCTCATTCTCCCACAGAAACACTAATTTAACAACAGTAAATGAACAAAATGCCTTTATGAAAGGCCCAGATATTTAAAGAAAAATTAATGCGAATCCTTCACAAACTCATCAAAAAAATTGAAGTAGAGGGAACCCTTCCAAACTCATTTGTGGAGCTCAGCATTACCCTTATACCAAAGTCAGACTAGATAAAATTATAGGCCAACATCTGGTGAATATAAATGGAAAAATGCTCAACAAAATATTAGCAAACCAAATTCAACAGTATGTTTAAAGGCTGATCACTGTGATCAAATGGGATTTATCCATAGGATTCAAGAATCTTTCAATATTTGCAATTCAATTTATGTGATACACTACATTAACAGAATGAAGGATAAGAATCACTTGGTAACCTCAATAGATGCAAAAACATAATTTGACAAAATTCAACACTGTTTCATAATAAAAAATCAACAAACGGGCTTCCCTGGTGACGCAGTGGTTGAGAGTCCACCTGCCGATGCAGGGGACGCGGGTTCGTGCCCTGGTCTGGGAAGATCCCACATTCCACGGAGAGGCTGGGCCCGTGAGCCATGGCCACTGAACCTGCGCATCCGGAGCCTGCGCTCCGCAACGGGAGAGGCCACAATGGTGAGAGGCCCGTGTACCACAAAAAAAAAAAAAAAAAAAAAATCGACAAACTAGGTAGAGAAGGAATTTACATCAACATAAGAAACATAACAAAATCATATGTGAAAAACCCACAGCCAACATCATACTCAATAGTGAAAAACTGAAAGCTTTTCCTCTGATACCAGGAACAAGGCAGGGATGCCCAGTTTCACTACTTCTATTCAACATAATACTTGAAGTTCTAGCCAGAGATATTAGGAAAAATAAAATAAATCCAATTAAAAAGGAAGAAGTAAAGTTATCTCTGTTTGCAGATGACATATAATACATGAAGAAAACAAATTTATAAAAGCATCAAAAAAAAAAAAAAAAAAGAATCAAATACTTAGAAATAAACTTAACCAGGGAGGTGAAAGACTCCTACACTGAAAACTACAAAACAATTATGAAAGAAATTAAACAGAAAGATGTTCTTTGTTCAATAATTAGAAGACTTAATATAGTTAAAATATTCATACTATCCAAAGTAATCTACAGATTCAGTACAGTCCCTAACAAAATCTCAATGATAATTTTTACAGAAGTAGAAAAAAAATTCTCAAATTTATATGGAACTCTTACCAGTTTGGTGTGCATTATGTCAAATGGCTTCAACAGAGGAGATCAGCGGAAGTCCCGGACCAGCAATCTCGGCCCTTGTGATAGCAAGCAAAGAATTGCAGACTACCACTTCCAGCTTAAGCTCAATGCAAAGTTTATTAAAGCATAGTTATGCTCTCAGAGGGAGAGAGGGCTGTTTCTGCGAAGTGAAACCAGCACTCCTGTACAGGCTTCAGGGTGTTTATAAGGAGTGTTCGGCGAGGAGGCGGGGTGCAATTGTGGGTGAGTGACCGGGGATCATTATTTGATTGACAGTCCTGAGCTATGAAACAAGTTCATTATTGCACATGCCCTCACCCTTGATTCGCTAAGAAAAGCCCACGGTGGGGGCAGGGGTGGGGGCAAAACCACATGCAGATTTTATTATAGTGATGATAATAATGAGTTTGGGTTTACAGTAGGTTATACACCTGTCTAGTCTGGGCATGCGCAGCCCGGGGGAAGTTCCCTTGTGTTGCTGTGCTCCCTCTTTATCAGGATAAGTTGCCCACCACCCAACCATAGTTTCACCTGTTCCGAGTGGGGTCAGGGGAGGGTCCCCAGGTGGTTGGGGTGTAACTTGACTACTCTTGTCTTTTCGCCACTGTCACCTCCTTGCTGCTAATGTCAGGGGAGGGCCCCCAGATGGCTGGGGTGTGATTTGATTATTCCCCTCTTGTCTTTCTGCCACTGTCACTTACTTGCTGCTGATGTCTGACTAACTACCTAACAGAACCACAAAACAAAAATAGTCAAAGCAATATTGAGAAGGAATAACTGATTTCAAAGTATATTATTACAAAGCTACAGTAATTGAAGTGACATAATATTAGCATAAAAACAGATCTGTAGACCAATGGAAAAGAATAGAGAGCTGTTGGGCTGCAACCCACAGGTCTGCAAGCCCAGCCTCAAGAACAAAGAATGAGCCCGGAGACAGTGACAGGGACAAAAACAGTTTAATTGATATGGGATTTTACTTGTCCAAAGCAAGGAGGGTCCTGGAGCAACACCCCACTGTGGACTGCAGATAGCAGGCAGGACATGGCAACAGACTTTCCTACCAGAAGAAGAAGGAGATTACCAGTTATAGGGGAATTGTCCTCATGTTGACTTATCAGTTACCAGGGAAGCCAGCAGAGGATCCAGCCCTTCACTGCTCCTTTGATAAACTATCATAGTGGAGATAAGATTATGATAACGATTAGAACAGTCACTAGCTAGGGCCAAGGGGGCAAGTACATAGGCATTTACTGATTAGGTTCTATGATTAAGAGAGAAGGTCAGTCAGGTGAGTAGTGTGTAGGTGAGTCAGGGACTGGTCAAGTAGGGGATATACAGAGAGCAAGAGAACAGCCATCTTGGGGGTACTGATCATACAGTTGTGTCAACTTGGCTATATAAAAGTCTTTCTAACTTTACATTCTCTGTAGCAGATTGCCTATGATTTCACATCAAAGCCTGGTTTAAAGCTTATTCAATAAAGAAGCTACTTTATTTCTCTTTTACCTCTGTGGAGATCAGTAGGAGATTTTGCTTTTAATTTGCCAACAATAATCTACATATTCAAGATTCTAAGAGGGACATGATGTTTTCCTCTCACCTTGGCACCCAACAGACAGTACATGTTTGCATAAAGATGTCATTAAGTCCATGACAAAAATAAATCTAATTTTAAAGTTTAATGCATCACCTTGTGTGATAAGATTGTTAGAGAAGTGATAAGATATTTTAGGTAAAGTTTTAAGAAACATACACAATTGACCTTTAAAGAATCTTACCTGTTGTTCTTTATGTGTGAGTATCTTCAGATAGAATCTCAAAGATAAAAAGGAAAGTGGCAATTCCTGCAGATGTAGTAGATTTTTAAAAATTAGGTAACAAGTCATGCAAGTAATGGAATATCTCAGAACTAACAATGAGAAGAGAAGGTCATTATCTCAGACATCTAATTAAAGTGACCACACTTCTGAACTGGCCAGGCTTAATTAGTTAGAAAATGCACATTTTCAACCAGCTGGGTCAAGTTTTAAAGACAGAATATCACTGCATTGGGCCCCTATGACCTATACAAATGCTTTTGAAAATATCTGGTAAGAGTAAAATTGGATAAATTCTGTGGCTTTTGTTATGGATGAACAGCAGAATAATACAGTTACACCTGTAACTTGTCACAATGGAGGTAAAAACTGTGTAAACTTGACTAAATAGATAAATAAATGATGTAATTCTTATCTTCATTTTTTGTTTTACCTTATATTTCATATGTATTTTCTACAATATGCATTCTTCTTGATGTGAAATCCATGAACTGATCCTGCCTACTCTTCCAACAGCAGTGGAAGGTAGAAACAGGGATGTGAATGAGTTACCAAGGGAAAGAAAGTAGGGAAATATAAAAACTCACACACAGGAAGGTTGGTTCAAGATAGCAGAGTAGAAGGACATGCTCTCACTCCCTCATGAGAGAACACTGGAATCACAACTAACTGCTGAACAGTCATCAACAGGAAGACACTGGAACTCACCGACAAAGATACCCCACATCCAAAAACAAAGGAGAAGCCACAATGAGACGGTAGGATGAGCACAATCACAATAAAATCAAATCCCATAACTGCTGGGTGCGTGACTCACAAACTGGAGAACGCTTATACCACAGAAGTCCACCCACTGGAGTGAAGGTTGTGAGCCCCACATCAGGCTTCCCAACCTGGGGGTCTGGCAACGGGAGGAGGAATTCCTAGAGAATCAGACTTTGAAGGTTAGCGGGATTCGATTGCAGGATTTCAACAGGACTGGGGGAAACAGAGACTCCACTCTTGGAGGGCACACACAAAGTAGTGTGTGCATCGGGACCCAGGGGAAGGAGGAGTGACCCCATAGAGACTGAACCAGACCTACCTGCTAGTGCTGGGGGGTCTCCTGCAGAGGTGGGAGTGGCTCTGTCTCACCGTGAGAACAAGGACACTGGCAGCAGAAGTTCTGGGAAGTACTCCTTGGCGTGAGCCCTCCCAGAGTCTGCCATTAGGCCCACCAAAGAGCCTGGGTAGGCTCCAGTGTTGGGTCACCAACAGGGAGGGAACCCAGCCCCGCCCATCAGCAGGCAAGTGGATTAAAAAAGCTTTACTGAGCTCTGCCCACCAGAGCAACAGCCAGCTCTACCCACCACCAGTCCCTCCCATCAGGAAAGCTGCACAAGCCTCTTAGATAGCCTCATCCACCAGAGGGCAGACAGCAGAAGCAAGAAGAACTACAGTCCTGCAGCCTGTGGAACAAAAACCGCATTCACAGAAAGATAGTCAAGATGAAAAAGCAGAGGGCTAGGTACCAGATGAAGGAACAAGATAAAACCCCAGAAAAACAACTAAATGAAGTGGAGATACACTACCTTCCAGAAAAAGAAGTCAGAATAATGATAGTGAAGATGATCCAGGATCTTGGAAAAAGAATGGAGGCAAAGATGGAGAAGATGCAAGAAATGTTTAACAAAGAACTAGAAGAATTAAAGAATAAACAAACAGAGATGAACAATACAATAATTGAAATGAAAACTACACTAGAAGGAATCAATAGCAGAATAACTGAGGCAGAAGAACGGATAAGTGACATGGAAGATAGAATGATAGAATTCATGGCTGCAGAACAGAATAAAGAAAAATGAATGAAAAGAAATGAAGACAGCCTAAGAGATCTCTGGGACAACATTAAACGCAACAACATTCGCATTATAGGGGTCCCAGAAGGAGAAGAGAGAAAGGACCTGAGAAAATATTTGAAGAGGATATAGTTGAAAATTTCCCTAACATGGGAAAGGAAATAGCCACCCAAGTCCAGGAAGCACAGAGAGTCCCATACAGGATAAACGCAAGGAGAAACGCCGAGACACATAGTAATCAAGTTGGCAAAAATTAAAGACAAAGAATTATTGAAAGCAGCAAGGGAAAAATGACAAATAACATACAAAGGGTCTCCCATAAGGGTAACAGCTGATTTCTCAGCAGAAACTCTACAAGCCAGAAGAGAGTGGCATGGTATACTTAAAGTGATGAAAGGGGAGAACCTACAACCAAGATTACTCTACCCGGCAAGGATCTCATTCAGATTCAATGGAGAAATCAAAAGCTTTACAGACACGCAAAAGCTAAGAGAATTCAGCACCACCAAATCAGCTCTACAACAAATGCTAAAGGAACTTCTCTAAGTGGGAAACACAAGAGAAGAAAAGGACATACAAAAACAAACCCAAAACTCATTAAGAAAATGGTAATAGGAATGCACATATCGATAATTACCTTAAAAATCAGTGGATTAAATGCTCCAACCAAAAGACACAGGCTTGCTGAATGGATACAAAAACAAGACCCATATATATGCTGTCTACAGAGACCCACTTCAGACCTAGGGATACATACAGACTGAAAGTGAGGGAATGGAAAAAGATATTACATGCAAATGGAAATGAAAAGAAAGCTGGAGTAGCAATACTCATATCAGATAAAATAGACTTTAAAACAAAGACTATTACAAGAGACAAGGAAGGACACTACATAATGATCAAGGGATCTATCCAAGAAGAAGATATAACAATTATAAATATATATGAACCCAGCACAGGAGCACCTCAATACATAAGGCAACTGCTAACAGCTATAAAAGAGGAAATCGACAGTGACACAATAATACTGGGGTCTTTAACACCTCACTTACAGCAATGGACAGATCATCCAAACAGAAAATTAATAAGGAAACACAAACTTTAAATCATACAATAAACCAGAGAGATTTAATTGATATTTATAGGACATTCCATCCAAAAACAGCAGATTACACTTTCTTCTCAAGTGTGCAGGGAACATTCTCCAGGATAGATCACATCTTGGGTCACAAATCAAGCCTCAGTAAATTTAAGAAAATTGAAATCATATCAAGCATCTTTTCTGACCACAACGCTATGAGATTAGAAATTAATTACAGGGAAAAAAACGTAAAAAATACAAACACATGGAGGCTAAACAATATGTTACTAAATAACCAAGCGATCACTAAAGAAATCAGAGAGGAGATCAAAAAATACCTAGAGACAAATGACAATGAAAACACGACGATCCAATACCGATGGGATGCAGCAAAAGCACTTCTAAGAGGGAAGTTTATAGCTATGCAAGCCCACCTCAAGAAACAAGAAAAATCTCAAATGAACAATCTAACCTTACACCTAAAGGAAAAGAAGAACAAACAAAACCCAAAGTTAGCAGAAGGAAAAAAATCATAAAGATCACAGCAGAAATAAATGAAATAGAAACAAAGAAAACAATAGCCAAGATCAATAAAACAAAAGCTGGTTCTTTGAGAAGATAAACAAAATTGATAAACATTAGCCAGTCTCCTCAAGAAACAGAGAGAGAAGACTCAAATCAATAAAATTAGAAATGAAAAAGGAGAAGTTACAACAGATACTGCAGAAATACAAAGCATCCTAAGGGACTACTACAAGGAACTCTATGCCAATAAAATGGACAACCTGGAAGAAATGGACAAATTCTTAGAAAGGTATAACCTCTCAAGACTGAGCCAGGAAGAAATAGAAAATATGGACAGACCAATCACAAGTAATGAAATTGAAATTGTGATTAAAAATCTTCCAACAAACAAAAGTCCAGGACCAGATGGCTTCACAGGTGAATTCTATCAAACATTTAGAGAAGAGTTAACACCCATCCTTCTCAAAATCTTCCAAAAAAGTGCAGAGGAAGGAACACTCCCAAACTCATTCTGTGAGGCCACCATCATGCTGATACCAAAACCAGACAAAGATACTACAAAAAAAGAAAATTATAGACCAATATCACTGATGAATATAGATGAAAAAATCCTCAACAAAATACTAGCAAACAGAGTCCAACAACACATTAAAAGGATCATACACCATGATCAAGTGGGATTTATCCCATGGATGCAAGGATTCTTCAATATACCCAAATCAATATGATACACCATATTAACAAATTGAAGAATAAAAACCATATGATCATCTCAATAGATGCAGAAAAAGCTTTTGACAAAATTCTTCACCCCTTATAAACACTCTTGAAAGTGAGCATAGAGGGAACCTACCTCAACATAATAAAGACCATATGTGACAAACCCACAGCAAACATCATTCTCAATCGTGAAAAACGGAAAGCATTTGCTCTAAGATCAGGAACAAGACAAGTATGTCCACTCTCACCACTATTATTCAACATAGTTTTGGAAGTCCTAGCCATGGCAATCAGAGAAGAAAAAGAAATAAAAGGAATACAAATTGGAAAACAAGAAGTAAAACTGTCACTGTTTGCAGATGACATGATACTATACATAGAGAATCCTAAAGATGCCACCAGAAAACTACTAGAACTAATCAATGAATTTGGTAAAGTAGCAGGATACAAAATTAATGCACAGAAATCTTTTGTATTCCTATGCACTAATGATGAAAAACCTTAAAGAGAAATTAAGGAAACACTCCCATTTACCATTCCAACAAAAAGAATAAAATATCTAGGAATAAACCTACCTAGGGAGACAAAAGACCTGTATGCAGAAAACTATAAGATACTGATGAAAGAAATTAAAGATGATACCAACAGATGGAGAGATATACCATGTTCTTGGATTGGAAGAATCAATATTGTGAAAATGACTATACTAACCAAATCAATCTACAGATTCAATGCAATCCCTATCAAATTACCAATGGCATTTTTTATGGAACTAGAACAAAAATTCTTAAAATTTGTATGGAGACACAAAAGACCCCGAATAGCCAAAGCAGTCTTGAGGGCAAAAAACGGAGCTGGAGGAATCAGACTCCCTGACTTCAGAGTATACTACGAAGCTACAATAATCAAGACAATATGGTGCTGGCACAGAAACAGAAATATAAGTGAATGGAACAAGATAGAAATCCCAGAGGTAAACCCACCCACCTATGATCAACTAATCTATAACAAAGGAGGCAAGGATATACAATGGAGAAAAGACAGTCTCTTCAATATGTGGTGCTGGGAAAACTGGACAGCTACATGTAAAAGAATGAAATTAGACCACTGTCTAATACCATACACAAAAATAAACTCAAAATGGATTAGAGACCTAAATGTAAGACCAGAGACTATAAAACTCTCAGAGGAAAACAGGAAGAACACTCTTTGACATAAATCACAGCAAGATCTTTTTTGATCCACCTCCTATAGTAATGGAAATAAAAACAAAAAAAAAACAAATGGGACCTAATGAAACTTCAAAGCTTTTGCACAGCAAAGGAAACCATAAACAAGGTGAAAAGACAACCCTCAAAATGGGAGAATATATTTGCAAATGAATCAGTGGATAAAGGATTAATCTCCAAAATATATAAACAGCTCATGCAGCTCAATATTAAAGAAACAACCCGATCCAAAAATGGGCAGAATACCTAAATAGACATTTCTCCAAAGAAGACATACAGATGGCCAAGAAGCATATGAAAATTGCTCATATCACTAATTATTAGAGAAATCCAAATCAAAACTACAATGAAATATCACCTCACACCAGTTAGAATGGGCCTTATCAGAAAATCTACAAGCAACAAATGCTGGAGAGGGTGTGGAGAAAAGGGAACCCTCTTGCACTGTTGGTGGGAATGTAAATTGATACAGCCTCTATGGAGAATAGTATGGAGTTTCCTTAAAAAACTAAAAATAGAATTACCATATGATCCAGCAATCCCACTACGGGGCATATACCCAGAGAAAACCATAATTCAAAAACACATACCCTCCAATGTTCATTGCAGCACTCTTTACCATAGCCAGGTCATGGAAGCAACCTAAATGCCCATTGACAGATGAATGGATAAAGATGTGGTACATATATACAATGGAATATTACTCAGCCATAAAAAGGAACGAAATTGTGTCATATGTTGAGACGTGGATGGATCTAGAGACTGTCATACAGAGTGAAGTAAGTCAGAAAGAGGAAAACAAATATCGTATATTAACGCATGTATGTGGAACCTAGAAAAGTGGTACAGATGAACCGGTTTGCAGGACAGAAATTGGGACACAGATGTAGAGAACAAAAGTATGGACACCAAGGGGGGAAAGTGGCGGGGGTCGGGGTGGTGGTGGGATGAATTGGGAGATTGGGATTGACATGTATACACTGATGTGTATAAAATGGATGACTAATAAGAACCTGCTGTATAAAAAAATAAATGATATTAAATTCAAAAAAAAATAAAGAGTGAAGTATTACATTAAAAAAGACAAGAAAACACACACATTTAAAAGAATGTTGAGTTAGGGATATGGGCAGTTAGTCTAGGGATATTGATATGTTTCAGTAATTTACTTCAATAATAGGAAACTCATATACTCATATATGGATGAATAGTGACTACCAGAGAGTTTAGAAAATCACACAGGATTTTTTTTTTTTTCTTAGCTTAGGTTAAAGCAGAAAAGGGAACAAAAATTATTTTGATCATCTAATGCTAATTAACTGTTAACAGTAAGGTATGGCAGATAATTCATCACAACATTCTCCTCTTGGGAATGCAGGAAAATCATATTCCCAAGCCTCCCCTAAAGTCAGTTTGGAAGCCATGCAACTAGTTTCTGGGAAATTAAATATACACTACTTCTGGTCCTTTTCTCGTTCCATGGTTCCTTGGAAGCACTGCATTTGATGGCACAGCTATAAAAAGGAGGAAGCCACAAAATCATCATTAAAGAGAGAGCAGCTCTCTCTTTAATGAGGTGGTCAATACTTGGTCAACAAGGGGTGGTCAATAGATAAAACTTTAATGAATTAAGACACTAGGACTTGGCAATTTATTATCATAGGAAAGTCTAATCTATTCTGATCAGTAAATAAATTGATACAGAGGTGGGATGCTGTACTATTAAAAACTTAAATTATATCTCAAAGCATTATTTCTCATGTTGCAAGCAGCAAGGTAACAACCGCAAGAAGAGCAGCAAGGCAACAGACGTAAGAGACTGAAAATATGAAAGCCACCTGCAGATTTCATGCTTACAAGACTTAGAGTACTAGGGAAGATAGTAGTATGTGTTTGAAGCCATTGGTAGATTTTTTTGAAGATATGAGAAGGATACTCTAGAAATTCAAGGCTTCCCAAGAATGAGGAAGAATGTCTCTGAAATAGAATTTTATAGAAGTTTTATGGAAAAAGGGCCAGTAAAATAATCTTTTTTTTGTTTTGTTTTTTGTTTTTGTTTTTGTTTTCTTTTGGCGGTACGCGGGCCTCTCACTGTTGTGGCCTCTCCCGTTGCGGAGCACAGGCTCCGCAGGCGCAGGCTCAGCAGCCATGGCTCACAGGCCCAGCCGCTCTGCGGCATGTGGGATCTTCCCGGACCGGGGCACGAACCCGTGTCCCCTGCATCGGCAGGGGGACTCTCAACCACTGTGCCATCAGGGAAGCCCAGTAAAATAATCTTGATTTAATAAAGTAACCCGGGGAAAATACCATTTTAATGGTCCTCCCATCTTTTTTTTTTTTTTTTTTCCCAGATAGCTGCTTGTGTTTATTCAGGCTGGTAAGAGAATGAGAGAGTCGAGGGGTCAGAAAGTAGGGAAGTAAAATATACTTGACATTTGTGTCCAGAAAATAATTTCAGGTGACAGAAACAAATGGATCAGAAGTGTATTAAGTTTGGCAGGTTTATCAAAGAAACCATTACTTCATCTAGGAAAGACTTTAAATCATCAAAATATTTAGAGCCTTGAACCCCTACCTTCTTTTAGGAGAGAAAAGGCTCATTATAGACCCCTCAAGAGTACATGGTCTTCATTCCTCATTTTGGATATAGTCACAGCCAGACAAACTCATAGAAAGACATCAAATTTGTGTTTACCAGAGGTGAGGAGTGAGGGGTAGGGAATTGGATGGAGTCAGAAAATACAAACTGCCAGTTATAAATAAGTATTAGGGATGTAATGTACAACATGATAAATATAACTAACATTGCTGTATATTATATATGAAAGTTGAGAATAAATCCTGAGTTCTCATCCCAAGGAAAAACATTTTTTTTCTGTTTCTTCAATGTGGTATCTATATGAGATGATGCATGTTCACTAAACCTATTGTGATAATTTCATGAAATATGTAAGGCAAACTATTATGCTGCTAAATGCTATTATTACCTTAAACTTATACAGTGCTCTGTGTCAATTTTATCTCAATAAAACTGGAAGAAAAAAATACTTGAATGAAAGGGAAACATTTTGGAAACGAGGACAAAGATCTCAAAATAATGAAAAATAAAGACTATGTAATAAATAAGGAAGATGAAAATATCTAGTAAATCAGGGAGAAATATTAAAGAAGATGGCAGAGTACATTAATATCTTTTAAAAGTCCACTAATATGCAATATGCAAAATAAATGCAACTAATATGAATTTAAAGTTTCATCTGTTTGGTATTACTGGGGAAACAAGCCAAAACAAATCACTCTAACTTTTCATGACTAGATGCAATGAAAGGGCATAGCATTTCTGATGGAAAAATAAAACAGAAAGAATCTAAGTGGAACAGTATGTGTCATGACAGCATAAACCTACTAAGCCATCCATGTGATTGATGCTTATGAAATGATAGAGGGTACCAAGGTGAGAATAAGAGGCAAAAAGGGAAATAATACATCTCGAAAGTTGAAAAAATGATTCCTTCATTTGATGGAAGATTGAATTAGATAACAATTAATATCTTGAATTCCTGCAACTTTTATAGTGAAATTACTACTTTGGAAATACAATGAAAAGTTTAAGTTATAAAAATGCATTTTCAAACTAACTAAAAACCATATGCTGATTTTAAAAACTAACAAGTAGGCAAATTATACTTAGGTGTGAGAAGTGTTTTGCTTCCCTTGATTACAACCTCAAGGGAATAATAAGTGAATAATAATAAAATAATAATAAAACATAATGTGTGATTAGAACTGGACCCAGATGTAGAGTACTATGTTTATAAAGGCAATTGGTTCCTAAGCAAAAACATTTCCAAAAATGTTATATTCTACAGTATGTTTTCAAACTGGTTCTAATACTTGAACATGAAAATCTTCCATATGTTTTCTGTCTGTAAACTTAATGTTGTTCCCATTTAGGTATATTTGACAATGATAAGCTTTTTCTACTTAACGCTCTTCGCATTACATAGTATAGTATTTCATCCATTTTATTGTTATTCTTTTTGAAATTGTTAATTAAAAATTATCTTCTATATATTTTAGGATATATTTAACAAGTACAGTCATTATGGCATCCTCTAAAGTATAGTCCATAAAATAGGAAATTATTAGTATAATTTAATCTCCTTAAAATATTGTGAGGAAGGAAACTTGATTCTACTTACCCTTATAATTCTGAGTACCCAGGAAAAAAGAGAGCCAGGCAAATTAAAGGATAGAACCAGTGGATTCACATGGACATTTAGGCCTATTTATTATCTTTTTCTGATGCTTTCTTTGCTGCTGACACATGGGTTTACAAGACAAACCACAGGCATCCATAAAATTAGTTGTGTCAATGTCTTTCCTGCCAGTGTCTTCCAAGATCTAGAGTTAAGTCTGCAAAGTAAAGAAACCCTATATTCGCTTTGGGGATAAATTCCACTATGCTATCAAGCTTACTAATTTACCAATATTAACTCAGATACTGTTTATTCTTCATTTGGCTACTTATGTCAGTTGCTCAATTTGGAAGGAAAGAAAGGAAAGGCAAATAACTTTCAATCTCAAAATTAAAGCAAAACTAAGCACTTTTAGTTGACTTGTGCATGCACACATGGTGCGCACACACACCACCCCCCAGATGAGGAGCGTCTTTCTCCCTTAGCGTCATCTTTGTCTATGAGCAACTTGTGTGGCTCAGACCTAGGACGAGCATGAGTAAGTCAGAAGAAACGCTGGAGAAAGTGCAAGAAAGTAAGCACAGTGAAGTAAAGGAAAGGGGGAAGAGTAGTGTCATCTTGACCCCAGCAGGAATTGTAATACAAGAACTCAAATGCCCTAGTTTGCTTATCTCTCATGAAAAAAAAATATCATCCAGTTAGGTAGAATGTGTTTTACTGGGTGTATGATCGTTTTTAATGTTATTTCAGACATGACAAATATTCCTTTTGCCAGATTCAGTTCTGTCTAATATGGGACTCATGGGGCTATTCGAATATAAATACATTCCTGCCTGTTAAAAGACTTTAACTAGCTGTGTCTTCTAAAGTAATGGGACTAATGTGTATAGCTGCATTTTGGATTTCTTTCCCTCTAAGAGTAGCCAGGGTTGAAAAGTCATTTCAAACCTTGTTTAAAGTGTGAACCATACAGTGAGTTGATTTTAGGATAATTCCTTTTCTACTTTTCATTGAACTGAAAGTATATTTAATTTGGAAATATTGAACATGTGAGGGTGAAGTCAGGAAAAGGGCCACCAGCATTATGTGTTCAACGCTCAACCTTAATCACCAGAGGAAAGAAGAGGTTAAAATGGTCACAGAGGAACACACAGGATGCATGGATTTCTGAAGCTATTTTCTGAAAACTCTATTTCTGGGAAAGAACTATTAGAGGGAGGTGAAGCAGGAGATTTTCTTCACTTAGAAGAACAGCTGACAATTGCCCCAGTAATTCAGTGTTGTTTCAGTTTCCCTAGGATAATAGAATTGTGTCATGAATCTCCCCTGCCGTAGAACCCTGGGACTAACTGGAAACATAAGAGGAAATTTTTTGTCGTTGATTTGTGTTTGATTGATTTGCTTTATTTTGTTTTTAGGAATGGTCATAGGCCAGTTTTGACTTCAGAAGTCTTTCTGTATTAAGGAAAGGAGGCAAATTACAGTCTTCTAAATATTTTGGCAAATGTAGATGATTTAATTTCTCTTTAATAATTTAAGGTATTTATCAAGGTCCTATCTTCAGCCAGTTTTTTGTTAGTAATGGCACAAACCATGACCTTTAGCCAATTAATCAGATAAAGTACAAAAAAAAAAAGTAATGTGCACATAATAGAATGATTATTCAATAACTCAGAATTGTTATCCATCAGTGGGGATGGACTAACGAGGCATAAAAATGAATAGTATAAATAATCTCAGGTAACTATAAAACGGGATAAATCTCTTCTTAATGAATTTTATATCCGATTAGAATATGAGAGGAACAATGATAAATAGGATATATAGGATCAAATCCACATAATTACACGATTCTGTTAAATGTTAAAATAGATAATCTCATTTTTTGAGAGAAAATTATAAAAGTAAGTTTTTTCTTCCTGAGATGCAACAGAAAACTTTCCGTATGCAGGTGTTTACAAGCAGTCTCTCCTGGACCACAATCTAGTCACGCTCCTCTGAGTCCTCATCTTTTTTTTGTTTTTTTTAACATCTTTATTGGAGTATAATTGCTTTACAATGGTGTGTTAGTTTCTGCTTTATAACAAAGTGAGTCAGCTATACATATATCCCCGTATCTCTTCCCTCTTGCGTCTCCCTCCCACCCTCCCTATCCCGCCCCTCTAGGTGGTCACAAAGCACCGAGCTGATCTCCCTGTGCCATGCGGCCGCTCATCTTGGCTAGGCCTAAACTTGGCTTATATGGATTTAAACAAACGCTAGCATAATTTCTAACACCTCAAGTCTGTATCACTAGGATGATACTAGCCTGCCTGAGAAAACTCCAGGCTGCCAAAATAATTTACTGTGTGTTCCAGGCAACACCTGATGATAAGGACCTCTGTCTCCCAGTCCTGAGAGGGTGTGAGCTAACTTCCATAAGCACAGGTTAGCAAACTCAGATAGGTTTCCCATGGACCAAGCTCTCCTTGCTGCTTTTTAAAATTTTTCCCTTTCCTGATTCTGTTCAAGGCCTTGCCATTTCCCCTCCCTACTGCTTCGTTCTCAATTAATTAATTAATGATATAATTAACGTGTAACATTGTGTAAGTTTAAGGTGTAAAACCTGTTGATTGATTCACATATATAGTAATATGATTATCACTGTAGAGTCAGCTAATATGTCTATAATATCACATAATTATTTCTTTGTTATGGTGAGAACATTTCAGAGCTAGTCTTATAGCAATTTTGAAGTATTCAGTACAGTATTGTTGACTTGTAATCTCTAGGATGTACATCAGATCTTGAGAAGTTATTTATCTTCTAGTTGCAAGTTTGTATTTTTATCGACATCTGCCTAATTCCCTCACTCTCCAGGTCCTGGTAACCATCATTTTCATCCTCTGGGATCAAACTCTGCACAAATTGCAGGGGAGCTCATCACTTTCCCCTACTGTCCATAGTTACTGAATAGTCTGCTTTTACCATATTAGCTAACGTCCGGCTGTGTTTATCTTTGACAGTATCCATTATCCAGAACAATTCATAATACACAGAAAATAAAACAATTAGCAGTCTCCCCAAGAACTGCAGTAAATGGTCAGATTTCACCACCCTCCCAGCTCTGATGCCATAAGTCACAAAGCATTGTCATCACTGTCTGCAAATGGTGTTGCTTATAGCTCACACATAAAGTGATTCTAATGTTCACTTGTTATAATGCAACTTGTGTTAATACAGCATTTTACAACTGTTTTAGAATATTTTTAAAGTGCTGAATTAAATGAATCTGCTTGCAATTATTTATTTATTGTTATTGGCCATACCATGCGGCATGTGGGATCTTAGTTCCCCAACCAGGGATCGAACCCACACCCCCTGCAGTGAACATGCAGAGTCTTAGCCACTGGACCACCAAGGAAGTCCCTGAATCTGCTTTTAGAACTCTTATTTCTGTATAGTTCAAACTACTTTCATAAACCAGTTAAGTTAGATTGTACTATGATTAAAAATTATTCACTGCTTTTCCCCAGGAAAGAATGATACTTCCCTACTCCAATAGTTTCAAGATTGCCACATAACTTACTTTAGCCAATTAAATATGGGCAGAAATGTGACATTTCTGAACAGAAACTTTAAGAACCAGGGCATGGTTTGTCTTATTTTCTCTATGCTTGGGCAGTCCCATCAGCATAGGTTCTTAAGTGAAGATAAGATGCAGTTGACTTAGGAAAGACACGTGGGATAGGTGAGAAATACACCTTAGTTTTGTAAGCAAAAAGATTTAAAAGTTAATTGTTATACTGGCATAACCTAGTCTATCCTAACGCACCAGGTAAATCAATGTGTTAGAATAACGTTTATCCTTGCCTGGGCACAGCCAGTAAGTAGCACAGGAGAATATGAGCATCCACATTACAGATGAGTTCTGAAAATATTGTTAACTGTGTGCATTACAGTTAAGTCAATAAAAGAAAGAGAAGAAATTAAATCTTTCTCCCTATTTCTTAACTTAATTCACCTCAGTGTTATTTTTTCTTTTATTTTTAATTCAACATGTGTTTAATTGCCTTCTATGTAGTTCCATTTAAATAAATTCAATTGCATTCCCCTTGCGAGATATATTTTTTTCCAGTATGATATTCTTTCTTCTAGGCAATATATATTTACAGACATGTGTACCCATGAAAATATATTGTTTTGCTATGTAAAATAAAACTATATAAAATAAAACTAAAAATAAAACTATATTGCCAATCTTATGAAACTTTCTATGTTACATATCTATTTCTATGATACATATCTATTGTATTCATTTTAACTACTGTTAAATAGTAGGTATACTTCAATTTATTTAATTGTTCATATAATGAACATCTATTTTTTTTAATTATCCACTATTATAATCAAAGTTACAATGGGTATTCTTATACTTTCTATGCCCTATGCATATGCATATGATAAGAACTAGTAATGGAATTGCCTGTTAATTCTTCCATTATTTTCCTCTTTCCCTCCAAAATGAGTATTGTAATTTACAGTTTCACCAGCAGAGAAAAACAGCACTGATTTCACAGACAAGTTTGCAAACATGTTATACTTTCTTATCTTTAAATTATTTTACCAAATGTAATGTTAAAACCTGATACCTTATTGTTTTTATTTGCATTGCTCCAATCAGTAGTGATTTTGAGAATTACTTAATATATTCATTGGCACTGTATTTCCATTATGATTTTCCTGAGTTTATGACTTGTATATTTTTCTTTTGGATGTTCATCTTTTGGTGTTGTTTACAGTTTATTTGTGGGGGATGTCTGGTGATGATCCTTGACTACTTTTCTGATTCATGGGCAAATTAATCTCACAGATCATTGCAAGACTCCTTTTTTGTTTTCCTGTTCCCCTAGGCCTTTATACTACTGCTTGAGACATGTGTGGATTGCATATATCCTCATAAAATAGATAGCATTGTCTTGAGTGTTTATGTATTATAATAAACATAAATTATATGGCTCTATAGATTCTGTGTCTTTCATGTTTCATCAAGAACTACATTTTTAAAAATGAGTGCATGGTGATGTATGTACCTCTAATTTATTGTTTCTAAATGCTGTATAATTCTAGGATACACAGCTAACATTTTTCGTTCTTACAAGCCAGTTTTCTCTGCCATTTCTGTATATGACACATGACCCAGTATGTAAATTTCTCTAGAGCAAAAACTCAAGGATGGAATTTCTGAACTGTAAGGTAGATGCAGACTTAATTTAATTTATTACTGTCCTAATGCTTTCCAAAGAGGCTATCACAGTTCATGCTTCAACCAGCAGTTCCTAGTTGGTTCAGTTTTCTGAAATTCTCACTAATAATTTATATTATCTGACCCTCCTCTGCCAATATTCCATATTTTATGATATTAACTGTTGAATTGTCTGTTGTTTTATGATATTAACATATGCTCTCTTTGTTTCTAGTTTCTATTTACAAGGCATTTCTTTGCCTGTTTTTTGTTTATTTGTTTGATTTTCTATTCTTGATTTCTCTAAGAAGAGATTTCTTCTCCAAACACATTCCTGACCTCCATCCACCCTTTTATCTCTTCTTACCTGGGGAAAGTAGAGTAATTTACTTTAGTAAATTTGGAGAGAATAACAAAGAGATCTGAATCCATCTGGTCCAAGCAGAAGAGGAGAGTACCGAAGGGGAAGTCCCAACCCTGCACTGGGCTCTTAGTCTTCAAATTGGTGTTTTTAACCTCATCTCTGACTCCACGGTTTTATATTACAGATTGGGTAGGGAAGATGGGTGCTAATAGCTGAAACTCCTTAGTGTCCTCCACACAGGGCTAGCAATGAGAAAAAACAAACAAAAATAGTAGAATTCAGGAAACCACAATATTTGTATGGAGAGAATTTGGTGGAGACCGAAGCATGGCACTGTTGTTAGAACTTTATGTTTTGACAGATATGTATTTTTTTCTTACGTGTTTTTAGAAGCTTATTTTAGACCAAAGAAGTTCTTATGTTTGTGATTTGTTTTTTTTGTTTTTCTCAGTACTAGGGTGAAGGTCTTTAACCTGACCACAGGGTGTTTTAATCTTAGTGGCTCTTACATATCAAAGATTTATCTACAAGTGATTGTCTCTTTATAGAGAGGCAGAAGCATAAATTAAGGGACAAGGACCAGAGGGACCTTAACAAGGCAAGTGTCCCTAAAGGCAGGAAGGTTCTCAGGGTGCAGCCTGTCACAGCTTATTATTTAGGCACAGCTTTTCCTAAACAGGCTTGGCTGAAGCAAATCTTTATTTTACAAGAAAGAAGTCCTTATGTGCCCTTTAAATATCAGTGTGCAGAATGGCTTTTAAATTGCAAAACAGCTAACTTTCTCCTGTTGGCAGAGCAAAAGTGAGGTCTTTACTTTTAAAATATACATGCCAAACCTAGAAAATAAAAGGAAAAAAGTGTCATGCTAAACTGCTACAAAAGAGAACATTAGAGAAATGACAGAAGATTTCATTATTACATGGAGATCATCCTTAGAGGCTGGTAAGAGCTATAAAAAGTGATTATAGAGTATCTGTACAAGCTTCAGATGAAGGTTAGTATAAAATAATTAGAGCAATATTAGATGTTTTCAAGGTGATAAAGTTACTGCAGATGTAGATACTGATATATTGCTGGCACTCTGAGTAATGTTGGAGAAATTATACAATAGAAGTAAGCCTTAGAAGGGCACAAATAGATGAAAGATACTAAAGGAGATTCAGGCAAGATAATTATCTATTAAGTATATGCCTGACTGGACCAATGGAAAAATATTTTGTTGGTGGAAGTGTTAAGGGATAAAAAGGTAGACAAGCTATGTTTGAATAATAGATGCTTCTGGGAGAAACATGAGGATTTGACTTCATATTTCTAGGGTGAGAGACACCAAAATATCAAATGTGTAAGTGAGTGCTAGAAAAACCATGTCTCGATCAGATAAAAAAAGGAAAAATAAAGAAAGGAAGTCATTAAATTCCAGGAACCTACAGGACTCCTGGGACTCAAGCTTCAGAAACATTTATCACAGCTTCAATTCAGGAACCTATTGAGGGCAGTTCTACAGTAGAAATAAATGTGAGGATAAAGAAGAAACACTCCTTGGTTTTACAGACTTAAAAAATCTGTAACAAAAGGCAGTGGAAACATCACTGGGGGCACAGGACTCAAATGTGTTATCTGAAGAGATGGCAAAGGGAACATCAGCAAGTGGATCCAGAGTGGAACGGCTCTAGGTTCTCGGAACGCAGAGCATAAGAGAAGTGGAAGTTTTGATAATGAAAGACAGTGAAAGAAGGTCCCTCAGTATAACTGGTGACAATACTAATCTAAAACATTTGCTAGATGGTACGTGTCTCTAACTCAACTCTAAAAGAAAACAAAGTTTGCTTCCATTATTTTTTTTTCCACACATATGGACAATGCACAGTGCTCAAAATTAACTTCTTGTCAATTTTTTTTTTTCTATTTGAGCTGAATCTCACGGGATATGAAATATGTGTCGTTGAACCAGCCCACTTTACTCTAACCCCGCTAAGTTCTTGCTCCTGTCTTTGGCAACATTAATTTTGCCTGAGAGAGCGCCTGTGGAGTTGGGGATTGGTTTAGTCTGTCTGTCTGTCTGTCTCTCTCTCTCTCTCATTGTGCTTAGAAATTAAAGTTTAATTACCTCATAGAAACTTGGTTATAGAAGGAGTTTGCATTGAGGCATATCGTTGTTTGATATATATATATATATATATGTATGTATGTATGTATGTATGTATGTATGTATGTATGTATTTAAAGACTGCCTTTTACTCATTTTAATGTCATCCCTTCACTGTACTGCAGAACCTCTGATGTTCTTATTTGGCAAAGAATACACACACTGTGGAATGGAAGGGAACTTTCAGTCTTGGGTTCAGCTGTTTTAGAATTGATTTCATTAATGCACTATTTTTGAGACTTTGGGCAACAAAATAGAAATTGTCCTCCATGGTCATTGGTTCTTCTGAAAGCCATAGCCATTGGTATTTGGAGAGCAACTTCTTTGAAGGTAGAGATCAGATAGACTTCTGATATCCCCTTTTGTGGCAAATAGCCCATTCTTGTTAGGTTTAATGGGTAAAACCAAGACTAAGAAAATAAAGTAGAATAGTAGAATAAATGTCTTTTCCCCACTTCTACTTTACATTTAAATGAGCTTTTCCAAAGTACTGTCCTAATTAACCTCTTCATGACTATTTACTTTGGTAAAGTGAAATTGTATCTAATTAGAAAATTTAGAAAGATGAACAGGGCATCCTCATCCTTATATCCTCTTGAGAAAGCATTGGTCACAGATGTACAGGTTCTATAATGTTTTCTACACTCTTCACCTTTGAGGGCAGATGAGCCCCAAACAATTACCCACAATGATTGAGTAGATAAGGCCACCTAAACATGGTATTCAGTATCATTAAGGTCACCTTGAATACAGACCTAAAGTCTCCTTATTTTCTATCAGCAATAATGGTGATAGTTTGTTTCTCCTTCTATTTTTAAAATTTATGTCTTAAGTTCTATAGAGCTCAGGCAGGGAAGATATATACAATTTATTGAGTCCCACACCACCGCCCCCCTTGAAAACACAATGTTTATCACCTAAAAGTTGTTTCTTCTATTTAATATAGCTATAGTTTGAGTTCAACACAAGTTAAATACTTCTTTTTTCTTTCCTACTTGTTGTTAATTTCCTATTCTATTTTTGTCATGCTTTCTTATTTTTTCTGGTTCAAGTAAGTCGACTTATTTTATTTATATCTTTGCTGTTTTTGATTTTTTTCTATTTTTTTTCATTTTTATGATGATAATCTTCCCTTTGTGGTGTTCAGAATAATCTGATAACGATTTCTCTATCATTCTTTGAAAACAATATATAAAAACATATACACATAATGTTTCATTGAGTAAAATGTCTTGGACTAACTATTCACCTTATTTGATTGCTATTGAGTTATTAATATTTTTTTCCATCAATTCTTTTAAAAAGAATTTATCTGTTTTATCTAAGTTGTTCATATAATTAGCAAAGTATTGTTCATAATTTCTCATTATTATGTGTTTAATCTGTAAAGGATTTATAAGTAATGTCTCTTTCGTTCTTAATAATGGTACTTAGTATTTTCTCCATTTTTGTCTTAATCAGCCCTGCTAGGATACATTAATTCTATTATCTGTTTATGCTTCACTCTTAATGTTAGAGTGAATCCATAGTCTTGGTATAGTTATTGTTGCAAAAACATAGTCCTTCTGGGGTTTTGATGGAATAACTTGAGTATTTTCCAAGCCTTTATAATTTGGGATTATATTTAGTCTCCAAATTTTTGTTTTCAGTAGCTGAGATCTCTGCTCACCTTTCTTCATCTTCCAGCCATTACTTTCTACTTAGAGGCATGAAGTCTGTCCTGTGAATGTGGATTTCTACCTGATTTCTATCAAATCTATACCACATTTACTGGTTATTCCTTAGAGAACAAAAATATCAGTATAGATTTCACCCAATGATGTTTCTTTATTTTGAGAGTCAAATTCTTTATTTTGAGAGTCAAATTCCAGCTTCTGCTTGTCTTTTGGTAGTACTCCAGTACCTTTAATTTTTAGTGTGTAATATTTCATATATATATATATATATATACACACACACACACACACATATATCTATTTATTGGAGAGTAAGTCCACTATATGCAACTCTGCCATTACCAGAAGCAATAAAATCTTTGTATGATCAAGAATCTGACCTGGATGGAGAAAGGAATAATGAATTTTTGAAGATTAGTAAATTCTCATTCCATTTCTAAAGAAGACATGTCTGATTGGTATAAAATATCAGCAAAGACCCTGGGAAATTGGAAGGTGGCATTTTAACATTTAAGAGATAGGATTCAGGACTTCCCTGGTGGCGCAGTGGTTGAGAGTCCACCTGCCGATGCAGGGGACATGGGTTCGTGCCCCGGTCTGGGAAGGTCCCACATGCCGCGGAGCGGCTAGGCCCGTGAGCCATGGCCACTGAGCCTGCGCGTCCGGAGCCTGTGCTCCGCAACGGAAGAGGCCACAATAGTGAGAGGCCAGCGTACCGCAAAAAAAAAAAAAGATAGGATTCAGGGATTTTTTCATATTAAGATGATTTCTTTCAGAATGTTTGGAATTTGGTCAGATATTGAGATAGAAAAACAAACATCAACAAAAAAGTCCAGTTACCTAGTCAGTAAGTTGAACCAAAGTTGCTGTTTGACAACCTACAAATTCAAACTTTCCACTCTGTTGAATCTTTTGCATCCCAGCTGCTCCAAACAATAAGTGGATCTTTGGTATAGTTTTCTAATGCCTTTAGGCTTCAGCCATTGCCTTGAGGAATATGTTTAAGAAATATACCTTGTTTGCTTTTTTTAAGCTGTTCAGCACTTTTGGAAGAATTCCCTCAGCTCACAGTTCTTAAATATTTTATATTCTTCATACTGTTCTGTGACAGTGGTCATTCAGTAGCTTAAATCTTCTTTCTTTGTACACCTTTTTCTGGGTGATCATAGATTACAATTTAATTTTTTTCTGTTGTGGGCCAAGATGCCTGAGAATCACCCAAAAAGACTAGTGGAATTTAAATGTCTTCATATTCTTCTTTTTTAAAATTGAGGCATAATTGATATACATTATATTAGTTGCAGATGTACAACAAAATGATTCTATATTTGTACATATTGTGAAATGATCATCAAGTTTAGTTAACATATGTCACCATACATAGTTACAGAATTTTTTTCTCTTGAGAACTTTAAAGATCTACTATCTTAGCAACTTTCAGATACGGAATACAGTATTATTAACTATAGTCACCATGCTGTACATTACATCCCCCTGATTTATTTGTTTTATAACTGGAAGTTTGTGAATTTTGACTCCCCTCACCCATTTCTCCACCTCCCACTCTGCACCTCTGGCAACCACCAATCTGTCCTCTGTATCTATGAACTTGGTAAAATGCCTTCATCTTTAACATGGACAGTCAATAATAGATTGTTTCCATTTCCCTGAATGATTGCTCACAACCTCTTTTTATTGACAATTTTTGGAACAGTTGATATTTATTTGAAAGGCCCAGAAACTGTGTGATTTAAGCATGGAGGTTATTGGTTAGCTCACAGAAATTGATGAGATGCTAGATTTGGAAGAACAGAGCCTAAACAGAAGCTGAAGCTGCAGTCAAAACTGTGCCTAGAGGAAAGCTCTCACTGTTGCTTCTGTTGCCAGCATCAAGAAATAGATACTTTTTCCCCTGGAAAATGCACATGGCTAATCCAGCTACCACTGCCAGCAGAACGTATTCTCTACTTGTTCTGCATGTATGTCACTATCTCCTACTTCATGAGTGGTTTCAGTGGGTTGAGGTTATGTGTCATGTCCATACATTAGGTAGGACATCAAGTGTATTGATAGCTTCCTCTGTTTATGCTGCAACAAATATAACCCCCTCTCCCAATTTTAACAAGGTACTATATATCTTGATTTACAGGCCAGTTTTGTGTTAACTGAGGTTCTACTCCTTATGCGCTCTCATTTTAGGACTTAGAGTGAGAGAGCAGAATGATGTGATATCTGTGGAGGCTTCTGCTCTGACATTTCATATAATCACTTCTGTTCACAGTTCGTTGATGGAAGCAGGTTACACGGCCAAGTATGCTGTTAATAAGGCAGGAAATTAAACTGCCATAAAGAGTCACTTAAAGCAATTTTACAAAAGTTGTAAAATCCTTTTATACTGAAGGCAGTGGATAATGGGAAACAATAAAACCTACTGAATTATTGTATTTTCTTTCTATAGTGTGAGGTGAGTCTCATCAATCCTTTTTTGGTAGAATTTCACTAAATATAGAAAAAGATTTCAGGTGCTTGGCAGGTACCTTATGATAATTGTTCACTATAGTTTTTGGATGCATTCCTTTAAAGATATATAGTGTTTTAACTTGTTTACCCTTGTTTTGATACCTCTAGTATTAGTCACAAGGGTAGCATCTCCAGAGGGCAGCAGATTTATCATTTCTGTCTGTTTGCTTTTTATAATATTTGCTTTTTATAATTTTTATGGCAATACCCCCCATGGATTTGGCAAATAGTTCTATAGTATCACAATAGAAGTCTAATTAGAGGTAGATTAGATATGATCTGATTAAGAAATGTAGTCTAAATATAGCCTATCCTTGTGACTGAAATTAATAATACACTGAAAAATGGGCAGAATTTCTTGAATAGATTATCAGAATAACTGATCAGCCTACTACTGTTAATTGTTTGGGGAATAATTATATATTTTGCTGAAATTTAGCAATACACTCCAGGAGGAGATGTCCAAGAAACTAAATGAGTGTACTTTAGAGGGAATGCAATAAAATTCCATCAAACTTGGTTCTAAGTGAGGGGAGGGTCTATCCCTATAGGGATGATACAGGTTAACTTTCACGTTTCCCCAATTGATATAATATACAGAAAGAGAGTAATATGCCCAGACAAATTACCAGCTAGGATGACTCTTGTGTAGATTGAGAAACTAGGAAATGAGTAATACAGGCAACTTTTAGGAGGAAAATTAAGATTTTTTTAAATTTTATTGATGAAGTTCTAAATTCTACTTTTCCAGTTTGCCCTTGCAATTCAATAACAAACACATAAAACCCTTTGTAGTCTGGGGGAAAATGCAGATTAAAAGTACAGATTATACTTCAAAAATAAGTATAAAAATGGAAGAGAATGGTAATTATGAAAAAATTAAAAGATACTGAAATAATTACCCTGGAAAATCTCAAGGTTAACTTTTTTTCAATAGAGGGCAGGATAATATAGTTTAGTTTGCTTCAAAATAGATCAATATGTAAAATAAAGAAAATATATTTCACCACCATTGAACTGGTGCACAAGAAGGCAATTTAGCATAACAAAAAGAGCAAGCTATGAGATATTTAACTGAAGAAATGTGTCTTTTCAAAGTAATGGGAAGACATCTGACTATTCAATAATTGCTGTTGGATAAATTTGTTCACTACTTGAGTAAAAAACTCAAAAACAGGAAAAATACGTAGAAAGAAGGAAACAACAGAACACAAAGCAAAACAAATACTAATTTGTGTGTGTGTGTGTGGTACGCGGGCCTCTCACTGCTGTTGCGCAGCACAGGCTCCGGACGCGCAGGCTCAGCGGCCATGGCTCACGGGCCCAGTCGCTCCGCGGCATGTGGGATCTTCCCGGACCGGGGCACGAACCCGTGTCCCCTGCATCGGCAGGTGGACTCTCAACCACTGCGCCACCAGGGAAGCCCTTTTGTAAATTATTTAATGAATATATGAACAGATGTTCAATCACTTTAATAATCAGACATATAATAAAAATATAAGATGATATTCTCATTTAAAATTGTCTTATTGTAAAGTTTATTGTCAGCTCAGGGAAAAATGAGGTTGAACATATAACTAGTTAGAATTAAAATGCTACAGAAATTTGAGAACAAAATTTAAAGCATGACTATTGTTTGTATCAGCTGTTTCACTTTTAATAGTATATTCCAAGAATCAATCACACATGTGTGCAAGGATATAGGCACAAAAGTTTCCATGGGTCTTCCTTGCTTTTTAATATCTAAATATAAAAAATAATCTAAATATTTATCACTCGGGCATTGGTTAAATAGAATATGGCTTGTGCATGCTGTGGAATACGACCTAGTCATTAAAGTCCATATATTGACAAGCAAGGAAAGAAGTCAATGAAAAATACAGTGAAAATGGACAGTTGAATAAAAAGGTAAAGAATATCATTGCAATAAAAACTGTGTATATATGTTTGTTGAGTAAGGTTTGGAAGAATCCATCGTGACCTATTAAAATTGTTAGCTATAGAGAGAGATCAACTGAAGCCATGACTTTTTACTTTAAAACTGGTTATTTTGTTTGTGATTATCATTTATTATATTTCAAATTTAAAAAACTATAAGAATGCAACAAAATTATATATAGTATATATTTATATGTATATGTGATATATATATATGTATGTATTCAACAAGCAAAACCACAAAGCCTCAAAGCCACTTGTATGAAGCTATACAGTTTAAGTGTTACTTATAATCTATTAAATATGTAAATATTATTATATTTTAGAGAAACAAAATTACCTTTGAGTACCTTTTTTTCTGTTTACTCACTGGGAATTATCTTGCAGCAGAAACTGATAAAACATGGCTGAAGTCATATCTATAAATAAATTGAAAATGACCCAAAAATTAATTAGTAGAGTTGTATTTATTATATGTATTTACTATGTGTAGGAAATGCAATTTTATGTTTTACATTTACTATAATAATAAAACAGGTTAAAAAATTACTGTAGAAACCCATACTAATTAATACCAATATAACTATATGACTGAGAGGTAAAAAATGAGGGATATAAAATTGATGTTTGTATGAATCACCTTGTATAAAATTGATATAGAACTTTTTACATAATGCCAAGACACACACATACTAAAAAAACCCACTAGTATAACAGGAGTGAACTTGATAAAAAGTAAGACAGTAAATAATTAGAGTTGGTAGTGAATTATAAAATCTACTAGAATTTCAGTTTGCATAACATTTTTAATGAAATCTTTCCCCAAAATGCATTAGGAAATTAGAATTAACCTAGTTATACATTTTTATTAGGAAAAAGCAAGCATGCAAACTTGATTAGTGGTAAATAAAAACAAATAGTAAAGCATCTGTTCTTTTGTGGTGAATTGGTTTTTAATGATTTTCCTCAACCTTCCATGACTGAATGGTTTTGGCTTCTACATTCCTCCTGAGCATTTTCCTATTTCTACTCATCCATCTGTCCTGATATTTTCTTCAGTACTGTCCTTACAATTTTACTTTTAATTGTTTTTTTTAACCATTAACTTTTATTGTTCCACATTCAATCTTCATAGCCTATTTAACTTTTGTTACTACTTTATCTCCCCCACATTGTTTCATTTAGTTTTTTTTCACTCACAATTTAGAGCTATTCTGTCCAACATGATAGCCATGAGGCATAGGTGATTACATTTAAGTTTAAAGGAAATAATTACCCACATTTCAAATCTTAATTGCCACATGTGGCTTCTGGCCACTGTTTAAAACAGTCTAGATTTATAGACCATTGCAGAAAATTCTCTGCAATGGTAGTGGTGTTTATTGGCATTCTTTTAGCAAAACTTATTTGTATGCCTTTGCTTAAGAATCTGTCATGGTTACCTATTGCTTTATCTTAGATTGTAATTGTGAGAGACAATATATGATACAGAAAAGAGTAAAGAGTTGGGAAGATAAAATATTAAAATTGATTTTATTCTGAATATGTAGATTAGAGGTGATGGAATTTTATTTTTAAATGCAGTGTGATTTACTTGAAATATGCCATGTAATGTGCTAGTATTTATTTTATCCTTTTTCCACACTTCACATTCCACTCCATTTAAAACCTTCAAAATGGCTAATTCAAGCATACCAAAATAAATATAATCTTAATAAACTTTGAGTTGTTTTCAGATTTGAATAAAAACAGATTTTCTGATCATACAATTAGGTGATATTTGGGCATTTGATTATTTATTTAAAATGCAATATTAAAAATTAAATAATAGGACAAGAGCCATAAACATATTAAAGTCTCTAGAGATAGACCAGGAAGCTATTATTCAGAGCTTGGTATCACTTTAATCAACAGCTGTATATAATGCCATTTCATCATATTCTTCAAAAAATTATTTAATTTGAGAATTTAACTGGTAGAAATTATATATATTTTATTTACTTGAATCTTAGTTGAATATATTCTCATACGTTTTAGACATTTGCATATCTTTTTTTGCCTACATGTCCAGATTCAACAGCTTTTTTTTTAAACTATATTGTTTTGAAATAACTTTATTTTGACCATAAAGTGATAAACATATACAATATTTATTATTTTATCTTGGAAAAGTTAGGAAAAATTTATATAGGCAACTGAATTATGCAGAAATACTCACCAATAATTGAAACCCTGCAATTGTGTGGCATTTTCTTCTTTACTTTTATGTGGATTAGAAGGAAGCAACCCATTTTCCTAAAATGCCTTCCCTGACACCCTGTCATCACTTCCTGTATTCACTATGAAAGTGACAACATTAAAAGCAAATAAAATGGAATGATTGCCATATTATTCAATATCAGTTGGAAACATATCTGAAGGAATTAATTTATTGCCTTCCACAGTGACACTTAGATAGACAAAATGTTTAATTAGAAACAGAGAGGTAGACACAAAATATAGGCACTGGTTTTAGTTATCTAAACTATAATTATGTCATAGGTCAGCCAGGGGGCAGAAAAATGCAATAATCCTTAAAAAATGAATTTATTTACTTCCTCACATTTGCCGTATTGGAGTTGAGACACTTACACCATAAAATCCACAAAACAGACCCCAAAAATGTTTTAAATAATTCTGAATACATTTATAGACAGAGGATAAGTATCAGGATAATTTATTAATAGGAATAAATAAAAAGTTGACCTATATATAAATTTATTTTCTTCTATTCTCAGTAGAATTGTATATAGCAATTTATACATTATCAAATATTTCATACATATAATATGTTTTAATATACCTAAAGTACTTGTGAGTATGGCATAATTATTTCTCTACTTTTTGATTCTGAAGCAAAGGCTCAGTAAACTGTGCAATAGAGTCAAACGGTCACAAATTTAGTAACTGACAGGACAATATTTCAAATAAAGTTCCTCTGTCTCCAGTGCCATACCATGCTTGGCACTTGGCACAGAAGGATGTACTAGTCCCTCACAGGAGGGTGAGGGACTGCCCAAGAACTGAGAAAACCTCTGAAACAGAAGTACAACAATATCTCAAAATATCTTGAAACATGTTTTCAAGTGCTTCTTTGACCAAATATTGATTTTCTTCTGATTACCTCTTCATTCTCCATTTCCACAGCCATGGTCTTAATTCAGAACCATCAAGCTACACTTTGACTTTAGTGGTAGTTGAATACTGTCTTCCTAGCCTGACACCCATGGTCTTACCCCTTGCTTTCTCATAACTTTTCTCCCCATAGTCACCAAAATTACCTTTCTAGAACAAAAATCTAATAATTCCCTTCCCTTATAAAATTTTAGAGTCTGTACCAAGCTACCATATCCAGTATCAGTGTGTTAGTGTATGATTAGATTTTCTCAAACCCTATAGTTTATTGTTACCTGAAAACCATGTGCCATTTATACCTTTGTCCCATGACACACTGTTTCTTGGATCTCCTTTCTCATCCTTTTACCTGATAAAGTTACCATGGGCACTGAACATTTTATTTACTATTTTAAATCACTTGAAGAAAATACTAGGAGAAGATATATAAACCCAATAACTTAAAACTTCACTAACACAAACGTTTGCTCCTTCCCATCTGGTCAAGGGTTCCATTATCAGTGGAATAGAAGCAACATGAAGGCCAGATGTTTTTTGTAGTTTTGTTTTGTTCACTATGTTCCAGCATCTAGAATGATACCTGCCATCTAGAATGATACCTGCCATGTAATTCACACTGGAATATATATTGAATTAATGACCACAGGAATAGCAATTTAAAAATAACAAAAACCAAACCATCTAACAAACGAAAATCTTCTCACAGCAGGATAACATGATTGACAAAAGGCAGATGACTGAGTAAAAAGGCCAATAACTGCATAATGCAATGGCTTGCTTATGAGAGGTACTTAATAAGTATTTATAGAATTATTTTTATATAGAAATTCTTATCCTCAAAGATCCCACTGAAGATTTCTTCCTCTGTATTAGCTCTAACATTTCTCTAGGTAAAAGTTACCCTAAACTCCTTTGCATCTCTTTGTATCTTTTACTTATAAATGGTATTCCATGTACCTTTAAAATTGAAAATTGTTCAAGAGCTGTCTAGAGACTTAAAAGTGTTCATTCCTTTTGACCTAGTATTCACAGCATTCTAAAAAAATGAGCAGATGCCTAAGTACCACACACTTGTAATGTCAGTGAATCTTCCTTTTTTCAAGATAGAAAACACCCTTAAGTGTAACAATAACACTATATTTATTGTGTATAATAACATGATGAAGTTCTTATGCATCAAATTACCAGTATTTTATGAGGATAGTCAATGATTTAAAAACTGCTTATGCCATAATATTAAGTAAAAGCTTTGACATACAGTGTTACAGACTGTGTGTGTGTGTGTGTGTGTGTGCACACGTGTGTATTGATCTGAACTCCAACATAAAGCACTGAAAAAAGACTAAGGGAAATAAGCTGCTGGCATTATATATTTTCTTTCTTCAGTTCATTTATGCTATTCCACACTTTTCAAATATTTCTTTAATGAACGTGTATTACTTTCATCCTAAAACCAAAACAAAAGCGAAAGCCTGTTTTCTACTCAATATTATATGGATGAAGTAAAAGAAGGCAAATATTGTAGCATTATTGATTGAATTGATTGAACATTATTAGTTGAATCTGCAGATCTAGAACTTGCAGATACAGAGGGTTGACTGTAATCTGTTAATGGATAGGGTGAAATTAAACAAATTACTTAATTTGACCAGTCATCTAGGGCCAATGATAGATACACAGAAATAGAGGATCAATTCCTGTTCGTAAGGATCTAATGATCTACTTAGAGTGATACATACTAAATTATAGAACAATGAATAAAAACACAGTGACACAGGAATTATCAATTGTACTTAAATTAGAGTCTCTTGAAGTTCAGAAGACGTGTGGCCACTTCAATTTCAAATAGATGAGAGTTCATGGGATAGGACCAGAATTTAGTGGCAGAACAGGGCATTATTATGACTTTCTCAAACAATTTTTTTATCCCCTTGTGTTTGTGCTCGTTATATGAATAGTACAGCAAATCACTTTAAAGTTAATTTTTACTATTAAAGAATCATTATGGAAAGCTACTTTTATCCTGTTCCAAATGAAATCTTGTTAAACATATTTGAGAGTACAAAGAACAAACACAGCCCTGGAAATAATGCATTCACTGGTTTTGTTGTTGGGGAGGAAGAGGCAGTGGCAGTGTTGTCTGAAATATGAAAGATTTGGGAGATTATCTGATTCTTTTGAACGAATAAATCTCACGAGTATTTGAAAACCCACACCTCCAAAAGTCAGTTTCTATTGTTATTCCCCAATAGAATTTGGAAAATCATACCCGTCACTCCTAGACTTAGGATAGTATATTACAACCAGTGAAACAGAATTTTTTTCTTACACCTTTAAAATCTAATGTGTGATCATTTCTTACACTGTCATTCCTTGGATTTCTAAAATATAACAGTAATAATAATAACAAAACGTATTTCTATACGTCTATGTACCTGGCTTATTACTAACTGCTTTCTCTGAGCCTTACTCAAATAAGAACATGAAGTAGATACTACTGTTATACAGATTTGCTAGGTTATGTGCAATTCTCCATTGCCATCAATATCTTAGTAGCTTACAAAAGAGCGATTGATATTTTGCTCATGTATGTACTGTCTGTGGGTTGGCTGCAGCTCTATTTATCACAACTTCTTAATTCTAAGATTCAGGTTTAAACATCAACTTCCATCTGAAACATGCTGTCCTTGTGCAAGAGTTGGGTAGGTGAAGGCAGAACTTCATGATTCATAAAGTTCCTGCTGTGGAGTGGTGCATTCCACTCCCTTCACATTTGATTGGCCAAAGGCAAGTCACATGATTAATTCTGATGTCAGTGGTGTAGTGGTGTGTATTCCTCCCACGTGGAGGGGGTCTGAAAGCACTATGACACCAGGAGGTGTTGTATGAGCTTCTTGTGAAAGCAGAAAATAATTTGAAACAATAATACAATTGACCACAGGCACTTTTCCTATTTTACTGAAGAGAAGATAAATAACTTGATCAATGTCACACGGCTAGTTGGTGGCATAGGTAGAGTTCACCTCAGACAATGTGGTTCCAAAGTCTGCTTTATTATGTCTGACACTATTTTGTGCTATGATACTTCTTTATTCAAATACACATACTCTTATATCCCAGAAACAAGACCCTAATTATGCTCTGTATTTGCATTTAACTAACAAGTGAGCAGAAAGGATCTTGCTTTCTGCTGGTTCAGATTTCCTAAGTGCTTCATACTGAATGTATACTTAGGATAAGCAGAGAGTGTCACCGGGCAGATCTGTGAGAGAGTAAGTATCTCCATTTCAAAATACAAGTATTTTATACTTCTGGAGATATCATTCCAAAAATCAAATTGCAACAGCTTCACTCCCCAGGAGCAAGTGATGGAGACTCATTTGGTCCTTTGAAGAAGCTTGTAGATAATAAGCTGAAATACAGGGACTGGCAATTTCTGCAGCATAGTACACCTATAATTGCTATATTTTTGTATCACCCCATTACTTCAAATCAGCAGGTTGTCTTGAAATAACCTGCTACTTAACAGAGAATATTAAATATATGCATTAATGTTCTAACTGTGGCTTTTATCAGAAAGTAATGAACTCTCATGTGTTTTAAATATAAATAGAATGTTCCATTTTATAATGCAATAATCTGTCTTTAATGATAATCACATAATAAACCATTTACTGAATGCCTGAGAATAAAATGTAAACAAGACTAACAGCCCACTGAGAAAGCACCATTTTTCTAGAGAAAGCCTATATGTTATGTATCAATAGGAAAATAAAACAATAAAGTAGTATATGCTCTAACATCCCTTAAATGATTTTCAGAATTCTGAAAATTTTTATTATTTCTTTAGTTATTTTGATTATTATTTCTTTAGTTATTTTGATTATCAAAATTCTGAAAATTTTGATTATTTCTTTAGTTATTTCAATAATTAAGATTATGCTTTATTAGGAAGGGAAAACTTCTGAAATCTGCAGAATAATAATAGCAAAATTTTCATGAAATTAAATAAAATGAAACTGCTTTTTGAAAAGCAATGTTATGTAAAGTATGTATAGTAGACTAAAAAACTTCAAAGATATCAGGTCCTAATGCCTGGAACCTGTAAATGTCAATTTATTTAGGGGAAAAAAATGGTCTGTTTTACACATGTGTTTAAGTTAAGGATCTTAAGTCATGGATCCCAAATGCAATCATTTAAAGAGGGAGGCAGAAGGAGACTTGAAATACACAAGGTATTGTGAAGATGACATCAGAGACTGGAGTAATGTAACACAAGCCAAGGCATGCTGGCAGACACTAGAAGCTGGAGGAAGCAAGCAACAAATTTTCCCCTAGAGCTTTGGAGGGAGTGAAGCCCTGCCAACACTTTGATTTTGATTTAGTAACACCGATTCTGGACTTCTGGCCTCCAGAACAATGAGACAATAAAATGTATGTTCTTTTAAGTCACCAAGTTTGTAGTGATTTGTTTAACAACCCTTAGAAAATTACTATAGGTACAGAGATGATATTGTGTAATAAATGCCTGAAAATATGGAAGGGGCTTTGGAATCAAATAATGTATAGAGGCTGGAAGAATTTTTTGCCACATTATAGAAAACATGTAGAGGCACATAAACAGACTGTTGGTAGAAATGTGGGTTAAAGGAAAGGGCTCGGAAATAAGGAACATACCACTGGAAACCGAGGGAAAGGCAAATCTTGCTATATAGTGACAGAAAAAGCTGAATTGTGTTCTACAACTGTTTGAAAAAGCAGAACTTGTAAGCAAGGAACTTGGATATTTATCTGAGGTTATTTCCAAGCAAAGCATTGAAAGTGTTAACCTGATGATATCAAAATACAAGCAGACAAATATAAATTAAGAAAAAAAAAGCTTAAGCAAAAGGGAACCATCACTTGATGATTTGGGAAACAGCCTATCAGATGGCAAAATATGATAAAATTAGGATAGTAACTGTTAGGAAAGTATACTTTGGAGAGAAGGCCAATGGTATGTCCGGATAACCTGCTACTAGCTGAAGAGATTACATAAATGGCTCATGAAGTCACTCAACCAGAAGAAGCCTTGAATAAAGATGGGATTATCGGGCCTCCCTGGTGGCTCAGTGGTTGAGAGTCCACCTGCCCATTCAGGGGACGCGGGTTCGTGCCCCGGTCTGGGAAGATCCCACATGCCGCAGAGCGGCTAGGCCCGTGAGCCATGGCCGCTGAGTCTGCGTGTCTGGAGCCTGTGCTCCGCAACGGGAGAGGCCACAACAGTGAGAGGCCTGCATACCGCAAAAAAAAAAAAGATGGGATTATCAAACCAAAGATCTGTGGAGGATGCTGTGGCTAAGGGTGTGAATCCCTGTGATATACCTGGCAACCTGAAAAGGTTTTTGAGAATGTTGTACCACCATAAACACTACCAGATGGGACTGGAATGGATAACACAGATAAAATGAAGAAAGGCCTTTGAACTACAAAAACTCTACAGGCAGGCAGTTGGGTGATAAAACCACTGAGAAGCACACATATGTTCCCTCTGAAGTAAAAGGAAAGATGATTCTGAAGGCAGAGACTTGGGCCCAGAGGTCATAGCAATGGGCTCAGAAGAGGAGATGTAAGCCAAAATCACAGCAATAGAAGATGGAGCTGTGTTGCAGATGTTGGAGTCGAGGTACAGAGAATTGTTCCCAGGTCTTAAAACTTAATGAGAATCTGCCCTTTTTGATTATGAAATTGCTTGGAATTTGTGAATCCATTCTTCCATTTTCTCCCTTTTGGAATGGGAATGTCTATAAATATTATACTGTATCTATCCCACAGCTGTATTTTGGCAGCAGGTAACTTTCTAGTTTCACAGTTGTATTTTGGCAGCAGATAACTTTCTAGTTTCACAGGTATAGAGATGGAGGAAAATTTTGTCTCAGGATGGATCATACCCAGGGTCTCATACAATCTTAATTTAAATGATTTAGATGATGAGATTTGCAATTTTGGAACTAGTATTTAGATGACATTTTGGACTTGTGTTGATGCTCTGTTGTGTTGAGAATTTTGGGAATCTAGGCATAGGTGAATATATTTTACATCTGTTACAGACATGAATCACTGGAGGCCAGAGAGAAGAATATAGTAGACTGAATTATGCCCACCAAAGATATCAAGATCTAATCCCTTGAGCAAATACTCAAGGTATTTGTTACTTTATTTTGGAAAAATCAAAAGCTTTTGCAGACCTCATTAAAATGTACGTGTTGAGATGAGGAGAGTATCCAGATTACATGGGTGATCCCTAAATTTAATCACACATACCCATATAAGAAGGAGACAGAGAGAGATGAGACACATGGCAAGGAAGGCAATGTGACTATGGAGGCAAAGATTGGAGTGATCTGGTACAGACCAAGGAATGTTGGCAGTATCAGCTGGAAAAGGCAAGGGGCAGATTCGACCATGAGTCTTCAGAGGGATCGTGGCCCTGCCAACATTTAGCCCAGTGATACTGATGTCAAACTTTTGGCCTCCTAAACTTGAAAGAATAAATGTTTATTGTTTAAGCCACCAAGTTTATACTAGTTTGTTACAGCAGTCATAGGAAACTCATACAATATGTGAGATGCTATCTCCTATCTGAATTATATTAACACTTATTAATAAACTTAAGATATTATATAAATTATCCAGATCTAATCTAATGGTGTGAATATTTTATAATTACTTGTACCTATTTCATTAATGAAATCAAATGCTTATCTGAACAAAATGCTTCATATTAAAAGATGGACTTTAGGGCTTCCCTGGTGGTGCAGTGGTTGAGAGTCTGCCTGCCGATGCAGGGGACACGGGTTCGTGCCCCGGTCCGGGAAGATCCCACATGCCGTGGAGCGGCTGGGCCCGTGAGCCATGGCTGCTGAGCCTGCACGTCTGGAGCCTGTGCTCCGCAACGGGAGAGGCCACAACAGTGAGTGGCCTGTGTACTGCAAAAAAAGAAGAAAAAAAAAAAGATGGGCTTTATTATCAAATTTTTAAAAATAAATTTATTTTATTTATTTATTTTTGGCTGCATTGGGTCTTCATTACTGCGTGCAGGCTTTCTCTAGTTGCGGCGAGGGGGGCTACTCCTCTCTGAGGTGTGCGGGCCTCTCATTGCGGTGACTTCTCTTGTTGCGGAGCACAGGCTCCAGGTGCGAGGGCTTCAGTAGTTGTGGCTCACAGGCTCTAGAGTGCAGGCTCAGTAGTTGTGGCTCACGGGCTTAGTTGCTCCACAGCATGTGGGATCTTCCCAGACCAGGGCTCGAATCCGTGACCCCTGCACTGGCAGGCTGACTCTTAACCACTGCACCACCAGGAAAGCCCATTATTATCAAATTTTAAAGAAGCAAAAAAAGAAAAAAAAATAGAGTAGGTAAAGCATATGAATGTATGTAATTTTATAGTTTGGTGCATAATGCACCTATTTATAGGAGTTCCAGTTTCATTTCAAGTCTGTTTTTCCCTACCTCAGAACAGTTGTGAGGATCAAATGATCTAGCAAATATATATTAATAACTTCAGTTCTAAAGTGGCATGTAAATACAGAACGATGATTATTGATTTTTGACCCTACTGTTATGTTATTAGAATCTGGTGGACTGTTCTGTAACTGGCACACCTGCATCTCTTATCATATCTTTCTTACTTTTCTAGTCATCTTATTTCACTGAGAATTTCCTACTTTCACCTATTTTTCAAATTGAGCACAACTGTAAATATTTAGAATATGAGAGTTATACTCTTTCTTATGGGGTAGATCAGATATCTTACTTCCAGAATTTATCTATATTTTCATCTCTGATAATTACATTTGTTGATTCTTTTGTGGATGGCAGTGATGATCGTGATGTACATGTGTGTGTGTGTGTGTGTGTGTGTGTGTTGTATGCAGAGTGCATAGGGTAATGTAGAATAGCTTATAGCCCTGGGATAGGATGATTTGATACAAAGACTTTTAGAAATCTCATACTTACATTACTTTTAAGATAATATCTAACTCAGATTACGTATATTCAACTTATCCATTAGACTGGTGTAACACAAATATAATTTTTTTTTTTGCTTACATTGCCCCATACTTATTTCTCTAAGGACCAGTCCTTATCTAATGATTTCACTCTTACTCATTCTTGTTATAAATAAGTCAAGATTTTCCATTTTAAATCTCTTTATCAAGGTATTCAAAGCTCCCAGCTCCATATTGTCTTTCCAGCTTTATTTTCCACTCAAGTCACATAGAATATAGTGCCATGACCTGAAGTAACTGTGCTTTTACAGCTCCATGATTTACAAGGTGAGCGCTCTATTCTTTTTTTTTTTTTTTTTTTTTTTTGCGGTATGCAGGCCTCTCAGTGCTGTGGCCTCTCCCGTTGCGGAGCAAGGCTCCAGACGCGCAGGCTCAGCGGCCATGGCTCACGGGCCCAGCCGCTCCGCGGCATGTGGGATCTTGCCGGACTGGGGCACGAACCCGTGTCCCCTGCATCAGCAGGCGGACTCCCAACCACTGCACCACCAGGGAAGTCCTGCTCTCTATTCTTAAAATAAATTTGCACCCTTATCTTTGTATAAAATTTTACATTCTTCAAGTTGAAAAGTTAGCATTGTGTATACAATTCCCTATCCCACCAGGAAAATATAGCTGCACTGCATTCTGCTTTTCCACTCCCTTTGTATATCTTCATTATGGGATTTACTATGTAATAGTGCCGTATATTCCAGTGCCTGCTTCTGTAGACAAAAACTGCTCAAGGAAAAGTATCTTTAATAAAATCATTATGTTGCTAAAGCTTTAAAATCATTTTTTGGAATAATTCAATTTATATAATTGTATGTACATGTTTCAGAAAAGATGATATAGGGTGAAAGATATAATACTTTGCAGAGAAAATATAAAATTTAATCAAAAAGAAGATACAAACACAGACCCACAAGTTAAAATTTGATTTTAAAAATTTTTCACAGGATTATTCTTCCTTTAAAAAACCCAGTAGGCACCAATCTGTTTTTATCCGTAGATATAATTTTGTTTTTTTTTTAAGAAGATGTTGGGGGTAGGAGTTTATTAATTAATTAATTTATTTTTTGCTGTGTTGGGTTTTCGTTTCTGTGTGAGGGCTATCTCTAGTTGTGGCAAGCAGGGGCCACTCTTCATCGCGGTGTGCAGGCCTCTCACTATCGCGGCCTCTCTTGTTGCGGAGCACAGGCTCCAGACGCTCAGGCTCAGCGGCCGTGGCTCACGGGCCTAGCCGCTCCGCGGCATGTGGGATCTTCCCGGACCAAGGCACGAACCCGTGTCGCCTGCATCGGCAGGCGGACTCTCAACCACTGTGCCACCAGGGAAGCCCTGGTCCATTCTTTTTGTCTGTTTTTAGTAGATGACTTTATATCCTACTTCACAAAGAAGAAGGAAGTTGTCAGTCTGTTGAAAACTCATCAAACTTACACACTTATCAGAAATTCTATTCATTTTATGTGTGTGTATAAATACACAATACATAGGTATTACAAAGAATGTACTCATTGAGTGTTTATGTTATATAAATATATCCCATGGAGTAGAATATATTTTGAGCAAGATGGAATTATATGAGTAGTGACTTGCGTTTGTTTACATCAAAAATTTCTGTATTATCTATAATATAATGCTTTATTTGGGGCAATGAATTCGATATAGATATATATATGTGTGTGTGTGTGTGTATATATATATATATATATATAGATGATCTTAGTGAAAAAAAAAATCTGTCAGCACTACCTAAATGTTTGAAAGACACACATAAATACAATTCATTCTTTAAACATTGTTGTAGGAAATCTTCCTTTCTCTTGGCTTCATATTTTCATGTGAAGGGGACTCCACTAAATAAATACAGGTGGACCTTGTACCAGAATGGCATCACTGCTCTAACAGATGAGTTTGTAAGGATAAACTGAGAATGTAGGAATTCCTCCTTCTCTCTTTTGCAAAACCTGGTTGATTGCTAGAGAGGTTCTTTCTGCTACTACTTTTAAAAGCTATTAACAATCTCTTCCTCAGGGAGGGTAACCTGCTGTGGGGTTTGTAAGTGATAACAATGAGTGATTTTTGTTCAATTTTGGGGTGTGGTCATAGGAAGCTCAATATTGTCATACTCTATCACCTTTATCAACATTAAAATTAATTTCATCTTCCTTTGCTTGACTCCTGATTTTTGTGTTTTTTTTTCTCCTATGGATCCCAACCTAGAAATATAATATAATCAAAAATAAAATTCTATCTGAATTATTCTAGACAGTATTTTCTTTATTAACAAAATAGTTAAAGATTTCTTTATCCTGCTATTGAATATTTTTTGTGTGAACCCATACTGCTTAGGACTGTTGCAATCACCTTGCAACCGCTAGTATAGATTCAAAATGCTGAAAATGTTATTTTATTGTGTATATATACTGCATTTCTTCATCCATTCTTCTGTTGACAATTACGTTGTTTCCTGCCATTTACGACAAAGTAGATGAAACAGGAGGATATTATGCTAAATGAAAGAAGCCAGATGCAGGAAGACAAATACTATTGATACATCTCACTTTTACGTGAAATCTAGAATAGCCAAACTCATAGAAACAAAGAGTAGGGTTGTAGTAGCCAGGGGCTGGGTGGAGGTGGGAGTAGAATGTTGATCAAGAAAAGGAGTAGAAAATTTCACCTATGTAAGATGAATGAATTCCAGAGATCTAATGTACAACAATATAATGATTGACAATGCTGTATTGTACACTTGAAATCTGCCATGAGGGTAGATTTTAAGTGTTCTCACCACCAAAAAAGAAAAAGAAACCAAAAAAGGAAAAGGTACCTGTGTGAAGTGATGGATATATTAATTAGCTTGGTTTTGGTTGTTATTTCACAATGTATACATAAATCAAGTCATCAAAGAACAGAACTCTTTTCTGTAATGCTCCTTCTAAACAGCTTCTTTCTGAAAAGGTGTTATTCTAGTTCACCATAAATCATGATTCTAAAAATGTATGTTGGAATAAAGAAACAAACTTTATCCTATAGATGGTTTTACCATCCATTACATATGACATTGGAAGCATCACACAAATTGCCAACAAACACTCTAACCTCCAGCTATACTGAAATTTTAACTATTTCTTTCTACCTTAATCTTATTTATTTTGCTATGACTTTGTATATGATACTTCACTTATTTTTTTATTACCTATTTGAAAAAGACTTATTCATCTTCACTAGCAGGACAAAGAATGCCACGTCTGAAAATTCTTCACTGATTTTTTAGTCTCTAGGCTATTATAGGGCACAGTGGACATTTTAATAATAACATAGTTTATAGTGCAAGTTTATTATTACTTTCTCTTTCCCACTATATTGTGAGATCATGTAACAGAAATTATGTCCTGTTTATCAATATGTCCCTCTTCTAACACCTAGCCATAGCTCAATAAATAAAAAATAAATTAGTATAAAACTGTTTTAATTTTATATTTATATACTTAGTACTTGACAAAATATATATATATATATTTATGCAGAATATATATTCAGAATATATGTAGGTAAGGAAGAGAAAGAAGAAGAAAGCTGTGAATTTATAGGAATGAGATAAAAATGGAGCCAGAGTATCAGTAAATACAATGACTATGAATGGTGTTTTTATTACCTTGACACTGGCCATGAGAGCAGAAGGAACAGAGTTGGGATAAATAATTTTATAATCGTTTTCTTTTTAAAGTTTAATGATAAATTTAGATTAAAACATATTCTGGAAATGATCTAGAATACAATGAGGGAGAACAAAGTTATCTTTAAATAAGACAACTTTAAAACAGCATATGACTCATAATATGAAAAAATAAGATAATTTTATAAATGTTACTTTTATATTTTGTTTTTATTTGGAATATTAATTCTAATGAGTTGTAAAGAGCACTCAGTCTAAAATTTTTCATTCATTCCCTCATTAACCAAATAACCAAATGAATATTGAAGAGTCACTACAACCATAAATGATAAAGCATGTTAAAGCACAGTATAAATGGAGACTTTAAAATAGCAAAACCTCAAAAATAGTTTGTAGTTATTTTGGGGGGGGCAAATCAAACAAGTACAAACAGGGTTTTCTGATTAATTTTTTAAAAAATTCAAAAGCTTAGGATTCATAAGACATACCTTAGCAGCCACAGTTATCAAAAGAGGTGGAAGATTTAAATTTTCCATGACTTAGGTATGAGATATGACATTGATAGTTGTATAATATTAAGAGTTAAAGAGATGATAAACCTATCTATTCTGTAGCCTTATAAAACTACCCCTGAAATATTTATGTTCTGTTTTGTTCACCCAATTGTAACAATAATACCTAGAGCAAATTCATGAAACATCTGTTACCTGTTCTGAAGAAGGAGCCTGAAATTCATGTTTCATTAAAACTAATTGAAGGAACAAGTAAGTTTAGCCTGCAGAAGAGGAGAGATAGAGTGAACTTAATATTTGAATCAAATGTATTAAAAGCTCCATTTTGCAGGATATCATGTATGATATTTCCTAATGCCTTGGAAAAATCGTTTAAAAAATCTTACATTATGAGGACAGCCATTAATAGTATATTCCACACATTCCTTGGGTCTAACAAAGACAGTTAAGAACCAGTTCTACACTATTGGTATTCCAGACATTTATTTTAATCTCTTCCTCCAAGTCTCATATCCTGTATGTCTGAGATTCATATTCTGTCTTTTTAGTGACTTTTTCTTTAATATGTCTTAATCAAGTTATCTTTCTAAAATTTCATTTTACTCATAATTTTTTTCCTTCCCCATGACGTGCTGCTTTTAATTGGAGCTTTTGTTCCTGTAATTTCTCTTCTATTTCTTTCCTCCATTTGCCATTTCAAAATTTGAATGCCAATTTTTAAGATCATCTTTTATCCCATGGTTAATAAGCTCAAATGTTATTTTATTTCTTTGATTGCTTGCAGACTGTGTGTCAGTTTTCATATAGTTCATGGTATAATTATTTGAACTTTTTCACCTATGTTATCCATTTTTCTTACTTACTATTTTCATGCAATTAATTTACTTAAGTTCTATGTTGACCATTTTCCAGTGATCACTCTGGGATTAGGTCATGGATGAAAATTTCCTCACCAACACACCACCTCTATATCTAAACCAGCCTATACACTCTAGGTATTGTTCTGAGTAAAGAAACCTTCTTTCCTGCAGCAGATGTATATTTTAGAATGTTTTTATGAATTTATTGCACAGTAACATTTGTTCAGCTAATTAAACCGGCTAGTGGCAGGAGTGTAGGCCATAATCTCTGTATCCTGTCTTGTATTTTGCCAAAAGAAAAAAATTTGTTTGCCTGTTTTTTTTATCTGGTTCTGCCACTCTTTACAGAATCCTTCAGTAGAGACACATCTGGCCATATCAAGGAAGATTTCTTGACTACCCCTCATGAAACATATTCTATTTCCAGGAACTCTGCACTGAAATAAATTTGTAGGAACATGGGTTCATGCTTTGCTTCAACACAATTTTTACTACATTTCTTCATAGTTTGTGGCTACTGATTATGACTGATTTCTCCTTTCATTGAAGATTTAAGTATATTTGTTGCTATTCCAATTTTTGCTAATATTTTGAAGATTTTATCTTTCTGTCTGAAGTTAAAATACTGACACTTGCAAAAAACACTGATATAATAATGAATAAGGGAATTAAACCAAAGACAGGCCTTGACGTGCCTAATTGCCAAGCCCTAGACATGCCTGATGCAAAACACGGATGCCTGATCCATTGCTGTCTGAAGTTTAGAGAAGGCATGCATCAGGATCAGAAAAGGCCATTGGGAAACTGAAAGTGGTATGAGAGCTATGGATATAGGAGAATCCAGGAAGCTCAGACCATTCAAATATCCCCACCTTGAGCCCATATCAACTTTCAGGACAGTCACTAAAGAGAACACATAATGTGAGCATTATATTAGACAAGATGTTTAGCACCACAGGAGGATGAAATAAAGAATTTAGGGGTTAAAGAATCTTCACACTTGGATGGTGTTGGAGAGTATAAGACAAAAAGGAAAAAAGAAAAGCAACAAAGCCTATTGAAGAACACTGTATATCCATGGAGGAAAATTTAAATGACAGGGAGAGAGAGAAATCAGAAGACAAATTTAGGGTCTTTAATTTTTCTTTTGAACGTAAATAGTTTCAAAATCCTTTTTTAAGAAGTGTAAAAATAATTAAACTGTGCATTAAAAGAATAATGCATCATTACTAAATGAGGTTTGTTGCAAGAATACAAGAATAATTAAAGAGTAGAAAAACAATCTGTGCAGTAGTATTATAATCAGAGGATAAAATAATCATATGCATGAACTTTTCGTATAATAGTGGTCACATTATAAATATGAGGGAATCATGAATTATGCAATAAATTGTTTTGGAACAATGAAAAGCATATTAGTTATTTTATGCATTAGCCTATGTATTCATCAATGAAAATATAATATGTAAAATGTGGTGGTTAAAAAAATATATAAAATAATGAAAGAAATGCACCAAATGTATATGTTTGTCTTCATGGATTGATCTCAAGTATAATGTGTACTGCCAGTATGGCACTCCTATTTTATATCCATACTTATTTTTGTCTGTTTAATTTATCAAGGCAAATGAGTCAATATTTATTTCGTATATAAAAATTTGTTTTCACAATTGTCAAGAATTCTCAATAAAATCAGATGCTTTTTTATTTGGCACATAAGATTCAAGACAATTATATCATTATTTGAAATTATTATTAAGGCAACTCTGGAATTGTCAAATTACTTATTGTGTTCTTAGTAATTCATGACATGATTTCACTTGGATTGAAATTGCCTGTTCTAATTTTACTTTACCCTTTTACCTTCTACAACCCAGAATGATTTCATTTTTGAATTGTTCCCTGTAGAAACTATATGGTACAATTTTATTCTTACTAATTCTGAAACTTCATTTATTTAGAGTAACTATATTTTCAATTATGTATACAGAACTGTCTCTGCATTTTTCCTTTGCACTGGCTTTTTCTGCATGTGCTCACTGTGTCCTACTGTAAACCTCTGAAACTCCTGATTGAACAGTTTCTTTGAGGTTCAACATGGGTAAAACCAAAATTGCCAGAGATATAAAGACCCTATAGCAGCATTCAGCCATGAGCAGAAGAGAGATTTCTTTTCTTTTGCAAGGGACAGCTCTTAGACATTGTTTCAAAAGCCTATGTAAACATTTCCATCAGCATTGAGAAGGAAATCTAAAACTCAAGCTCTTGATTTATCTAAAGATCAGCAGAGAGACACAGAAAATATGTAAGAGATTTAAGAGCTATAAATGATAGAAAGACCTAATCTGCCTAACTAGATGGAGACCACAGATATAATGGAGGAGACGCAAAATTTGCAAAATTGTGATAAACTTCCAAAGTTGAACAAAGACATGAATCCATACGTTAAGGACTCCTGATGTATTCCAAGTGGAAAACAAAGCTATAACTCATAAAGTAAATGAAAAACACTATAAATTTAATATCATTAAATTAATCTTTTAACATCAGCCACAAAGAAGAGAATGAGCATCTAAAAAGGAGGAATCATGAGAGTAATCAATTATTTTTTTAAAAGAAAAAAATGGAAACCAGAAAGTAATAAAATGATATTTTAAAATAATTGTGAGAAACTGCATACCTAGGAAAAAAACTTATGATTTAATATCGTAAAATATTATAAAATATTTCCAAGTAAAATAAAGCAGAGAATTTAGTAGTAACCGTAGTTCATTAAAGGAAAGTATAAAGGATGTATTTCATGAGGAAATTAGTCACTGAAAGAATTTCAGAGGCAAAATTATGTGTGAACAAATAAAATGCTAAAAATTATTGTTAGAGTGTCATGTGACTCCATCAGATGCATGAAATATATGTGACATGACAGCAGAATATTGGTAAAATTTCCACTAATCATGTCTTATGGAGTATACACACACACATGACTGTATATGTGTGTGTGTGTAATATATATTATATATGTGAATATGTAACATTATATACCTATATTATTGTATATTTTTATATATGCTTTTAGGGCTATAAGTCTTTTTTTTTTAATTATTCTTTTAGCTTCATTCCACAATATTTAAAATTCTATATACCAGTAGAAAAAAAATATATCAATTATGGCACAATTTAAAATGTTTATATTTGTTTAGAGACATTACATATATTATCTAGTTCATTTTTTTCTCCTATTATTTTATTTTAGTGTTCTGATATAGATACAGATAATTTATTGAGTCTTGTCTTTTTTTGTGTGTCTTTTGCCTTTTACTTACACATTTTAATTTGCTTTATGTATTTTGCTGTTATTAAAGTTATTTAGTATGTAACCGTTCTTGTCAGTTATATCTGCATTATAGACTCTATTATATAACATTTGAAAGTTTAAGTTTTTATGGGCAAATGTTTCCTCCTTAAATTAATTTGATATAAAATTAATAATCTCTCCTTTCTTATACGCACATTTTTCTGGCCTTTTTTTCATTCATTTACTTTCTTCTGCATGTACATATGGGATATCTAAATAAAAGAATTTTTCTATCTAAATGAATGTATCTCATTAAAATTATTTCTTTAAGATGTATATTCAGTATTATTGCTATTTTCTTATTTTACTCTGTTTTTCTTTTTTTTTTTCCTTTTTTTTAATCTTGGATTGCTACTTTGATATTTCCTTCCTATTGTATCATCTTTGGCCATGTGTTCTGCATTTCCTTCGTGTCTTTCTCATCTCACATCCCACTCATGATGGTCCACTGTGTCTCTTCCCATTCATCCTTCATTCTGCAGGAGAATTACTGGTATCTCTTTTTCTGTTTTCTGGTGACATTAGAAAGTAGGGCTCAGCTGGGTTTTTGGTAATATCAATTGTTGGATTTGCTCTCTGCATTTTTTCAGTTATTGAATTGAAAGTACTTTGCAAGGATTTATTCTTTTGTATAAAAGGGCACTGAATAATCCTTCAATTCAGGATGCACTCCTGAGCCTCTGCCAAGGCTAGAGGCTATTTGATATTTATATCCTCCCATTGCTAACATGTAACCAGAAACTGCTCTTATCTTCTCACTCATCAAACACAGATAGAAAAAAAAACTGGTTTTCGTTCTAATGACAGCAGAAGACAATTACATGGAGCTTTTTGAGCATTTTTCTTTTATTACTGTCTTCTCATTAGGATTTGCTGTCCTTTTGCTTGTTTAGTATTTTTATCAATATTTTATATAATTTTATTAGAGAGGATAGAGTAGGCTATATTATTATAACAAATAAGCTTCAAAGTAGCAGTGGATTAGCCCAGTAAAGTTTTATTTCCTACTCATATTACAGTCTGGTGCAGGCTGGCCCTTCCTCCTTGGTGACTTGGGAATCAGGCCATTCCATCATGCAGATGTAGATCTGGAACACACAGAATCCAAAGTCCCTGCTTAAGGGCAAAAAGGAAGGGTAATGTTGTACAATGGGCCAAATCTAGAAGTGTTTTACATTACATATGCCTATATTCCACTAGTCAGAATTTAATCATATGGTCTCTGACCTAACTGCAAGAAAGATTTGGAAGGTCAGATTGTTGTGTGTCCAAGAAGATAGTAATTTGAATACATCTTATTATCTTTGACAGAGCATTTTAGTTACCAGATTATTTTATTCTACTTTCACACATGGAACACTCTCACTCCTTCCTGAGAAAGACAACATAAAGTCCCATCTGGTCAGTGATTATTGCTCAGAGTCCTTGTCTCTAGGTGCCATCATATCCAGATGTGACTTCCTTTAGTCTGCAGAACTACCAGTTTAAACTGCAAATTATCTTCCCTTTTCAGGACAAACACCTAGAATGTAGTGATGGAGCAGGCACTGGGTACACACAATTATGGCTCCCATTTGGAAAGGCAAAGAATGGGAGGCATACAATATCAACTGGAAAACAACAATGTAAGCTGGGAAGAGCCTTTAATGAAGCTCCTAGGCACACACGCTGAGGGGGGAAGGAATTACCTTGATTAAACTCTGATTCCCATGATAAGTCTAGTTGTCATCTGTCACCATACAAAGATATTACATTATTCTTGACTATATTTCCCACACTGTACATTTCATAACTATGGGTAACTGAAAGTTTGTACCTCAATCTCCCTCACCTATTTCCTACCCCAGCCCACTTTCAACAGATTAATGATTCAGATGATGACTATATGCTTTTGGCTCATGTACTTTGAAATAATCTTTTTCTAATTATATTTGTAACTAAGAATTATTGTATAAGTATTTATGTTCAGAAAATTATTAAGTAAATGAGGAAACTGGAAATTTTAAAACCATCAACTAATATCACTGAGAACACTTAAAATAATATATCATTGATTAGACAATTAAATCAAGTTTTTGCAAAAACCAGTTAACCTTATGATAGGGAAAGCAATAATTTAAACAGTTTACCAACTGTAATGTATGCATTTATGTTAAAGAACTACAATGTGTAGAGAATCAAAGTAGATGAAATATAAAAAAGAGAGCTGATACTTCCTCAAAGAATGTAGTAAGGAAAAATGCATAAGTGAGGTAGATCCCATATGAAATTTTCATTGTTGAAATATTTACATATTTTGAATCATAGTTTATGCCAAAACTCTAGACACATAAACAGTATAATTATTTAAACTTTTTGAATAACTGTATTTCTAGATCATATTTATCCAAATACACTTGTGTGTGGAATATAAAGGTAAATAGTTGGGATTTTAAGAAACCTACCAATAAATTTTGGTCTGTCAAATAAAATGTATACTAGCATTGTTATTTGACAGATTGTTAAGTGTCTTTTGAAAGATTACTGACAGTCTTGAAATACTAGTTTTAGAAAAAGGAAAAAGAATGATGTCTGATATTAACAAAACATTCCTTCTTTGAAAGCAATGATTACCTGTAATATTTTTATATGCTTTACAATTTTTTTCTCTCTTCTCTATTTTTCAAGTATTGCCAACTGTAGTTCAGGGATAGAATATATTTTTAGCTAAAAATATATAACTAAACAATTTACCTCTGTAAATAACATTCAAATTTGACTAAAATATTTTTTAACTCTCTTAATTGATTGTCATGTCATTATAGGTGCACTAATATCCATGGGCGTGAACTTGAGCTTTCTCATTCTGTTTGGCATAATAATGTTTCTTGATTTCCTAGTATTTTCCTTTTCCGAAAAATTATAATTTCAATGTCTCCATCATCTTTACAGGGATTTTATTTTAAAAAGCTGCTTGCTTTTTTTTTAATATAACATGCTGCTTATGAATAAAAATATTATTTTGAGACAAGAGAAATCAAGATATTTTTAGTTGCAGTATATTTAAATACTACACTAGTACAAGCCTGAAAGTAAGGAAGCTATATACTGTCATATTTTGTATTTTAGAATTCATAAATCTAAGAAAAATTTCCTATAATAGTAGTCATTTTAAAACAAGCCTAATTTTTAAAAAAACTTTTTGGCTTATGTGAACTATGAAAAAGTGCACTCAATTCAGAATTTGAAATAAGCTACAAAATATATGGTGCAAGCAATAGTTTTGTTCTTATTCGTCTCATCTTTACTATTTCCTTTAAATTCCTTAAACGTATATCAAATTTCCTTTTTCTTTATAAAAGTCAAGTAAGGGCTTCTCTGGTGGCGCAGTGGTTGAGAGTCCGCCTGCCGATGCAGGGGACGCGGGTTCGTGCCCCGGTCTGGGAAGATCCCACATGCCTCGGAGCGGCTAGGCCTGTGAGCCATGGCCGCTGAGCCTGCGCGTCCAGAGCCTGTGCTCCGCAACGGGAGAGGCCACAACAGTGAGAGGCCCGCGAACCGCAAAAAAAAAAAAAAAAAAAAAAAAGTCAAGTAAATACTTCTCTTCATTCTGAGGGCACCTAACTGTTAACTCCAATTCATAAGTCAGATCATGTCTCTCCAGTGCACAAAGAGCTGAACCCAAAATCGTCAAAGTCTTTATGGTACCTAGAAGGTTCTAGTAAATATAACCTCCCATTCTCTTTCTGACATCATCTCTTCTATTCTCTTCTATTCTCTGCCTCTGTTCACTTCAGCCTTACTGACCTACTTGCTATTTCTCATGTACAGAGCATCTTTGCACTGGTCTTCCCCTCCATCTGGAGAGTTCCTTACCCCATATCTGCATGTATACCTCTCTAATCCTTCCAGTTTGTGCTCCATCTTTCTCAAGATATACAGATGAGCCTCTTCAAATTTACAAGCCCTCAGAATTCTTATGCCTTAGTCTATAGTTTCTGTAAAGTGTATTATCTTCTCACATACTTTATACTTTGCTTTGTTTATTGTTTCTATCTGACCTCTAGAATGTGAGATTCATTAGATAAAAGATCTTTGACTATTATCTTCTTTGCTGTACTCAAATCACCTTGAACGGTACCTAGCACATGTTTTGCATTCAATAATACTTGTCATTTGTGAATGTTTTCTCAAATGTCCTAGGAGAAATTGTGACACTCAGGTAAAGTTCATGTGTAAGTGCATGTGTTTGTGTATGAGAGAGAGGGTGTGTGTGTACTCGTGTGTGTGTATGTGTATGAATGTATGTGCATACCTGTGTCTGGAGGAGTAGCTTGGAAGATAGTGGAGAGCAGATACCAGCCTTGGCATGCTGAACACAGGAAAGAATATTCCTCTCAAAAATGATTGTGTTAAAGTCTAGAGAACAAAAAGGAATTGTGTAGAAGTAAAGATTAAGGATTTTAATGTTTTAGATAATCCACTTTTCGTTGCCAGCAACTGGATTGTAAGGGATGAGACAGATGCAAAGGAAAGCTATAATTGTCCATGTTTGCTGGACACTGAGTATTGAGCTACAATTTATGGACTTCATTCTGCTAAACCCCTGTATATTTAAGAAGGTAATTTGAGCAGCAGTTTAATAGAAAGAGATTCCTATCTATTGGCAAAGACTGGGATGGCACAGAAAAAAAGCCTCAACTGAATACAAGTAAAGAGGGGGAAATTGTGATTTGGGGCCTATAGAACAAAATCCTGCTGAACAAAAGAAAAGAATGTGACTTTGAATTATCAAAATAGGAGCAGAACTTTGGAAATATTTTATTAGAGAAATAAGAAGGCATATTTTTGAGAAAAATTATTTAAATCTTACTACAAACTTCATAAACTGGATAATGAAAGATAAAATTGAAAGGAAAATTCTGACAATATCAAATGGAAAGGATAGAGATAATAGGATAAGTGCTGACATACTTATGAAAGACAGAAAATGGAGATCCAATCTTAGAATTGCTCATTCCAGAAAACAATACCAGAATAACTGGAACAGAGGTTTCTAGGGATATAAATAAAATGTTCCAGCCCTTATAGGAGACTGAATAACATAGACCAAAATTCTCATTAGCTTTGAGAAAAAATAAAAGTCATTCACATGTATTCATGCTGATAATAATTTGTAAAATTATCAGTAACTAAAAATACTTCAATTATTGAAAGGGAAAATATTTAAAAGGCTTTTGAATAAAGAAATAAACAAATATAAGCAAATCAGAAATCAAAAAAGACCATAGCTTTTCCTTCTGAAACACTATGGTTTAGAAAGTGTTCCCTGGTTACAAGTAACAGAAACTGATAGTTGGAAACAGGATTGTTCTGAGGACCAACATGAGGTATCAAAAAGGTGAAGATAATTAGGGCAAATTAATATGAATCACAGTGACTGAAACACAGAATATGAGAGAAACAGGGATGAGCTGAATTTGATAGTGTGGTAAAGACTGTTAACAATCTTCGAATATCCATTTTCTGCTTCTTCCTTATAGAGAATTTCCCAACTGTTAGCTAGACTTTCCATTTACACACTCTATTTTATTGTTTTCATTTCATTTACTATCAGTTGCAGACCAAGTTTGGGTCAATGGAATGTGAAAGGAGAGATGGACAATTTCAGATGATTTCCTTAAACCCAAACTTGTTGGCCCTAGAATTCTTTTTCTTCACTTTTCACAGTCTGGAATAGGAATATCTCTCTGAAACTTGCTTGAATCATACAGCTAAGGGAAAACTTTGAGAAATATTTGGACAGAATAATGAAAGGGACCAAGTTCCCTTAAAAAGGATTAGACCAGAACCAAGTGATATATACTTCTATCTTTTCAACTACTCTTTGTTTTTTTTTTTGTTTTGGGGGTCTATTTAATGCAGTATCATAGACTCTACCATAATTATTACAAGTAATTCTTACAAGCCTTGGGCTAGACTTTGCAAAGTATAAAGAGATAAGCAGAGAATTAATCATATCAGGTTTTTATTTTAGAAAGACCTCTCTGGCTACAGGGTGGGGATGCAATTAAATTGAATGGTTTACAAAGGAAATTGGTTTACTAATACAGGCAAGGTAGGTTTGTAACTCTACTGAGTACGGTAGATATGATTTACGTAGAAAAGAAACAGTGGAAGGCTTCCCTGGTGGTGCAGGGGTTGAGAGTCCGCCTGCCGATGCAGGGGACACGGGTTCGTGCCCCGGTCCGGGAAGGTCCCACATGCCGCGGAGCGCCTGGGCCCGTGAGCCATGGCCGCTGAGCCTGCGCATCCGGAGCCTGTGCAAAAGGTTTGGGAGGGAAAAACATTAAGGTTTTGAGGTCTGTGGGAAATCTATATTTTCCAGGATCACCATGGAAATACAGGTGTGGAGTCTACAATGTTGTAAAGATTGTTAGAAAGATGGTTGAACTAATAAAAATAGAGTTGTGTGTATCCTAGCTATGATTTATTCTAATAGCTTAAAATAGAACTTCAAATGGTACAAATTGGAAAGTAAAATTAAGTGGTTTTGCTTTGTTTTGTTTTAGAAATGTCACTATTAAATAACATTAGAAATGACCTGCATTATGTAATTCAGTGGCATAAATATACCAGTTTTTGTTTTATTAAGGATGCTCAGAAAATGATGAGTTAAGGGAAGTCATAAAACACTGTCAACTTTTTTTTTTTTAAAGAAGATGTTGGGGGTAGGAGTTTATTAATTTACTTTATTTTTGCTGTGTTGGGTCTTCGTTTCTGTGCGAGGGCTTTCTCTAGTTGTGGCAAGCGGGGGCCTCTCTTCATCGCGGTGCGCGGGCCTCTCACTATGGCGGCCTCTCTTGTTGCGGAGCACAGGCTCCAGACGCACAGGCTCAGTAGTTGTGACTCACAGGCCTAGTTGCTCTGCGGCATGTGGGATCCTCCCAGACCAAGGCTCGAACCCGTGTCCCCTGCATTAGCAGGCAGATTCTTAACCACTGCGCCACCAGGGAAGCCCAATACTGTCATCTTTAATAACACTATTATTTTATACCATAATCAAAATTCTATCATTCAAAAGATCATCTTCAGATTAGAATTCTGTGTACATAAGGAAAAAAATTAAAAATACACTAGGTCAATGTTGAGGGTGAAAATAATAAAACAAATATATGATTGCAGCTACTCCTATTCTTTTTGTGCCCAACTTACAAGTATATGTATATGTATACAATGTATATAGATAGAGAAATTTCAAAGGAATGTGATCACTCTTTTATGTTAGTATGACAAGCTTCTATTTGCATATGTACAGAAATCCATATTCTAATCTGTGATTTACTAGAAACTAGGATTGTCACCAGTGTTTCAAAAATAGAGTGAAAGCATATATGAGCTAAACAAAATTTTTGTTGAGGTGAATCTTTAAAATATTAATCTGTTTTGTTCTTGCTCTGGTAAATTTTAAAGAGTGAGAGATGCATTATTCATTTCCCATCTCAGAATTCTAGTGGAGCCTCTGAGTTGTGAGATATGGACCATCACCCAGGGCAGAGTTGGAATGGGGAATATGAGTTGTTTGTGTTTCAGTGATATCCTGAAGAAGAACCATGCGTGTTTAGGCTAATCAAGGGAAAGAGGTTCAAGGGTTTGAAGGAGATAGAGCTGGAATAATTCAAGAGAGAAATACTGAAGTTAGTTGAAGATAAGGGAGGGTTTGATGGAAAATCAACAGTAGAAGTTTGCAACCAGTTTGAGAGTTTGAATGTCTTGATAGGCTGAACTATCTGTCATGGCCAAGGAAAAAAAATCCAGCATTGACGAGGTTGAACCCACTTGTCTTTCAACATATCACTCACATGTCAATGATGAAATCTCAGTAATCATCATAATGGAATGGAAAATATTGTTCCCCTTTTCCAATTTTCTTGTGCCATGTTAGAAAAGGAAACTGACCTCAAAATGTAACAAGTGGGATACTATAACTCTGGATTGGAAGGCCAAAAAAGTATATCTAAATCAAAATATTAATATTTTGGCACACAAAAGATACATAAATAGAAACATTTATTGTAGCCCTTTCAAGTGTTAGACTTATTCTTTTAAACTTGAAATTGGAATTTTTAAAGATGGGCGTATATATCATATTCCCAAATAATCAAAAGCTGCTTGTACAATTTGATTACAATATACCTAGAGGTATAATTCTTTATTAAAAATGCAAAGAAAATTTCTTATCCATGGTTTATCAGAGACATTTGAACAGAGTTGTAAAACAAGTACGCTTTTCCTACTGTAGAAGATTTTGTATTTGCAGCAACTGGAGTAAGTACCAGAATTCATTCTATTCCAGGGTCCCTCATGCAGGTGTAGGGCTGTGTTTGCATAGAAGGAATTTTAATCTGAGTTTCGATGTCTATAATTCTTTTTAAAATTTTTTTCTGAAGGATAGTTGATTTACAATGTTGTGTTAATTGCTGCTGTACTGCTAAGTGCTTCAGTTATACATATACATATATATATATATATATATATACATTCTTTTTTTTAATGTTCTTTTCCATTATGGTTTATCATAAGATATTGAATATTGTTCTCTGTGCTATACAGTAGCACCTTGTTGTTTATGCATTCTGTATATAAAAGCTTACATCTGCTAACCCCAACCTCCCACTCTATTCCTCCCCCACTCTCCTCTCCCTTGGCAACCAACAGTCTGTTCTCTATGTCTGTGATTCTGTTTCTGTTTCATAGATAGGTTCATTTGTGTCATATTTTAGATTCCACATATAAGTGAAATTGTATGGTATTTGTTTTCCTCTTTCTGACTTACTTCACTTAGTATGATAATCTCCAGTTGCATCTATGTTGCTGCAAATGGCATTATTTCATTCTTTTTTATGGCTGAGTAGTATTCCATTGTATATATGTACCACATCTTCTTTATCCATTCATCTGCCTATGGACATTTAGATTGTTTCCATGTCTTGGCTATTGTGAATAGGGCTGCTATGAACATAGGGTTGCATGTATCTTTTAGATGTCTATGGTTCTTTAATGATTCCTGCCATTTTATAAATCTCTCTTTACAGGTTAGAAACAAATAAACAAAAATTTTTCCAAATCAGATCTGAGAAATAGTATGTTTCATAGTATTCATAACATCCTTTTGGGGAGAATTTTGCATTCCTGATAAAAGGTCTAAGCAATTTTATGATAAATTTAATGGTATGAAGACTTCTGGGAATCTAGTGCCCAACAAACCCAAGTAACTGTCAACCATATATATTATTATTTTATTCAAACATATTTTCCCCTTGTATTAAATCTAACAGTCATTATCTAAAGTTTCTCTTTTGTAAACATCCTTATGAAAAAAGAATCTTGTAACTGGCTTCTAGAGTTATCTTTTCGGCAACATGTTTGTAATAAAACTTTGACACTATTTTTAATTATCCAAAATTTGTTGGGTTTGTTTCGTTTGTAACAAATGCATCATTCGCTAAAGTTTCAATGAACTGTGACTAAAACTGGAACACAGTGCAACAAGGAAAGAAATATTTGGAAACTTATATACAAATAATTACACTTTCCACTGAGATGATTATGTTGCATTACCTGATTTCTCTAGTGAATTGTGCTAGTACTAAAAATATTTTAAAATCATTATATAAAATAATATAAACTGAACTTATGTTAAAATGAGAATATTTAAAATATTTTGGGGGATGTGGCACTATGTTCTATCTGATACTGTAGTTTTATTGTTCTTAAATTTTAAATAACTGCATGTCAATTTCTTTTTAAATATATATTTTTGAAAATTATGATCATATAGCTTAATCCTAGAATAAAGATCCCAGATTCTAAAACATTTAGTATCTGTAATAAATAGACGGAAATATTCATTTCAATAGAGGAAATGCATCACAAATAGTTATTGTAAAGCTGGACCATTAGGGTGAACCTTGGGATTTTACTGTTGTTATTGTTTGGGAAGGAAGAATTTGGCTATGTTTTCTTGGTCGTTTAGATATAAGTCCTGTTGTTATTTTTGCCTACAGGGTAGCATTTTTCTTAAATACCAAATGACTTTAAATAATTAATCACTTATTATTTAAAAAAATAAAAGCAAGAAAACAAACACCCTCTCAGATTTGTAAAAAGAGACCTTCATAACTGCTGCATCAGAAATTATAGCTTAGAAAAACATCTTGGTAGCTGCATCCTTCCAAAATATTTTATTAAATTCTCCAAAGATTTTAATTGTCTCTCTTCATAACTTAAGAAAAACTTTGCGTAAATGTTTAGCTTCAAGATGCCTAAAGACAGAGCTATACATGGACTCACATTTATTTGAGTGAAAGAAAATGAAGCTGTCATTTTGAAACCAACAGAATATCTTCTCTTAAACGATGATATTCAAACATAGATTTTTGGTATTTTGAATTTCTTTATATAACCCTAATTTGTTTGTAGGATGAAATGACCATTGTCTTTCCTTTTAGGGTGAGAATAGTCAGAAAAACTGTAATAGTAAAACTTGGATCCTCCTTTTTCTCTAAGAAGTGTGATGTATGCTCTTGACTAAGAATGGATTAGAAGAAAGCCTTCAGCATATGTTTTCCCAGATTGTTTTAGTTTTGTTTGATTTTGTTGTTAAAGTCCTTTTCAGTTAGTTTTTTTTTTTTTTTTTTTTTTTTTTTTTGCCGTACGCGGGCCTCTCACTGCTGTGGCCTCTCCCGTTGCGGAGCACAGGCTCCGGATGCGCAGGCTCAGCGGCCATGGCTCACGGGCCTAGCCGCTCCGTGGCACGTGGGATCCTCCCGGACTGGGGCACGAACCCGCGTTCCCTGCATCGGCAGGCGGACTCTCAACCACTGCGCCACCAGGGAAGCCCAATGTGGATTCTTTTATAAAACTCAACGCTGTATGTGCTGCCACCTTTTAAAAGTTTATGATTGAAAAGAAAAAGTTAAAGACCTCTTCACAGCTTTCATAAAATTGCTTTATAAAAGTCTGGCCATAAGGAGACATAAATATCATAAAGAGAGTAAGTCAAATGGTACTTTATATAAATAGAACCAATAACATCATACATTTATAGGATACTGCAAATCATCTGGATTTTAGCTCTCAGAGACAATAATCGTTTCAATTTTTCAACTCAGTATTACTCGGGAAAATAGTTTTGTTGTATTTTTATAATATGTTCCCTCCTGTATACTTGTCAGTTTCATTCAATATTTTCAATGACAGAGTTTGTGCATCCATCTACAGAAGAAAATCATGGTTAAAAATATTTCAGGGATATGACATAGAAGTCACAACATTTCAATCATTAACATTATTCCCCGATTATTTTCTAGATTAGATATTTAACATTTTTTAAAATGACTCTGAGTTGAAACTTTTTAAAATTATGAATTTTCTATAGTTTGTAATTTATGCAGCTGTGTTAAAACACATCTATTCCTTTGTGTCACTACAATTACCTATAGTTGTTTGTCCCTACTATTAAATGATCATTACTAGAATCATAAATTCAGACTAATATTGGAATGACCAAAAGCTTATGACAGACAGATTGGCTCTGGGAACTTACAGTCCTGTGATAGAAATATAAGTATAATGAACTTGAATTTAATTAAATATTGGCCAGAAAATACAGCATGAAAAAACCTCTGCATTGGTTGGATAGAATTTTATAAGTATTGTGTTTCAATGTAATCATTTTAAATGTTTTATGGGTCCATTAAAACTGTCTATTGTGTCTTTACAAGTTACAAAAGTCACACACAACGGTCAGTAATTTTCTAGATTCTTAAGGCAACTCCACCATTAATTAGCTGTGTAATACTTAGTAAATTACATTAACTTTCAAAATTTATTTCTCCCATATAGTAAATGGAGATAACTTTTGTACCTATCTCAAAGTACCATTCTGAAGATAAAATGAATTGTTTTATCATCAATGAAGTATTTGTCAAAATGTAAAATTGCTTAATATTATTTTTATATCACATTGGCATTATAATATCTTTTTTTTTCCCTGCTATATGTAGTTAAGTCTTGAAGTTTCTAAGTCCTAAGTGATTTGTTGGGGTTTAGAAAGACAGAAATTAGATCTATGGAATAAAATATGTATTAAATTGAGCTGGCAGCAAATGGAGATATATAGTTGCAAAACATTAGTTTTATGCAGAAGGAGAGTAAAGGTACTAATTTCTTTTCAGTTTGATGACTTGAGGCATGCCCTAAAAGTACAGAAATGGTACATATTATAGGTGCAAAATTAGTGAAGGAGAAAATTGCAATGATTAAAACTAGTTATTTATTCTAAAAAAGCATAAAAATCACAAAAAATCAGGCAGTGTAAAAGCAAAGAGGTAGTAAATTGAAAATTCCAAAATATAATCAATTGTGTTGCTTAGAAATGGATCAAAATATTCAGGTTAAAAAAAAGTCCAAATTTTTAAAACCTAACAAATACCTGGTTTCTAGCTCTGACATGTTAAAAACTTGAAAGTTAACATTCTGGTCCTTAAAAAAGAAGAAAAAAAGCTGAACAAAATGAAAATCAATAACTCTTCTAGGATCTGTCAGAGAAGTGAAGTCACGGCAAATGGAGACCCTGAAATCCGGAAGCAGGTAGATTAGTTACAGCCAAGGTCAACTTATCTGAAGCAAAACAGAGAGGCACCATAAACTGAGAGAAACAGTTAATGATAGCTGTGATCAATTCCTGAAGGCTGAGAGTGGACTTTCTGAGGGAAATTCCTGAGGGTGACAATCTCAGGGCGATCAACACCCTTTCATGGTCTTACCTCTGGGAACCCCACCAGTTTCTGAAAGTAAAGAACCAATAAAAGTTTCCTCTTGGTTCTGGCACAGAGAGGGCAAAATAAACTTTGCTAAATATTCTCAATGTTTTCTCCAAAGCAAATGACTACTACCAAGAAAATGACTTTACTCCAATGTTCATTGCAGCACTATTTATTATAGCCAGGACATGGAAGCAGCCTAAATGTCCATCTACGGAGGAATGGATAAAGAAGATGTGGTACATATATACAATGGAATATTACTCAGCCATAAAAAAGAACAAAATAATGCCATTTGCAGCAACATGGATGGACCTAGAGATTGTCATACTGAGTGAAGTAAGTCAGACAGAGAAAGACAAATATCATATGCTATCAATTATACGAGGAATCTAAAAAAATGGTACAAATAAACTTATTTACAGAACAGAAATAGAGTCACAGATGTAAAAAACAAACATGTTTACCAGGGGGAAAGGGGGGAAGGGATAAATTGGGAGATTGGGATTGACATATACATACTTCTATATATAAAATATATAACTAATAACCTACTGTATAGCACAGGGAACTCTACTCAGTATTCTGTAATGACCTATATGGGAAAAGAATCTAAAAAAGAGCAGATATATGTATATGTATAACTGATTCACTTTGCTGTACAGCAGAAACGAACACAACGTTGTAAATCAACTATACTCCAATAAAAACTAAAAGAAAAAAAAGACTTTATTAGAGCCTTATCCCCCCTGAGGGGAGCTCCCCTGACTTAAGCCCCTTCTAGCCTTTCTGTATCAACTAAGAGAGTGGTGAAAAGCTAAGAAACCCTAGTGAAGGTCACAGGGCCCCTAAAAGTCTGGTAATTAATTATGACTGCAGGAAGTTTCCAATCTCACATACTTTATCACCAAACCAACAGGACTCCAGTGTAATAACAGTGAGTTACAAGTGAAAAAGCTGCAAGACATAGAGTCTAAGGAATAGTTCTTAGTTAATTCAAAGACAACAGGGGAGTAAAAAGCAATGATACTAGAGGAAGTTGAAGCCACTGGCACCTGCAGCTACAGCAATTGTTAACCATAGCCCAACTCCTAGCCAGAGTAACATAAAACTTTACACTAAAGCACTGTTTACCTCAGTTCCACTTATCCAAAACATAATGTTTGGCTTTCAACAATAAATTACCATCAAATTGCGTGTCTCTGACGAAACAAAGCAAGCATCAGAAATAGACTTAGATATGACACAGGTGTGACTAATCAGAAAAAAAAAAAGGAAAGAAGACAAAATTTACCAGTATCAAAAATGAGAGGTCATATCACTACTAATTCTACGGATATTAAAGCAGATAGTAAGGAAACACTATAAAATATTTATGTCAATAAATTCAATAACTTAGATTATGGTAAAAAAACACACAAAAAAACACAAAGCACAAAACTCCCTCAGTAAGAAATAGATAACCTGAATAGCACCATGTCTGCTTTTTTTTTTTTTAAGGTATTGTAATCATATTATGTCAAATCTCTTCCAAAAGAGATAAATTGTGCTTGTCAGAATAAACTTACTAATCTGCTACCAACTTGGAGACAATTTTAACAAATAAATTTGTGTCCAAATAATAACTCAATGATTATCATCCATCCAGCTGAGAGCAATACCATAAGATTAAACAAGAACCAAGAAAAAAAAGGACTAATAAACTAGGTCCACATTTCTATTTCAGTAAAGGACAACATGCCATATTTTTGTCAAACTGTCTTTGGAAGAGAATTTAACTCTAGAAAAGAGGTTCAAAAATGGTAATAGTGGGCTTCTCTGGTGGCGCAGTGGTTGAGAGTCCGCCTGCCGATGCAGGGGACGCGGGTTCGTGCCCCGGTCTGGGAAGATCCCACATGCCGCGGAGCAGCTGGGCCTGTGAGACATGGCCGCTGAGCCTGCGCGTCCGGAGCCTGTGCTCCGCAACGGAAGAGGCCACGACAGTGAGAGGCCCAGGTACCGCAAAAAAAAAAAAAAAGGTAATAGTGCCAGAAATGTGAAGTGTTCTGACTCTAAAAATAAATAGACTTGAAAGAAACAAGCATTTTTCCCCTAGAAGGAGGCAGAGTCTGGAAATATGGATAAATTGAACACAACACATTTACCTTTGATTATAATTTATTCTAAGCAATGGGAATCAGAGCCATAAGAATGAATTGTCATTCTGAGTGTGAGAGATCCTTAGCAAGACACAGATTGAGTACTCATTCTTTCCCACCCACAAATATACTCTAATGCCACCTCTTTAGGAAAAAATGCAACTGGACAACATTTAGCCACTTAAGATGTACTAGAGTCTAATTCTGATCTGACCAGGCTTGTGAGAAATGGACCTCTGTGTGAAGGAATGAAGGTTGAGTGCAAGAACCTCATGCAATGTCCAAGGAATAGAACAGAATCAGGAGTCAATAACCCAATTTAGTCCTGAAGATTACAGAGGTGAAAAAAAAAAAAAAACGAGAGAAGAGAGTTAGTGAGTCAAAAATGACCTAGAGGTATGCTAAGTTGAATAATACCTTGTATTATCCTTACCTGATAGAAAAGCTTTTGAGGACAAATTTTCAAAGAACTATCAATATATAATCTTTGGCAAAGGTAAGACAAAACAAAACAAAAAATTCACCTAACCATAACTACTTTAAAATAAGTGTAGATCCTTGTAAATTTAAGGAATCTGTTTCAGCTGAGACCCTAGATTTAATTGGGTAGGGAACTTTTCAAGCCAGAGATTTTTTAAGAAAAGGCAAACAATAATTTAGTCCTATTGAATGTGGGAAGGACTCCAGAACAGAATAGAAAGAATTCAAGGAAAGGGGAGACAGCTGTGCCATATATTATGTGGCCCTAAAATTTCAGTAACTTTATTAAACATAATGATGTTCCGCTATTTAAACTTTATTACTTTTTTTCCCTCTTCATCTTTTTAATGGAGGAAATTGGTAAAGGGATGAGGTGAAGAGTGTTTGCATAGCTTTCCAAAGTACAAAGAAGAACTCAGCTGTGTTTTAAGCAAAACACTAAAGAATAACATTTCCCTCACAAGTTATCTTTGGTATTGATAGACAGCAAATATATAAAATTCAGGTACAACAGAAAATTCAAATAATAGTGTTTAAAATTTAGCACATTCCTATGAGTTGACGTCTTTGTATTTCTAAATTATATGGCACATATTTGTATTGCACATTTAAAATTCTGAAAGAAAATATTAAAATACATAATTATTCAATTTGTCATCTATTAATATGGACAGCTTAGTTTTATTTCAAAAAAATTTCTTTATTAATATAGTTTAATACATAGTGAGAAATTATTTTAAGGAATATATGTCGTATTGCACACATTTATGCAAGTACATAATTACAGCATATTCAAAATGTAATGCAATGAAGATACAGGCAGATATGCTACACCGAAAGTGAATGCAACAATATCTTAACATACAAATGTTAAATTGTATAATAAAAATTTTGAAATTTATTATTTTTTAATCATTGTACAGGAGTAGGAAGAATGAGAAATGTAAAAAGAGAAGGAGGGAAACAAAGACAACATAAACGTAACAGTCACATAGCTGATCATATCGAGTTCCATGTAATTTAAAATTCATTTAAAAGAAGAATGACCTTCCAGATAATCCTATTTATTCAAGTAGGTGTGAGTCTTGACACCTATCCTTTTGCAAGACTCAGAATGAGCTGAAAATGCAGCATCCCAGGAAACGGATTCATCAATTGCCTTAGGACTCCACTGATGACTGATATCAAATATAACTGGGTCCTTTCATCTCCAACTTAAGAAAGTGGTCAAATTTTCTTTGTATGTGCCTTGAGAGGAGTTGACCTGCCTTTATGTATTTTTAATATGACAGTTACTTTGTATAAAATACTACCCTCCAACTTTGTAACTAAGCATCTAAAGTATATGCAACTTGTAATTAGATGAATTCTACACACATTCAAGTTTTGCTGCGTTAGAAATTCATGTTTTTCAAATACAAAATAAAAATCCTCTTATTTTTATACTTATTTTAACTCCTAAAACAATGTATACAGCTTAATATTGGCAATAAAACTATCTTTAATCTTAATCAGAATGATTAGAAGACATCTATTAAAGTAAATTTAGATTTAAAAATAAAGATGTCAAGGATTTTCAACTAGTGTTAACTTACCTTTGATTTAATCTCTCCACCCAGAGCAAGTGCTATATATTCATTTAATAATGTCTAGTTGCAAAATGTATTTTCCATTATTATTATGGTAAATACTCTGTAATCTTTGTCAGAATCAATACTTTAAGTCACAGAGAACATACCTAAAGGAAAGTTTTTTTTTTTTTTTTTTTACTAAATACCGGTTCATAAATATGGATGACTTTTAAGCCTCTATGGGGTTTCTTGTTTCTGTTAAAATCAAAAACAAATGGAGACCAGCCTTAAAAATTCCCTCAGCAGACAAAATAAGTTTAGTCATACAAACAGAGCTTAATTTGGCTTATTTTGCAAGACTAACTTGAACTGGGCCATTTCTTGTTCATGCCTTTGGAGATCATAAGGAAATCTTTAACTGTCTGCCAAAATTGATATGAGGCGACCACTAACCAATTCCATACCATTTAATACAATTCTAATATTATAACCAGTCATTGTGAAGAATCCGCAGTCACTGCCTTCCTACTCTGTAAGCTGCTGTGTAGTAGTATATAACAATATGTTTCTGAACCTCATTCCGTGTTTTGGTTTGAGTGCTCCTACTACACAAACTGTCTTTTTGGTGTGTACACAACAAACTTTTAGTACTCACTACTTCGGTGATTCATTGGTTTTACCTCTGCTATTCTTGAATTTTTGACATTTCCCTTTCCACATGTAAGAATCTTGGAAGTCACTACTTTGTCCTAACAACAAAAAAGCTAACCAGACTGAAAAATCAACAATTCTTCTTGGATCCATAAGAGAGGGGAGAATACAAAGCAAACATCTGCCCATAGGACTGGAGAGAAAGGCAGGAAAATGCAGCGAGTCTCAGCTTTTTGCTGGAACAGAAACTCACAAGGGTAAACCACCTCAGGACCCGGTGCAACGGTAGGAAAATCTGAACTGCAATCAACAAATGTAAGGATGCTCAGTGTGGACAAGTCTGAGAGTTAAAAACCTTTCTCCCTATGAATGGGCCCCCCACAATATTGTGAGATTTACCTCCAGCCCAATCAAGGTTTCACAATAAATGTTGGAGAAAAATCCCCTCAGGCTTTTGGCAGAGGGAGGGGAAAGAAACCATTCTGAAATATACCAGAGTACTGTGTTCTTGTAACAAGTTTTACCTTCAGGTGAGACTAGTTAACCAGAGCCTAACCTGCTGAGGTATATTCAGATCCTAACTGACCTGGACAAAGTGAAATATCCAATTTCAGCTCTCTCTAGCCATCCTCTTCCACCTAATGGGGGGAGAAAAAGAAAATGAGAAACGCTTGTGAAGTTCACAGTCCAAAGGCACAGGCTCACTAAAGACTGAGACTTAAGCATAGGACTGTAGAATGCTTCCTCTCTCCCCACACCTCACTGCCTCATTTCTATGGGCCTATTTTTGGCAGTTCCTTTTACCCCATGCATCATGTCTGGCTATCAGGAAAAACTTATCTGGGTATACCAAAAGGCAAAAGCACACTTGATGAGGTAGAGTAAGCATCAGAACCAGACATGGCAGCAAAGATACTGGAATTACCAGCCTGGGAGTTAAAAATGACTATGATTAATATGCTGAGGGCTCTAAATGGAAAAAGTAGACTGCATGTAAGACAGATGGGTAATGTAAGGAGAGAGATGGAAATTCAAAGAAAAAACCAAAAATAAATGCTAGAGATCAAAAACACTGTAGCAGAAATAATGTCTTTCATGGTCTCATTAATAGACTGGATACAGCTGAAGAATAAATCTCTGTGCTAGAGAGTATATCAATAGATGCTCAAAACATGAAAAGCAAAGAGAAGATACACTGGAAAAAAAACAGGGTGTCGAAGAACTGTGAGAAGACTGCAAAAGTTGTAACCTGTGTAAAGGGAATACCAGAAAAAGAAGAAAGAATGGAGGAGCAACTAAAATACTTGAAATAATAATGACTGAGAATTTCCCCAAATTCATGTCATATACCGAACCATACATACAGTAAGCTCAGAGAACATCAAGCATAATAAATGCCAAAAAGCATCACTACATATCATTTTCAAATTAGACAAAAACAAAATAAAGTCCTGAAAGAAGCCAGTGGGGGTGGGGGTGGGGGGAGGAACACGTTACCTACAGAAAAACAAATATAAGAATTATATCTGAATCTTCTCAGAAACCATGCAAGCAAGAAGAAAATAAAGTGAAATATTTAAATTTTGAGAAAAAAAATAATTATTTAAATGTTGAGAGAAAACCCCACGAATCTAGAATCTTGTACCCAGTGAAATCCTACAGAAATGAAGGAGAAATAAAGATGTTCTCTGACAAACAAAAATTAAGAGAATTTGTTGTCAGTAGACCTACCCTGAAAGTAATGTTAAAAGAAGTTCTTTAGAGGAAAGAAAAATACTATGATCAAAAAGTCAGATCTACATAAAGTAAGGAACAGTGTTGAAGAGGGAATAAATGAAGGTAAAATAAAAGCCTTTTATTTTTTTATCATAATTGATCTAATAGATAACACTTTATTTAAAATAATACCAACAGTGCATAAATTATGCAAACTTAAGTCTGTATCATAAAATTAATGCCTTTGCATTTTTATATATAAGTAGAATGAATGACAGCAAAGATACAAGGGACCGGAGGAAAGAATTAAAATTATTTTATTAGTATTAGGTACTCACACTAAGTGAAGTGGTATAGTAATGATTATAATATATATTAATCCAACTATATTAGCAATCACTTTGAATGTCAGTGGTCTAAATGCACGAATGAAAAGACAGAGATTGTCAGAGTGGACAAACAACAAGACCTAACTATACGTGCTCTATAGAAAACCCAAATTCAATATAAAGACATATGTAGATTAAAAGTAAATTCATGAAGTAATATACTCCATGCTAACAGTAATGAAAAAAGCAGAAGTAGCGGTATTAATTTCCGACATAGTAGACTTTAAATCAATGAAAGTTTTCAGGGATAAAGAGGGTATTACATAAAAATAAAGGAGTCAATTCTCCAAGAAGACATAACAATCCTTACTCTGTATGCACCTAGCAACAGAGCATCAAACCATGTGAGTAAAAGGGACCATGGTTTATATCCCAACCTTGAGCAGCCATAGGACATAGGCTCCCTCTCTTGGAAGGCACGTGCTTTTAGTCTGTGCACCTCCTTCCCTAAGCTAAAGGCTGTTCCTGGGAAAGAAGTCAGCTGTGAGCTGTCAGAAAGCAACATTACCAGCCGCTGAGTCACTGAAGGACTCTGTCCTGAAGGAGAGATCTGGCTGGTGCACTGCAGCCAACCCTACATGTGCTTTTGATAAGGTAGTAGAACATACTCCTAAAAGACCTTTTTCTCTATCAGAAGACATTACTAATTTTCATGAGAAATTGGGTTGTGGACAAAGATTAAGAATTTGTTATTAAAATTAGATTTCTTGATGTGGGCTTTTTCTAGCTAGGTGTTCATTTGGACAGAAACTAATACCAGGGGGTCTATTATCTGCTATTGTTTGTTGAAATTAGATGTGGCTTATGTAGTACTTCAAGTATGCATGCAGGTTTAGCATTACTCTCAGCATGAGATAAGTTAAGCACCTTAGAGTGTGTGCTACACTGAGATCATTGCCAGAGTGCTAATATTCTGTGCACAGCTGGTAGAGCTCTGTTAAAATGTTGTATTTGTCCTCTATTTTGAAAGCACCAGTGGTGCGAAACCTGCCATGCACTTTAATTGTTCCACTTTTAATGCAATCAAATAACTTAAGTGAAATTAATACAATTAATTTAATAATTGTGTATGTCCTAATAAATTTGTACAACTTCACTGTATCAGGGAATATATTTTGCAAAACATGTCTGGGTTTTCAATTTTTCATAAATTACTCAGACATTTACAGTTATGATATTTTATTTGTTAAGGGATTTTGTTGTTTACATAAAACCAAATTCCCAGTTTTTATACACAAATTAAATTAGTTGTGGGTTTTTGTGTTTTTTTGTGTGTGATTTTTTTTTTCTGTTATTTCCATTTGAGATTAAAACTATTTTCTTCAGCGTACTGGTTATCTATTACTGCGTAATAAACAATCTCAGAACACAGTTAAAGTCACAACCCTTCTTTATATATCATACAGGTTTGTAGACCATGTAACACAAAGAATCAAATTGACAAATCAGACTCAGGTGTACGTGTTAATTGAATTTGAGCTTACTAATAATTCAGTCAATGAAGAAACTCAAAGAAAGCCGACAGAGGTCTGGGATGTTAAGAACTGTTTCTTGGTCTATTATGCTCACATCAAACATGCACTCTCTTGTCAGAATAATAGATTTGGTTTCCAGGTGCTTCATTGTGGGTGATTACTCCATACAGCAGAAGAAGCATTAAGTAATGAAGCATTTCCTAGTTCTTTTCAGAGGAATTGTTTGTCTTACTTGACATTCTCTAGGGATCTGTGCCTCATAAATCCATTAGTCCTGAATTTATCTACCATAGATAACCCTTAGCCAGTCTTATCCAACCAAGGGCATTCTTTATGTAGCAACCCTTACTGTTAGCAAATACCTTATTTGATTTTCAAATTTGGGTTGCCCTTCCAGTATTAGGAGTAAATGGATCACAAGCTGAACTGCTTTGAATCCTTCCTCTTGATTCAGGGGTTATGAGGCATAGAATGGACATCTTCCCACTTCTGTTATATTCTATACATCAAAACAGCCACAGGTCACTCAAGACTCAAGGAAAGGGAAAATTGATTCACAACTCAATGAGAGAAGTGTCAACGAGTGACTTTTACTTATCACATTTATAATTAAAATGGGATGGAATTAACAGTTTGAATGATTTCTTATGAATAACTTTTGTATACTAAACCGTGCTAAGTGTTTTAAGTACATGCTAATTTAGATTAACTTTAGATGTGATAGCTTTTAGGGCAATATCTTTACAAGTACACATTGTGATTATTATAACTTTTTGATTCATTTCCAGGGAAGGCAAATATATATCATTTTTATAGCATTTTCTCATGTACCCATTCATTTATTAAAGTATTACAGTAATACAGTATTTCATGAGCACCTACTTTGTAACAGGAATTTTGCTGGGCAGTGAAAATATATTTTATAATGAACAGAACTCTGGACTTGTCTGTTAACCAGTAATAGAGAAACTGTTGAGTGAATAGGTATTTGCAATACTATGCGAAATGCATTATGACAGGGAGAAACACAAGATTGTAAATACACAGGAGTGATGTATAACCTGGCTTGTTTTGCAAAAGGCTTTTCAATGGAGTTTGACACAATTAATCATTTTCCAGTTTAAAGAAACTGGAGAGATTAGAATCAAAGTAGAGGGAAAATCTATAATAAACTTTATTCAGAACTGATTCAGAAGGACAATACAGTGGGGCCTGGGTGAACACAGATATCTATGTGAGACTGGAGAGAAAAAGGGTGGCAAATCACAAAGTCACAATGTATAGCAACATTAAAGGAGTTTACATTATATCACTGAGTCAACAAGGACTCAAAGAACCATAGAAGCAGAGAGGTGGTGTAGTTTCATCAAAACTACATTGTACAAACATTCTTTGAGCTTCATCTTGGAAAGTGTATACATTAGAGACGTGAATTGAGGTAAAAAATGAAAACAAGAGAGAGATTTAGGATAATTTTTTTTTGTAATTCTGGTGAAAAGTGATAATTACCTAAATGAAGAAGATGTTTCTTGACAGATACTGGCTTGAACATATTTCAGAGATATTAAGAAGGTAGACTTGGCAGGTTTGAGTGCTTCATTACTAATTACATATAATGAAGAAGAAAATGGTTTTAGACTTGGGGCTGGAATTCTGGGTTGTTTTGTGATGGTTCACTTATGCTGGTATTTCAGGCAGAATGTTTCATGATATTAAATTTATTTTGTACTTACTGGTATTGAGGTACTGGTGTAATACCTAGTAAGAAATTGTACAAAATGTTTAGAATGTATAGATAGTACTTCATTGGGAGATACAGAAGAGCTACGAGCAAAGAGATGATGACTGGGACTTCCCTGGCGGTCCAGTGATTAAAACTCTGTGCTTCCACTGCTGGGAGCATTGGTTCGATCCCTGGTCCGGCAACTAAGATCCTGCACGCCATGCGGTGTGGCCAAAAACAAAAACAAAAGTTGATGACTGAAGGCACAGAGTGGATGAGAATGCATGCAAAGTGACGGCAGACAAGGAAATGAAGACCAGACACTGAGGCCCTGGAGATGCTGACATTATGGGGACAGACTGCCAAAAAAGACAGTAAGAAGAATTCTAGAAAGGTAGGATGAAAACAGAAACATATCCCACAAGGGAAATAAAGGAAGAGAGCATTTCAAATTTAATTTAATTTCTATTTTGAAATTGGGAGGTAAACATTTAAATAGTAATGGGAAAATTGATGAGGAACAAGTATACACTTATATATTTGGAGGGCTTCATACAGATGATAAAACTGTTGACCAGCAGCAGAAGCATCTTTTCTTGGATAAACCAAATCTGTTAGTGGGAGGGGCAGCTATTATCATATTAATATCTATTGGGGGAAATGCCATATAATTCATTAAAATGTTCTTAAAAACTGTACCTTTCGGAATATTGTATATGTAGCTTAAAAATGTAATATGAAACATAAACATGGAGGAATAATTGTTTCTCCAGTGATTTTAAGAGTTGATATCAGTTTCTATATAATGTGAACAAAAGGCATATTCATACAAACCCATACTTTTCCTTTGTTTCTGTTGCATTTACATCATTGAAATCTGACTCTAAAAATGTTTTGGAAAATTGCCTTCATTCAGTAAAGAAAATATTACAGATATCTTCAATTAACATCTATATTTCTATCTCCTTATTTGAATTAGCTGAAATGCAAAAGTAAAATAATCCAGTCAGTCATTTTCCTATTGCTGTGAATATTCAAATTTTCACTATTATAAATAAAATTGAATTGGTTATTGTCTTATATATACCTTGGCACATATATGTGAGCATTGCTATTAGGTAAATTCGTGATAGCAGAATTGCATAGTCAAATAGTAAGACCATCATGTACCAATTAATACAACTATCAATACATCAATAATGTATTCAGATGTATATGTACACCTCAAAAGTAATGTATATATTTTTAAAATGGGGAACTCATTCATTATATATCTCTATTGTCACAAAAGTGAAATGAGAAGGACCAAACAAGTAATGCTTGCTTTAGATTTTAAAATAGAGAGAGAAAGAGACAGAAAAGGATGGTGCTGGGAGGGTGAGGGAGGGAGAATGCTCAAGTCTGTCTCTTGAAATTGACCTGATGTAAGTCAAGGTACAGGAACTTGACCAATCTGTGATGTCACAAATAATTATGAAATACACATGAAACTGATAAACAACGACACAGGTACAAAGAGAAAAAACAATTTGATAATTTGAATTTAATCACTCAAAGCTGTGATATAAATCACAGCTCAATTTAGGACACTGAATAAAAAGTTCCTCTTCTTAGGACAGCAGCACACCTTGGACTGAATTTTTCTTTTTTTTTTTTTTTGTACTGCAATTTTGAACTAAATTATTTTCTACTCACCTCACAGCTAACAGAGTTGAAAATTAAGTGAATTTCAAGTGAAGTGAGGTGAAGTCATTCCATATTCATGATTCAATGTCTACCAGACAGAAATAGGATTATTTAAATTAGAATTTTGAAGAGCATAATGGAGAACTATATTAATGATTTGTGAAAAGTGATCCAACGATTTGAAAATGACACAAGTAAATAACGTCTAGTGAAAATTTGGTTCTCATATGGATATTTCTACAGAGGATTATATTGAGTTAAATTATGACCCGTGCTTAAAGAAAAGATTCAAGAAATATAAGAAAACGGTAATTAACCCTTGCCAGCCAATTTATTTTAATTGCATTCATCCTTCCCAGTTTATAAATAAATGCTCCTGAGATGCTTCTTTCATTTTAAATTGAAAGCATTGAGCATGCAGTCTCAAAGGCACCACTCTGTATTAACAGCTCAGTGACTTTATTTTAAAATTTTTTTCTACTTTAATCCCATGTGAATAAAGCATAAGACATTATAACTGAAAAATTTATGAGAATACATCAATTGATAGTTACATTATATATATATATAATATATATAATATATATACCTTATACATTCTATACATATAATTTATAATTACTTTGGGAAATAATACATATGTTTTATTGGTAATATAATTTGTATGTCTATATGTCTAGAAATCCATGAGGGCCCTTAATAGCAGGGACTAATCTACTTGTTTGTTTTCCAATCCAGCGTACAGGGTTCAGCATATAATTTTCATTTATTCAATGACTAATACCTCCATCATCTCACATAATTATCATTTCTTTTTGTGGTGAGAATATTTAAAATCTACCTTCTTTGCTACTTTTAAGTATATAATACAATACTGTTAACTATAACCATCCTGCTGTACATTAAATCTCCAACACTTATTCATCTTATAACTTTAAATGAATTAATTGAACAACCTATACATTAATCAGTAATTAGAATAAGACTCTTATCATGTACACCCTTGATGCAACCAATAGTGTAGTGCAATATTTATTTTCTATAGGACAAAAGTATGAATGAATTAGCTACAAAGATATTAAGATCTTATATAAATTTATGGCATGACGCAGGTGATTCCCAGACAAGGTCATATTCTATGCATTTTTTTTTCCGTGATTTACAAGATAGCAAAATAATTTGTCTCATGGCTCTTCCACTATGATTTGTAAGTCACATTCATTTTTATTTAATTATAAAATCAATTTGTTATAAAACAAATCCAGTAACTGCTGCAGAGTGTGTGATAGAATATCATATTAAAACATTAAAAATCAAATAATTACCTTTTCTTTGTGTTTTGACACTCTGTCTAATCCTTCAGCCGTTTGTCTGTAAGAATATAATACTGATATTTATCTCTCCTACTTCACAGTGATTTCCTGGGGATCATATGATAGGATATCAATGAGGATAACCGTAAAATGTAACAATATATAAATGTGCTATTATCTTTATTAAATTCAGGGTTTAGATTAACCTAGTGGAGTAACATTAGTAAATGGACTTCAAGCTCCTTGTAACTCTTAGCTTTACTATGGGATTATATTAATTTTTCAAATGTTGTGAATATAAGGTTTTATTTTATATGGCTGACACAGTAAATTGTTACTTCTGCATACTTTATGACATTTAATACTTTGTATGGTTTGTACTTATACGCCCACAATTTTTATCCAAAATTATGACACTGGAAAAGCTTTGGGAACAAAAGATGTTTTCTATTTATCCATATGTTTTGTGCTCAAGTTACTTGAATGGGCATGAGAGAACTACTAGGCCTCAAGCACTCCTACCAAGAACAAATGCTGTGCTCATTACTGATACTTAGTTTACTGTTATTCCTATTTTGTGACATTACTCAATTATTCTATGAAAGTGTAAAAATGTAAAAAGATGTATAAAAACACTTGCATGGATAAAGCCAGATGACAAGACTGTGTCTGTCATCATCAGTATCATAAATGAAAAAAGAATTGTGCTGAGACTTCCCTGGTGGTGCAGTGGTTAAGAGTCTGCCTGCCAGTGCACGGAACATGGGTCGATCCCTGGTCCAGGAAGATCCCACATTCCGCAGAGCAACTAAGCCCGTGCGCCACAGCTACTGAGCCTGCGCTATAGAGCCCGTCAGCCAAAACTACTGAGCCCTTGTGCAACAACTGAAGCCTGTGCGCCTAGAGCCCGTGCTCCTCCACAAGAGAAGCCACCACAATGAGAAGCCCGCGCACCACAAGGAAGAGTAGCCCCCGCTCGCCGCAACTAGAGAAAGCCCACGTGCAGCAATGAAGACCCAACACAACCAAAAATAAATAGATAAAATAAATTTATAAAAAACAAAAAAAAGAATTGTGCTGTTGTGCATTTCTAAGGAGGTTTACTGAATAATATGAGATGCAGACACTAACAAGTACAACTTAAAGAATCAGAGCTCAGTTGCTGAAATTTTACAATAATAGCAATGACCAAGAACTAAGGTAACAGAGAAACATTGAACGGGGCAGACAATGAAGATCTTGACCTTGTGTTACCTGAATAGATTCTCAATGAGGAAGTGATCATGTCACTCAGTAGGTAGTATGTCATGAAAGGAGCTACATTATATCATAATGATTCAAACTTTGAAAACAAGTGTGACTATTCAGGTGACTGGATACAGAAATTTAAGAAAAATTATACTGTATAAAAACAAAATTTATGGTGAAAAATGTATGCTGATCATGTAGCAACTGAAAATTACATTGAAAAATTTATTATTAAAAATCTTAACCCTGAAAATATACAATTTATAGTTCTAATGAAACCACTCTGGCCTAAGGCTGTATTCTTCAAAAACAAATAATTCCTGAGAAAAAAATCACCAAATATTTAGGGACATTAAACACACTATAATTGTTCTGGGATGCAAATGTTACAGGCACATAAATTAAAAAGTTGTAGTTCATGTTCAGGAAAAGCCAGCATCTGAGATATTTGAAAGGTGTATGTAATTTAGGCGAGCATTTTTTTTTTTAATTTATGAAAACATAAAGACATGGGTAACAAATGAAATATTTTCTAACCTCTTTAATAATCACTTTGACCAGTAGCACAAATGATTTGTAGGCAAGATGGGTGGGAATAAGTGTAAAATTTTAGTATTCTGGGAAAACTGCCTTGCATATTACCTTCTAATTTTGCAAAATGTAATCTTTTCAGCAGTTACTTCCACCCAATGTGAACCTATTATACAGCTTTAGAACTAAGAACTTTTGTCCTCCATGAATAACATATATAACCACTTTGTTTGGTCGATTGCTTGGTTTACTGTGTGCTTGCTACAGTTAGATTACTGTGTCCTTGCTACAATTAAGAGATTTCTTGGACCAAGACTTCATAAAAGTTGTTAAGAATGCCATTTTTGGGAATTCCCTGGCAGTCCAATGCAGAAGGCCTGGGTTCCATCCCTGGTCGGGGAGCTAGGGGAGCTAAGATCCCGAAGCCACGTGGTATAGCCAAAAAAAATTTTTTATTATAAATAAATAAAAATTAAAAAAAAAAAGAATGCCATTTACCCAGTTACTAATCATGGTGTGGTGGGCTGCTGAGAGCAAATGCCTAGTACAGACTTCAACACTCATTGATGTTTGAAAATGAACTTTCAAGTGAAGGCTTTAAAGAGTTTTGTGTTGCTAATGAGAAAATCATTTAAAACCCTGCTAAGTATGTCAGCATTTATCAGCTGAAAGTGTAAAATAAGTTAGACCTAGCTGACATCTAAAATATGGTACACATTAAATATGAAATACTGCTTATGCATTTCTTGAGAGAGAGTGAAAATGCTGAACATGGGGTTTAACGTAACAGTGAATGATGACAGCAGTGATGATAAGCATGATATTGTAAACTATTTGAAAAGAAATATCTTTGCATGATAAAAATGTGTGCTCATGTAATTTTTGGTCTTAAGGCTGCTTAGATAGAAATTCATGTTAATCAGGTAGATGCCACTGGAAGAGGTCCTTACAAAGACTATTCTGCACAGCTTTGATAATTAAGGACCTTGTATCTTTCTCATCATCAAATATCCAATTCGATTGGATCAAGATGGTGAGGTCGGGAGCAATAGTGATTTACCTTTTTCTCAAAGATCCTCTAATACCCAAGGGTAATTAGCATTTACGCATGTGTACAGGTATTTAGTTTAGTGTACGACTTATCAAACACTGCTCTTAGATATATACTAAACTAGCTATGGTCTATAACTATCCCATGATATTTTTTATGAATTTCATATTCTACAAGTAAATATTAAATAAACTATAATATTATTAATAGACTTTTAAAAATCATATTAATGTGTTTGATTCTGAATTATGCTCTTGACCTCACTTGAGCTTTCTGTAATACATGAAATATACACTCTATTAATTTTATTAGTTAAAACTGAATTCTGAAAAATATCTTGACCTAAATATTTTGGATAGAAAATGGTGAACTAGTATTGGATAGCTAGTTAATTTATACAAAGTAAATGTTAGCCTGATAATTATTTCCCGCAAACATTTAACATAACTATATATATATATATATTTCATATGACAAACATGAAAAGATGATAATACCCTAAATTTGTTAATTGGACATATAAATATAAAATATTTTCAAAGCATTTTACTCATGTTATCATTCAATTTTGATTTATTATTTATTTTCTCATAAATGAATATCTGCTCTCCTAAATTGCTCCTGAAACTTAAACTCCTTTTAAATCAAAACCCAAAATATTTTGAATGTTAAATTCCTACGATATTCTGAAGAGTAGTGTTTCAGTAGTGATAATAGTGTACTAAGAGTATTGATTTATATTTGTTTCTTTGTACCTTAAATATATCATTCATTCTCTTGTTTATAGTTGTGTATTAAGGTCGGGTAAAACTCTTAGAGGTATGTGTATGTATAGAGCTTAATCATGTTATGGAATCCATAAATCCAAATGCTGTAAAATCATAAGAATATAATAAACACAAGCATGATACATAATACATAAAAATATGTAATATATATCAAGAGAACATTATAAGAATATATTACTGCTTTTTCTTCAGCTCTTAACGATACTGTTTTAATACACATTTGATGGAAGGTCTGGATTGTATATGTTTTCAATTTTTGTTATTATGAAAATTTTGTTTAATAATTTTTACATGACTATGCACAAGAAAATAAAAGTATTAAATGAACTTTTTATAGTTTTATTATCTAAATGTACTATTTGAATATATCTTTAAGTAGGATTTTAAGAGATTTAATGAGCAACTTTAAAGAAGCAAAAGTTTTTTTATCCTTGTTTAAGAGTTCTGGTGCTCTGTAGGAAGTGGTTCCCCCCTCTGGAACTGAAAATATTATCTTAAGAGAGAATAAAAATTTACCTTTTAAAATGCATCTTTATGAAATTTATTTCATGTTTTTCCTATTATGTATGCAACCTGTATTGCAAAAGGGGCTGATAATTATGCTAAAATTCTTGGCCTCGAGGATCTCATCAACCCTAGGAAAATAAGTATAATATTGACTCTAAGGTATTAAAAATGTGCTGCCATAAAAATCTCAGATAATATTTTGGAAAAAATATGACTATTTCCAGCCTGAGATTTGCATGTTAGGAAAAAAGAAGGAAACAACTGTAACTACCTCTCCTTAGTGTGTACATCAATTTTAGAGCTCTTTTTGCACAAGAGAGCCTAAGATTCTGTGCCTCACAATTCCAAGAATTCCTCTTGAACGCTCAGGAGACAGAGAAGGCCTCAGGAACTCAAGTAAACACAGTTCAAAAAGTTATTTGAAAGGAATAAGATACAATTTACATTTGAAAACAGATTCAAATATATTGTTGGAAAAAAATGAAGTCACACTATTCCATCAAAATAAAGTGTGATAAAAGGGTTGTAAATTGGTCAAGTGAGTAAACATTAAACTCTCTTTCTGTGCCTGTGTGTGTGTGTCTGTGTTTATTTCTCTGTCTCTCCCCACCCTGCATTATTTCTTCATGGGTATAATGTTATGGCAATTCATAAATGCCATACTTGAAAGTTTATTTAACTGTAAAACCTCATTAATGAGCTATTTTTACTTACTTTTGTTTTGATTTTTGCCATTTTTGCTATTATTTATAGGCATAGCTAAAACAACTCATAAGTCATCTCCACAAATTCAGAAATATATTAATATTATAAAATCAAGCTAATGGAGAAAGACTGTGTGACTCAAATATGTGTGTATATATATATATAAAATACATTGTATATAAATTATATATTTATATGTAAAGTATATGTAAAATGTGTAAATTAATATGATTTTATTAAATTATATTTTGTCTTGTATTACCCTAAAAAAACAAGAAAAAAGACAATAATTCATTGGTACAGAGTATACCTATCAGATTTTTATTGTTGGCATAAGATGATTATGTCAATATGTGTTTTGAATAGCTGGTACCTCTGTAGCATTTGTTGGTAAATGTTTTGTATGTACTTACTAATCAATTATCTAAAATTTTCTGCCTCAGATTTTATAAAAGTAGCTTCATTTATTGCCTTTCTGATGCTCAATTATTTGTGACCACGTTACTGAATTGGTTACCTGGACCCATGTCAGGGTCCTAGCCCAGGTTCGAAACTCCTTGTTTCAGCTAGGGAGTTTCTTTTTCTGCTCAGATTTTCACAATCAATAATGAAACTGATGCTGCGACTGGAACGCACAAGCTTTATTCAACGATCAGAGAGAAGAAGCAGGAACTTAGTTTGCAAATCACCTTCTCAACCCAGTAGGGGCAGAGACACCACATATATAGGAGGGTCAAGGTAAAAGGGAGGGAATTAGAGAGTGGGAGGAATATTCATGAGTTATTCAAGAACAGGGGTGTGGTTTGGACCCAGAACTGATGCAGCACTCCTTTAAGCCCTTGTGTGGGCTTTTCTGGTTGTTGTCATGGCAATTGTCAACTGTCATTGTTCTGGTGCCTGTGTCATTTAGCTAATGTATTACAATGAGTGTATAATGAAGCTCAAGGTCTACTGGAAGTCAAATCTTCGGCCATCTTTGGCTTGGTTGGTTCTAACCAGTTCTTGTTTTTCTCTTTGCAGTGTCGACTGAAAAAAAAAAAAAAAAAAAGCACTGCCTAAAAGCTGAGAGTTATGTTTTATTCGGCAGACAAAACTGAGGACTTAAGTCCAGGACACAGCATCTCAGAGAGCTCTGAGAGACTGCTCTGAAGGGGTCAGGGAGGAGCCAGGATACAAGGAGTTTTTGCAACAAAGACCAGGTAGTCAAAACATCGAAAGATTACTGTTAAAGAAAACCAGACATCTCGGGTTAAAGAATTTAGCACTTTTCTATGTATGGGAAGATGCAAGAGTCTAGGCTCACTATAATCATACCTTTGATATGCACCTCAGATACCTGGGGCCAATATCCTGTGCTTTCTCATCCTGAGTCTTCTCAGGGTGCACCTGCAGGGGTGGATGCAGTGACTGATTCCTTCATGGCAGGCACACTTTCTATTCTTAGTTCCTTCAGGGCTCACCATGGGGGGCGGCTGTAATGTGACAGCTTGATGGCTTCAACATCCTTTGTTTACAGATATGGAAGGCAACATCTTTTTCATTGACAGCAGCTTCCTCCTGAAACTTAGATAAGAGCAATTGGTTTCCATTCCAGGGAGGGGCAGGGGTATGATTCTGGGGCAACAGTCTTGGTAACAACCACACATACACTATTCTAATTATTTGCTTCCTCCAAATCTTTGTCCCCCAAAAGTTTCGATATGTTTCAAAGTGGTCATCTCTCTTATATTAAGAATAATACTATGGTGAACATTTGCCATTTATATTAATTAGAATTAACAAAGTTTCAGCTTTTCAAAATAGAAATAAACCTCCTATTAATAAATTTTAGTCTTCATATTAAAAAAAATCATTGAGTATACACTTGCTAAACAAAGTATTCAATAAAATATTTCTTTCTAGAATTATTCTAGCTTCAGCAAGATATTTTTTTCAGCTTTTCATATCCATAAAGTGTTATAAATCATTTATTTTGAAGAATTCAAGGAAATTTTTATTATATAATTGGAATTCCTGATATATCTATAGTATGTATGTACTATATATATATATATATATATATTTGAATATATTCTCATTCAAATAAGCTCAGCATGGTAGAAAATACAAAGAATGTACATATTTCTGAATCATTTCTGCAAATCCTTTTAGAATTTGGTATTTTATTAAACTGGAAGACAAATGAAAATTTTATAGAAATAGCACTATTTTCTTTATTGTTTACCCGAGAGGTCAAAAAGTGGTAGTTAGCCCATTATTTCTGTCACCAGCAATTCTAGTCATATGATTATTAATAGAGTAGCTGTGACACATTCATCTAGTATTGATTAGTCTATGAAATGTCATTCTGAAATGGAGTTAATGATCTGGTAACAGGGTTTTTATCAAAATGGACCATCTAGCAGTATTGAAGAAATAGAAGCACAAGATTTGAAGGCAGTGTATTTTTATTTAACGTGCATAATTTGGGTCATTTTAAGCTACAGTTTTATATCTAGAGTGATGAAAATCTCTTCAATTAAAAAGAAAACATATAATTTTATGAAATCTTATCTTTTCATATATAAGCAACACAGGAATGTTTTACTTACAAAGATATTTAACGTTTTTCATTTTACTGGATTTTGTATGTGTTTCTTATCAATACCTTCAGTTTGAAATGGGAATAAAATAATTTACTTCCATATTACGCATCATAGGCAGCAAGACCTCATAGGATTTTCATAATATTTCCAGAGCAAGAAAAAGTATATTGATATCTACATAGAAAATATGTACAGAGATTATGACAGCAGATTGAATCAGTTTTTTTAAACCAACGTAAGGTTGTTAGAATAATATGACAGTAATCATGTTATAATAACAAATATTAAAATGATAACTCATCGGTGTATATATGTGTTCAAATTACTTATTTACAACATCTTATGCCTGAAATAAAACTTATCACACATTTCTCCATACAACTTCTATGTTTGTAGAAGTGAAAGTTTAACCCTAAAAAGCTTCAAGGAATTTATTTTTCTGACAGTTTGGTTGGCTAGATATTCTGAAAAGACTTCACACTGCAAACTAAGTATATGTTATATAAAGTATCATTACCTTTATTTTTAAATGTTTTGCAAGTTCACAGAAAGCAAGAGGAATTCCCCAAAGGGAAAATAACAACAACAACAAAAATAACTGAGAGCAGCAAACAGGAGAGCAAAATCTGGCATCAGGCTTCACCACTGAGCTCAGATGTCCATCCTAGGAAGGCGATACATGTTAACAACGATTGTATATCAAAGGATTGAGAAATCTGGTTTTGAGCCACTCTAAAGGGGGAGGGGCAATTGAAACTGAGACCTAAAAGTTAGGCTTTTGTGGGAAGAACACTAAATAAAAGAGAGAGCTGCAAGAATTAAAATCAACTTTTCAGAGAAATACTTCAAGATTAAAATTGTTTTTCTCTATTTTTTTTAATATGGGATTAAAAAAAAAACAATAATCATCTTTCCTGAGAACACCTGTGATGAGAAGTTATGTGTCACTCCAAATGTATAGGTACATCAAGGTGTGTTCCTATGGTGCATATTATGTAGCCATGAACATTAGCAAATCGTTGCTCCACACAGTAGCATGATTTAAAGTGTTGGAAACAACCTTAATCAAAAGAAAACAATCTCAAAAGGTTTTGCTTCTGACTTCCAGTTTTATAAAGTTTGAACAATGGTAAAACATCATAATTTATGACAGTCAGAAGAAAGCTTGTCTTGGAGAGAGATAATGACCAGAAAGAAAGCCCAAAGTGGGCTTTTGGAATGCTAAAAAGAAGACATTTCTTGATTTGGGTGCTGGTTGCACAGAAAGTTTAATTCATGAAATTCATTCGTGTAATTCATGTATACGTTTATGATCTATACACATTTTAGCATACGTATTACTATTCTCAAAAGGTTTTGCTTAAATAAAAAAGGAAGACTTCAATATGAATTAAGGTCTAAGTGATCATGTTTGGTATGATATTACTGGATCCAATGACCATGGATATATTTCTATTAATGGAGCAATAGTCTCCACCCTGTTCAACCTGCTGCAGTGGTTTGGGTTCAGATTTACAATCCATCTCACAACACAAAACAGGCATCACCCTAGTTTTAAGAACTAAGAAAGAATTCAAGACAGGCAACAGTGTAGCATGCAAAGCAACAGCGTAACTTAACTTTTGAGACTCTGAGGCACGAATTCCCATTGCCCTAATTTAGCAGTTCAACATGTGGTCATGATGATTATGGTTGAATGTTTACCCACATTTATCAGTGATGACTTACCAATTTTAAGCTGTTCATATAGCCTGAGACACCAGCTCACCTGATAACTGTCTTTTAATTTGATCAAATTTTTTCTTCCTCTTCAGGTACACTGTTTGAACATGGCCAGTTTCCTTGAAAATAGCTCCCTCTTGTGTTCCTGTCTAAGTTAACAAGTCTTATCATACCCAAGGTGAGCCTCCAGAAAAATCCTTTCCATGTCCAGTCCATACCAAATCCAGTTTCCAAAGACTTAAGAACATCTTACTACATTGGGGCAAGTGATGGCTGAGTCATCAAAGTGCTGAGTACTTGTGGTAATGGTGAAATTCAAGTAAATTATATGCACCCTCAACAAATATGTCATCTGGGCAATTGTTAGCTGATCATGTTCAGAGATGTGTTTCAAGGTGCATTTCAATCAATATGCAGAAAATGACTTTGCATAAATATCTTTTCTGAAGTTTCAGAAACAAATTATCACTGATCTTTAGCTGTTACATCGCCAACATTCATCATTTCGGACGTTATGCTGTTTCAATAGCCACTTTTATAATGATCCCTCCATACTCATATGTGTTCTAAGAACAAAGCAGAATCTGATATAGGAGCAGGCAGTAAAAATCCCTTTGCTTTGTATCCATACAGTTGTCTAAAAAAATGCCATCCTGGTTCACGGCCACATGGTGCACCAGCTGCTCTCTGCCAGTCATAAAGCATACAGTCTAGTTCTAAGGTAGTATTTCTTTTAAGATTATAAAAGAAACTATATGATAACACAACCAAGGAAATGCTACAGATGTGATAAATTCAACTGCTGTTAATCAGGATATTCAACAAGAAATACTGGATGATGTCTTTTCTTCAAACGATTCAAGTTGTTTTGGGGTAAATCTTAGAATTTGGCTTCAGTTACATTCTCCTTTTCAATGGAAAAGACATCTTGGGCTTCTTCCAACTTTGAATATAAGTCAGCACTACATCAAACAGAACTGGCCAAGAAAATCATTATCTTGCTTTGGGAAGCTAAGTTAGATATGGAGTGATAATTTCCTTTTCTGGTTTCCTTATCCATCTGTAAACTTCCTTTCAATCAATCACATTTCTTCCTACCTCCACCCCAATGTACCATCTGTTAACCTAGATTTTGTATCCCTGATAGTGATAATGAAAACCCACAGAGATAGCCTTAGCATAGCTTCCATTGTACATATTTCCAGGAAGAAGAAATAGATTTAGAATAGAATTACAAAAAGACAATGTGAAATAGTACAAAGGGTTTCCATATACTCCACACCCAGATTCTCCTATTAATGTCTTACATTAGAATAGTCCATGTGTTACCATTAATTAACTAATATTGATATATTATTATTAACTAAAATTCATTATTTATTCAGATTGACTTAGTTTTTACTTAATTACCGTTTTCAATTCCAAGATCCCATCCAAGTACCATATTGAATTTGTAGTCCTGTCTCCCTAAGATCCTCTCAGTTATAATGGTGACAAAGACTTTCACTGTTTTCCTTGACATTAACAGTTTTCAAGAAAGCTGGTTAGGTATTTTGTGGAGTGGTCCTCAGTTGGGATTTGTTGATGTTTCTCTCATTATAGACTGCAGTTTTGGGTTTGACAGAGGAAAACCACAGAAGTAAATCATCATTGTTTATCACATTATATCAAAGGTATGTATAATAAACATGGCTTACTACCACTGATGTTAACGCAGAGTTTGTCAGGTTTCTCCACTGTTAAATTAATCTTTTTGCCCCCCTCCATACTTTTCATACTATACTCTTTGGAATAAAGTCATTTTCACAGTCTATACTTAAGGAGTTTTGCTTCACCTCCTTGAGAGTGAAGAACCTACACAAATTATTTGGAAATTTTCTGAATGGGAAATTTTTTATTGTGCACCATTTATTTATTGAATCATTTATTTATAACACTTAGGACACCTGGGTATATATATTCTATATTAAAGTTTATAATGCAATACTATTTTATTTTGTGGCTCAAAATTTCTGGTTTTAATTATTTGGAACTCTTTTGGTTGGCTTCTCTGTCCTTTTGACATACTTCCATCATTGTTTCTTTTTCGCTTATAAGTACTTCCTTACTTTGGCAATGAAAGATGCTCCAAACTCATTTATTTTCTGCCCCAGTCCTAGAATCAGCCATTTCTCCAAGGACACTGACTGATTTCTTTTATTGGCAAATGGTACTAGAGACTGGTATCTTCTGCTAAGTGTGCTCATTGATCCTGGGGTGTCAATGCTTCTAGGTTTTCTCAGCCAACAGGGCATAGGAATATATGTATATGTACTAACCTACATATATATACTCCCTGTCTCTCTCTATCTACACAAGTGTGTGGATTGTTGCATTCCATTTTTTAATACCTTGTTAGAATTTTTTTTTTAAATTTTTGTCTATGTTCCTGACAACTATTGTTCTGAGGTTTTTTTTTTTTTCTTGTAATGTCATTATTGAAAAATTACTGAGTCAGAGTGGATAAAGTGCCTTAGACAAGACACTGTATAAAGTGTTCTCTGAATGGGATTCTTACTCTAGGAATTCTGATATGTGTATGAGAATGGCTGGCCTGAAGGTTGTGAGTTCTTGACTGCAACTCCTCCTAGAAACTTCAATATACTGGTGTGGGAAGGGCAAATTATATTCCTCCCTTGGCCTTGTGAAGACCATCAGGCAAAATATTATAATTGCCTATGGTCACATCTGAAAGACCTAGGATGTGAAGCTAGAACCAGAACTGAAGAGTTGAGGAACTCTAACTCTTGATCCTTTAGGACCTGAGTGAGTAACATAGGCTACCCATCATGTACTCAAATGACTGCAACATTAAGAGGCTGTGAGAATAAATGGTTAATCTGTCTGAGGCAACAGCAAACCAAGATTATAGTAGAAATTATTCCAAACAGGATGACAGGCTGCCTAGAGTAGTGAACATAGCCAAGAGCCTCAATCGTTACCAAACCAGGAAAAGATGTCCTATAGGCCAATAAGGTCTTTTCTAGAAGACCCAGGAGGTCTTGTGTTCAAGCCTCTTATGGACTATTGTACTTTGTCAGTTTTGTTGATCCAGATGTAACACTATGAGTTGGCAATGGAACATATTGTTCCAGAACCATTTGTTGAAAATGTTAGCGAATTATCCAGTTTCTCACCATTAAGTATCTCATCATGAAGTGATGGTAAATATCTCAGTAGTAAGTATCTTACCATTAAGTATCTAAAGTCTCAGATCCAGTTATTCCCTAAATTTATTCATCGTACTGGATCCTCTAATATACCATATTAATAAACCATCCTCAGCTAGTAATATGTATATAGTTTCACAGTTTTAAATTCTTCTTTGACTTGTTTCTCTGAGAAGAACAGACATGTGGACACAGGGCGGGAAGGGGAGGATGGGATGAATTGGGAGATTAGGTTTGACATAAACACACTACCATGTGTAAAGTAGATAGCTAGTGGGAACCTGCTGTATAGCACAGGGAACTCAGCTCGGTGCTCTGTGATGACCTAGATGGGTTGGATGGGGGTGTGTGAGCAAGGTCCAAGAAGGAGGGGATATAGGTATACATATAGCCGATTCACTTTATTGTATAGCAGAAACTAACACAACATTGTAAAGCAATTTTACTCCAATAATTAAAAAAAGAAAGAAATACATCATCCTGTTATTTCTGTAATGAATCACTTTTATTTTAATAGTGATGAAATTGAAATTTGGTTTCTGGATTCAATATGCTTGCAAATTCAGATACCCTGCGTGAATGGGAGGATGGTGATGTACAGTAGTATAAAAAAGTGGATTTTACTTCATTTCCTTTCAAAGTTAGAATAAAATAGGAAGCATCCACCAAGTTTGTGTGAGAATACCAATTCCTTTAGACTGTGGGACTTCCTGATTAACTTTTATCATGTCTGATAATGTGTAGGGTAAAATGCATGAATTTATTCTAACCACAATAATCAATAGTTACTCTTATTAGCCATTTAATTTTTCACAGGGCACTCAAGACAGATGTATTGAAATTTGGTGGGGATTAGTGCCCTTTCTTTCAACATTTCTTATTCAAAGCTGATATTTCTTATCCTTGTAAAACGTGATGTTACTTAATATTCACTATAAAGTAAAGTTTGGGAAGTTTTAAGTATTCTCATGTAGTATGACCAATTAAAACCGGGCAAAGGGGACACTTGCCCAAAATCCAACCATAAGTATTAAATGTCAAGGCCCTCTGCACCTCATTCCTATCCCAATCATGCATTTATGAATGAGTGATGACACTATAGGGTCTACTTTTCCTTCTTGTTTTCCACTTTGTTATTTCACTATAGTCTCAGTGTCCTCCACTACAGCATCACTTCACCCACCAAGACCTACATTTGGCTTACTGATAACCCCCTCACATTCTCCGTCAGGTATTGAGGTACATTGTGCACTGGTTGGCAATTATCATTATCCTTGGGTTGTTCCATTTAGACAACAGCAAATGCAGCAAATGGTCACTGATCTCCTGCTGGGTAACAGGCAAAAAGATTCTAGACCTCAACTCAATCATCTTTCTTCCCACTGCCATAAGAAGTTGAATACATTTAATACCCTGCTCTAATACCCATTTCCCAATTCTATCCACTGCCATTGGATTTATATTGTTTTACCACAATTGCCCTTGCAAGTTTATCAATGACTTCCGTATACTTATTTTTCAATCCTCATATTTCTTTTTTTTTTTTTGACATCTTTATTGGAGTATAATTGCTTTACAATGGTGTGTTAGTTTCTGCTTTATAACAAAGTGAATCAGTTATACATATACATATATCCCCATATCTCTTCCCTCTTGCGTTTCTTTCCCTCCCACCCTCCCTATCCCAGCCCTCTATTCACCTCATATTTCTTGATTTCAGTCTACCTCTCCTTCTTTAAAACTCTGTGTCCATGGACTCTACAACAAAACACTTCCCTATTTTTTTCTCCTTACAATCTGAACACTTCTCTGGATCTTCTGTTTAGATTTCTGTGTCCTCCGCCTTATTTTTAAATGCAGAATATTCTTATCCCTCTAGTCTACACTGTCTTACAGTATTTTCTTATATCTCTATATTCTCTTGAAAATTATGTCGGGGACTCAGCAAACTTTTCTCAGTAAATGACCAGAGAGTGAATATGGCTTTGTGGGTCATCTGGTCTTTGTCATAATTACTTAGTTCTGAATTGTTGTGTGAAAGTAGCATAGACAATGTGTATACCAATGGTGTAGCAATTAAAAAGCAGCATTTAATTTACAAAAATAGGTAGTTTGGCCCTTGGACCATACTTTACTGGCCACTGATCTTGTTCAATATTGTGAATTTTATTTGTCTCTGTACTATTACAATATGTGTACTTTCTAGCCAAGAACACTTTTGTTACCTGTAGAGATTTTATTTAACCCAATATTTAATATACCCCATTTGGCTGCATCACAGAATCTCATCACAGTAATTCAAGATTTCAAACTATAATCATAATTTTCTATTTCAAAAATTTCTTTCATCTCAGAAAATGCCATACTATCTTAAATCATTCTTTCAAGACAGAAAATTATGAGCTATATTTGACTTCTTCCTTGTCATAATTTCTTACATCAAATCAGTTTTAAACTTGTGTCAATTATTTTACCTAAATATAATATAAATATGCACCTAGATAGTTATCCAAGAGAAAAGAAAGCATAGCTATCCAAAAGAAAATAAAACATATGCCCAAAAAAAGAACTACACATTAATATTCATAGCAGCATTATGCATGGTAGCCAAAACTTGGAAACAATCAACTACTCATCAGTTGGTAAACTGACATACTAACTGTATGTATACTATACATATTCCATAGTAAGTTAATCAGAAAACAAACAAGATTTGGATCCATACATGAAACAGACTATGTGGAAAACATTTAAATACAATAGACTATGTATAAATTACATGATTCCATTCATATGACATTCTAGGGGGGGAAAAAGACCTATAAAACAAACAAATGATATAGATGGTTGTGCAGGAATAGAGGAGAAAATTAACCACAAAGGGCCTGGATGGAATTCTTTGGAGTATCTGGTACGTTCAATATCTCAATTGTGGTGGTGGTTTTATGACTCTATAAAATTGCCAAAACTCATCAAACTGAATACCTTACAGGGAGATATTTTGGATATATAAACCATAGCTCAACAAAACTGTGAAAACAAACAAAATATAACCAAATAGAAAAAAATCAATTGACTCTGCTCTATTGAAAAACATTTTTCTGACATTTGACTATCATGTAGGTAACATGACCTACACAGCTCTTCTTCTTTCGACACCCACCTTTCTGTCAGTTTTGTCTCCCACCAGTTGATTCCTGTTTGTCTGCATCAACTGTTTCACTTTAATAAAGGTTTCAGTTTAATAAAGATTCAGTGGTTTCAGTTTAATAAAGACTCAGTGGTTTCTCCTCTCTTCCTTCTTCTCTGCCATCTTCCTTAGCTAGCCCAAACACAACTTTGAATAGATTTGAAATAACTCCATAAGGAAAAACTCTATGATAAAATTTACTTAGGTCTCCTGTTGTCTGTTCTCATAATGAACTGTACGAAAGTTTTTCACACTCATCAAACCTATCGTTACATATGCAGTATTAGTCGTTCCCACTCTGAGTGTATGTTAAAGTCAGAGATGGTGACTTTCTTGTTTACTACTTTTATATTGTAGAGAACCTAGTGAAAAGTAGATTCTGAAATATATATTAAATGTATACATTTTTAAAAATGAGTTGTAATCTGGTAAATTAGTTTGCTAGGGCTACCATAACAAAATATCACAGACTGGGTGCCATATACAACAGAAATTTATTTTCTCTCAGTTCTGGAGGCTAGAAGTTCAAGAAATGGCAGTGTTGGTTTCTCCTAGGGCCATTGTCCTTGACATAAAGATGTCTACCTTTCTCTTTGTGTGTGTATATCCCTGGTATCTCTTTTGTGTCCAAAATTCCTCTTCTTACAAGGACACCAGTCATAATGGATTAGGGTCCACCCTAGCAGCTTTATTTTAACTTAATCATTTCTTTAAAGACCTTATCAATGTACTAGGTGTTAGAGCTTCAACATATGAATTTGGGAGATGGACACAAGTCAGTCCATCTGATAAATAAAATCAAATGTAGATGGCAAAGTACACATTGGCTTTTTTTTGGGAGGGAGTAGTCTAACAATCTCTCTGGAGAGTGAGTTCTCAAGGACAAGGTAATGTGTTATTTTCCTTTCCTTCTCTCTGCACCTAATAGCCTGGCACCTAGTAGAGAATTTAACCACAACAACAAAAAAGTTTGTTACATTTAATTTCATTAAACTGAATTAAATACAAGGACACAAAATAAGCTCCTTTACTACTGAACAATTGATATTCACTTACCATATACATATTCTTAATGCATTAATTATGTGAAATACACACAGAACTTAAGGGAGAATCTGGATATTTTCAATGCTGTACTTTTTAATTTTCTAGCTTGGATTCTGCTGTGGAGTGGTGAAGACAGGTGAAACAACCAGTATTGCCACAGAGAGGTAATCAAACCAACTTTTTTTTCTAATAAATTTATTTATTTTATTTACTTATTTTTGGCTGTGTTCGGTCTTTGTTGCTGTGTGAGGGCTTTCTCTAGTTGCAGCAAGGGGGGGGCCACTCCTCATTGTGGCGCACAGGCTTCTCATTGCGGTGGCTTCTCTTGTTGCAGAGCACGGGCTCTAGGCGCTTGGGCTTCAGTAGCTGTAGCATGTGGGCTCAGTAGTTGTGCCTCGCGAGCTCCAGAGTGCAGCCTCAGCAGCTGTGGTGCACGGGCACAGCTGCTCCACGGCATGTGGGATCTTCATGGACCAGGGCTCAAACCCATGTCCCCTGCATTGGCAGGCAGACTCTCAACCACTGCACCACCAGGGAAGCCCCTGACTTTATTTTTTAAGATTAGCTTTTAAGAATTAACCGAGTCTTAGTTAATTCATTGCATGTTTGCTCAGCAAACTAAACTTAGGATTCTTTCTAGCACAACTTACTCATTTTATTATTTCTTTAAAAGCATGAATTTATGGCAGATTATTTCAACTGTATGGGAAATAGTTAAAGTGCCTTACATTTGTGGATTTTATCTATTAGTACTCTTTACACGAGTTCAAGATGTTTAAGTCGTAGCTACATATACAGGATGAAATTAATCAGGCTTTCTAGAACATTAACATCTCTCAGAAGTGGAAGGGTGTTTGATCATTTTTGGACTGTAAAATCATGATTAAAGCTAATGTGATATGCTTTCACGTAAGTATTTATAGCATGAATAAATAAACTCAAAACATTTGCTCCAACAATAAATGCTGGAGAGGGTGTGGAGAAAAGGGAACACTCTTGCACTGCTGGTGGGAATATGAATTGGTACAGCCACTATGGAGAACAGTATGGAGGTTCCTTAAAAAACTACAAATAGAACTACCATATGACCCAGCAATCCCACTACTGGGCATATACCCTGAGAAAACCATAATTCAAAAAGAGTCATGTACCAAAATGTTCATTGCAGCTCTATTTACAATAGCCAGGACTTGGAGGCCTAAGTGTCCATTGACAGATGAATGGATAAAGAAGATGTGGCACATATATACAATGGAATATTACTCAGCCATAAAAAGAAACAAAATTGAGTTATTTGTAGTGAAGTGGATGGACCTAGAGTCTGTCATACAGAGTGAAGTAAGTCAGGAAGAGAAAAACAAATATGTATGCTAACACATATATATGGAATCTAAAAAAAAAAAAAAAAAAATGGTTCTGAAGAACCTAGGGGCAGGACAGGAATAAAGACGCAGACATAGAGCATGGGCTTGAGGACACGGGGAGGGAGAAGGGTAAGCTGGGACAAAGTGAGAGAGTGGCATGTACTTACATATACTACCAAATGTAAAATAGATCGCTAGTGGGAAGCAGCCGCATAGCACAGGGAGATCAGCTTCTTGCTTTATGACCACCTAGAGGGGTGGGATAGGGAGGGTGGGAGGGAGACGCAAGAGGGAAGAGATATGGGAACATATGTATATGTATAACTGATTCACTTTGTTATAAAGCAGAAACTAACACACCATTGTAAAGCAATTATATTCCAATAAAGAGGTTAAAAAAAAAACAAAACAGAAAACATTTGTTACTTCATATGAATCAGGCAAAAAATATCCCCTTTCATAGCAATTGATTTTTGCCATTAAATTTAAATATTTTCTGCATATATTTTTCAAATTAAAACCTTGAGAAGTATACAAATAGTTTTATCTTTTCCAAGTGTATGATATATGTCTTTCATAAAAATTGAGAAACAGTTAATGTTCATTTACTTATGGGATAATTACTCATTTGGGGTTCTTTTTTGTGTTTTGGGGCCAAGATTGGTTGAAATTTTTTAACTGCTTTACCATTTCTGTTTAAGCAACTTTTTCTTGAGCCAGAGTTGGTGCACTAATTTTTCTCAGGGAAAAGGATTAAAAGATGCCCAACTTAGACCAGAATGGAAGACCTATTTCAAGTAGGGGTTAATGATTGTGAGGAGTGTTAAGAAAGGACAACAAAGGATTCTCTGGAAACAGTAAAAAGGCATTAATACAAAAGCACCATTTAGGAAAGAATAGAAAGTCCTTAGATCAGTGCGGATTCCCAGCTCTGGACAGACTTCAGCAACCAGCTCCTCAGTGGTAAAATTGCCACAGGCCAAGAGCCATGGCTTTCAGAGGGCTCATCTTTTTAATTTTGCTTCTCTCTGGGATTGTAGCCTTGTGATGCCTGACATTCACTAGCCAGAAACAGTTATCTAATGTATATTATTCATTTTAAAAAATTTATTTATGGTGGTAGGGCTAGTCTGGTATCATTTTCTTTACTTTTACTAGAATTAAAATGTTTATTTTATTTTAAAATGCTCTTAAAATATATTTTCCAAATGAAAAATGATGCTGAGCAACTTTTCATATTATAGGGCATTCAAATATTCTCTTTTGTGATTTACTTCTTTAACTTTTACTCATTCCTTTAAATGATGTTTTAAGCCCCGAGGTTGTCATCTTTTCTATTTTTCAACTCTCTGTACTTTAAGACACCACCATGGTTCCCGCATCACTTGAACTCCTCATTCAAATTATACTAGTTCAAACATACCTGCTCCCTCTGCCAAAGTCTTGTTTCTAGTAGGCTACTTTTGTGATAATGTAACTGTTTTGCCATTGTGTGTCATGCACTATTAAGTTCCATTTCCAAGAAGAGTAGAATCATCTTTGCCTTCAAACCCAAACAGTTCAGGTAAGCAATCCCAGATTTCCAGTTCTGAGGATCTGTTACTTAATTTTATTGTTAAACATTATGTCAATCACTGTTCAATCCAGGGAAAATAAACTATCTGTATTTTACCAGAAAGAGTTAAGTACAAATATTGAGGTAAATCATCTTAGAAATGGCAGTGTGTTAGTTTGCTAGGGCTGCCACAACAAAAATACCACAAATCAGATGACTTAAAACACAGATTTATTTTCTCACAGCTCAGGAGTCTCAGAGTCAAGATCAAGTTTCTGGCAGGGTTGGTTTCCTCTGAGGCCTCTTTCCCTGGCTTACAAATGTCTGCCCCCTTGCTGCCTCTTCACATGGTTATCCCTCAGTGCATGTGTGGCACTGGTGCGTTTCTGTATGTACTAATATCTCCTCTTCTTATAAGGACAATAGTTAGATTGCATTGGGGCCCAGCCTAATGGCCTTGTTTTAAATTAATTACCTCTTAAATACCTTATCTTCAAATATAGTCCCATTCTGTGGTCCCTGGGGTTAGGACTTTGTCATACAAATTTTGGGAGGATGCAATTCAGTCCACAACAGATAGGATACACCAGCTCTAGGTTGTAAATCTAGAAATGGCTTCCAGAAAACCACAAAACTGACTCTCTAGGGATTTAGGAACACAACTGGAACCAAGGAATTCAAGTACACACTATTAAAACTGGCCTCAAAGTATTACCGAACTCAGGTTTGGCTCCTTACCACTCGCAAGCCAGTAATTCAAGAGGCAAGTCTCAATAGAAAGGAAAGCTGCTTTAGTTAGAAAATCCAGCAGTCTGGGGAGATGTTGGACTTGTGTCTAGGGACCAACTCCAAAGATTCTGCTCAACCATGACAATTCTTAAAGGAAAAAATGGGGGGAAGAATCTCAGTGAATTATCCAGGCAGGAGGTTGGGTTCTGCAGCAATCTCCATTGCATGCAGACGGGTTGACTCTCTTCAGATGGTATCTTGCCCTCCTGATCTGCCTGCAGGATTGTTTAGGGGGCTGTTGCGGGTAAAGAGCTAATTATCTTTAACTACTTAATTCTTCATTCTTATTTATTTTTATCTAGGAAAAGAATCAACAGGTTAGACAAGGCATGGTGTGCATTCAGGAGAGCATAAATCAGGAGTTAGGTTAAATTGCCCAGTGATCTCATTCCTATAATTAGGTTATTTTAAGCTTAGAGGGGAACAGAAGTGGGCAAACAGGAAAGGGGCAAAAGAGCTGCTTTCAAAAGGATCAGGAAATGACTGAGAAATGCACTGCAATGCTTGTCTGATACCCTACTCAGAACTGGTTAAAATACTTTAAATCCTCATCTCTTTTTAAAATGCCTTTAAAAAAAATAATCTTTAGCCTAATTAAATTTCTGATTGCTTCAATTTTCTTGATTCTTAGAGTACAGCTAGACAGGTATTATGATTTTGTTTGGTTTTGTCACTGAGTGGTGGACATGCGTTGTAACAAAATAGCTTCAACCGAGGAGGTCAACGGAAGACCCTCACCAGCAATCGGTTCCAAGATAGTAAACAAAGAATTGCAAACTACCATGTTAAGCTTAAGCACAAAGCAGAGTTTATTTAAGCATAGGTGCACTCTCAGAGAGGGAGAGAGAGAAAGAGAGCGGGCTATGTCAGCGAAGTGAAGCAAGCCCAAAGCAAAGTTTATCAAGCAAAGTACACTCTCAGAGAGAGAGAGCACGGGCTGTTTCTGCGAATTGAAAGCAGCATTCCCGTGCAGGCTTAAGGGCACTTTTAAGGAGCATTTTGCAGGGAGGAGGGGTTGAGTGACAAGGGATCATTATTTGATTGACAGTCGCGAGCTATGTAACAAGTTTACTGCTTCGCATGCTCTCACCCTTTAATCGCTAAGAAACGCCCACTCGGGGGCAAAACCACATGTAGATTTTATTATAATTATGATATAATGAGTTTGGGTTTACTATAGGTTATACGCCTGTCTGGTCTGGGCATGAGCAGCCCGGGGAAGTCCTGTCATGTTACTGTACTCCCTCTTTATCAGGATAAACTGCCCACCGCACAACCATAGTTTCACCCATTCTGGATCTGATCAAGGGAGAGTCCCCAGATGGCTGGGTGTGAATCCATTTCTTCTTGTCTTTCTCGCCTCTGTCTCCTCTGTGCTGCTAATGACTAACTACCGAACAGTTTAATTATTGTCATTAATTGTGTACATATCTTTCTCAGTATATCACCATTTTTCCCATTGACAATTGCATTAGTCATCAATTATTAGACTTCACCTTTCAAATGTTAATTTTGCAATTATATTTATTGGGCATGTTAAATATAGTGCATTTGTAAAACAAATTTCCCATATTGAAATAAAGTAGGTTTGGCTCAGAACACCTTCATTTTCTTTATTATGCTGACATTTTGAATCTGTAACTAGGTTTTTGTTTTTGTTTTGCATCTTTATTGGAGTATAATTGCTTTACAATGGTGTGTTAGTTTCTGCTTTATAACAAAGTGAATCAGTTATACATATACATATATCCCCATAACTCTTCCCTCTTGTGTCTCCCTCCCTCCCACCCTCCCTATCCCACCCATCCAGGTGGTCACAAAGCACCGAGCTGATCTCCCTTTGCTATGCAGCTGCTTCCCACTAGCGATCTATTTTACATTTGGTACTGTATATATGTCCACGCCACTCTCTCACTTTGTCACAGCTTACCTTTCCCCCTCCCCATATCCTCAAGTCCATTCTCTAGTAGGTCTGTGTCTTTATTCCCGTCTTACCCCTAGATTCTTCATGATATTTTTTTTTTCCTTAGATTCCATATATATGTGCTAGCATATGGTATTTGTCTTTCTCTTTCTGACTTACTTCACTCTGTATGACAGACTCTAGGTCCATCCACCTCACTACAAATAACTCAGTTTCGTTTCTTTTTATGGCTGAGTAATATTCCATTGTATATATGTGCCACATCTTCTTTATCCATTCATCCGATGATGGACACTTAGGTTGTTTCCATCTCCGGGCTATTGTAAATAGAGCTGCAATGAATATTTTGGTACATGACTCTTTTTGAATTATGGTTTTCTCATGGTATATGCCCAGTAGTGGGATTGCTGGGTCATATGGTTGTTCTATTTGTAGTTTTTTAAGGAACCTCCATACTGTTCTCCATAGTGGCTGAACCAATTCACATTCCCACCAGCAGTGCAAGAGTGTTCCCTTTTCTCCACACCCTCTCCTGCATTTATTGTTTCTAGATTTTTTGATGATGGCCATTCTGACTAGTGTGAGGTGATACCTCATTGTAGTTTTGATTTGCATTTCTCTAATGATTAATGATGTTGAGCATTCTTTCATGTGTTTGTTGGCAATCTGTATATCTTCCTTGGAGAAATGTCTATTTAGGTCTTCTGCCCATTTTTGGATTGGGTTGTTTGTTTTTTTGTTATTGAGCTGCATGAGCTGCTTGTAAAATTTGGCGTTAATCCTTTGTCAGTTGCTTCATTTGCAAATATTTTCTCCCATTCTGAGGGTTGTCTTTTGGACTTGTTTATAGTTTCCTTTGCTGTGCAAAAGCTTTGAAGTTTCATTAGGTCCCATTTGTTTATTTTTGTTTTTATTTCCATTCCTCTAGGAGGTGGGTCCAAAAGGATCTTGCTATGATTTATGTCATATAGTGTTCTGCCTATGTTTTCCTCTAAAAGTTTGATAGTTTCTGGCCTTACATTTAGGTCTTTAATCCATTTTGAGCTTATTTTTGTGTATGGTGTTAGGGAGTGATCTAATCTCATACTTTTACATGTACCTGTCCAGTTTTCCCAGCATCACCTATTGAAGAGTCTGTCCTTTCTCCGCTGTATATTCCTGCCTCCTTTATCAAAGATAAGGTGACCATATGTGTGTGGGTTTATCTCTGGGCTTTCTATCCTGTTCCATTGATCTATCTTTCTGTTTTTGTGCCAGTATCATACTGCCTTGATTACTGTAGCTTTGTACTATAGTCTGAAGTCAGGGACCCTGATTCTTCCAGCGCCATTTTTCGTTCTCAAGATTGCTTTGGCTATTCGGGGTCTTTTGTGTTTCCATACAAATTGTGAAAATTTTTGTTCTAGTTCTGTGAAAAATGCCAGTGGTAGTTTGATAGGGATTGCATTGATTCTGTAGATTGCTTTGGGTAGTGGAGTCATTGTCACAATGTTGATTCTTCCAATCCAAGAACATGGTATATCTCTCATCTATTTGTATCATCTTTCATTTCTTTCATCAGTGTCTTATAATTTTCTGCATACAGGTCTTTTGTCTCCTTAGGTAGGTTTATTCCTAGATATTTTATTCTTTTTGTTGCAATGGTAAATGGGAGTGTTTTCTTGATTTCACTTTCAGATTTTTCATCATTAGTGTATAGGAATGCCAGAGATTTCTGTGCATTAATTTTGTATCCTGCTACTTTACCAAATTCATTGATTAGCTCTAGTAGTTTTCTGGTAGCATCTTTAGGATTCTCTATGTATAGTATCATGTCATCTGCAAACAGTGACAGCTTTACTTCTTCTTTTCCGATTTGGATTCCTTTTATTTCCTTTTCTTCTTTGATTGCTGTGGCTAAAACTTCCAAAACTATGTTGAATAAGAGTGGTGAGAGTAGGCAACCTTGTCTTGTTCCTGATCTTAGTGGACATGCTTTCAGTTTTTCGCCATTGAGGACGATTTTGGCTGTGGGTTTGTCATATATGGTCTGTATTATGTTGAGGAAAGTTCCCTCTATGCCTACTTTCTGCAGGGTTTTTTTTATCATAAATGGATGTTGAATTTTGTCAAAAGCTTTCTCTGCATCTATTGAGATGATCATATGTTTTTTCTCCCTCATTTTGTTAATGTGGTGTATCACGTTGATTGATTTGTGTATATTGAAGAATCCTTGCATTCCTGGAATAAACCCCACTTGATCGTGGTGTATGATCCTTTTAATGTGCTGTTGGATTGTGTTTGCTAGTATTTTGTTGAGGATTTTTGCATCTATGTTCATCAGTGATATTGGCCTGTAGTTTTCTTTCTTTGTGACATCCTTGTCTGATTTTGGTATCAGGGTGATGGTGACCTCACAGAATGAGTTTGGGACTGTTCCTCCCTCTGCTATATTTTGGAAGAGTTTGAGAAGGATAGGTGTTAGCTCTTCTCTAAATGTTTGATAGAATTCGCCTGTGAAGCCATCTGGTCCTGGGCTTTTGTTTGTTGGAAGATTTTTAATCACAGTTTCAATTTCAGTGCTTGTGATTGGTCTGTTCATATTTTCTATTTCTTCCTGACTCAGTCTTGGCAGGTTGTGCATTTCTAAGAATTTGTCCATTTCTTCCAGGTTGTCCATTTTATTGGCATAGAGTTGCTTGTGGTAATCTCTCATGATCTTTTGAATTTCTGCAGTGTCAGTTGTTACTTCTTCTTTTTCATTTCTAATTCTATTGATTTGAGTCTTCTCCCTTTTTATCTTGATGAGTCTGGCTAATGGTTTATCAATTTTGTTTATCTTCTCAAAGAACCAGCTTTTAGTTTTATTGATCTTTGTTCTTGTTTCCTTCATTTCTTTTTCATTTATTTCTGATCTGATCTTTATGATTTCTTTCCTTCTGCTAACTTTGGGTTTTTTTTGTTCTTCTTTCTCTAATTGCTTGAGGTGCAAGGTTAGGTTGTTTATTAAAGATGTTTCCTGTTTCTTAGGGTAGGATTGTATTGCTATAAACTTCCGTCTTAGAACTACTTTTGCTGCATCCCATAGGTTTTGGGTCGTCGTGTCTCCATTGTCATTTGTTCCTAGGTATTGTTCGATTTCCTCTTTGATTTCTTCAGTGATCACTTCATTACTAAGTAGTGTATTGTTTAGCGTCCATGTGTTCGTAGTTTTTACAGATCTTTTCCTGTAATTGATATCTAGTCTCATAGCGTTGTGGTCAGAAAAGATACTTGATACCATTTCAATTTTCTTAAATTTACCAAGGCTTGATTTATGACCCAAGATATGATCTATCCTGGAGGATGTTCCATGAGCACTTGAGAAAAATGTGCATTTTGTTGTTTTTAGATGGAATGTCCTATAAATATCAATTAAGTACATCTTGTTTAATGAATTATTTAAAGCTTGTGTTTCCTTATTTATTTTCATTTTGCATGATCTGAAAGTGGGGTGTTAAAGTCCCCTACTATGAATTGTTACTGTCGATTTCCCCTTTTATGGCTGTTAGTATTTGCCTTATGTATTGAGGTGCTCCTATGTTGGGTGCATAAATATTTACAATTGTTATATCTTCTTCTTGGATCGATCCCTTGATCATTATGTAATGTCCTTCTTTGTCTCTTCTAATAGTCTTTATTTTAAAATCTATTTTGTCTGATATGAGAATTGCTACTCCAGCTTTCTTTTGGTTTCCATTTGCATGGACTATCTTTTTCCATCCCCTTACTTTCAGTCTGTATGTGTCTCTAGGTCTGAAGTGGGTCTCTTGTAGACAGCATATATATGGGTCTTGTTTTTGTATCCATTCAGCCAGTCTGCTTCTTTTGGTGGGAGCATTTAATCCATTTACATTTAAGGTAACTATCGATATGTATGTTCCTATTCCCATTTTCTTAATTGTTTTGGGTTCGTTATCATAGGTCTGTTCCTTCTCTTGTGTTCTTGCCTAGAGAAGTTCCTTTAGCATTTGTTGTAAAGCTGGTTTTGTGGTTCTGAACTCTCTCAGCTTTTGCTTGTCTGTAAAGGTTTAAATTACTCTGTCAAATCTGAATGAGATCCTTGCTGGGTAGAGTAATCTTGGTTGTAGGTTTTTCTCCTTCATCACTTTAAATATGTCCTGCCAGTCCCTTCTGGCTTGCAGAGTTTCTGCTGAATGATCAGCTGTTAACCTTATGGGGATTCCCTTGTGTGTTATTTGTTGTTTTTCCCTTGCAGCTTTTAATATGTTTTCTTTGTATTTAATTTTTGACAGTTTGATTAATATGTGTCTTGGCGTGTTTCTCCTTGGATTTATCCTGTATGGGACTCTCTGTGCTTCCTGGACTTGATTGTCTATTTCCTTTCCCATATTAGGGAAGTTTTCAACTATAATGTCTTCAGATATTTTCTCAGTCCCTTGCTTTTTCTCTTCTTCTTCTGTAATCCCTATAATTCGAATGTTGGTGCATTTAATGTTGTCCCAGAGGTCTCTGAGACTGTCCTCAGTTCTTTTCATTCTTTTTTCTTTATTCTGCTCTGCAGTAGTTATTTCCACTAGTTTCTCTTCCAGGTCACTTATCCATTCTTCTGCCTCAGTTATTCTGCTATTGATCCCATATGAGTATTTTTAATTTCATTTATTGTGTTGTTCATCATTGCTTGTTTCATCTTTAGTTCTTCTAGGTCCTTGTTAAATGTTTCTTGCATTTTCTCTGTTCTATTTCCAGGATTTTGGATTATCTTTACTATCATTATTCTGAATTCTTTTTCAGGTAGACTGCCTATTTCCTCTTCATTTGTTAGGTCTGGTGGGTTTTTATCTTGCTCCTTCATCTGCTATGTGTTTTGCTGTCTTCTCATTTTGCTTATCTTACTGTGTTTGGGGTCTCCTGTTTGCAGGCTGCAGGTTCGTAGTTCCCGTTGTTTTTGGTGTCTGTCCCCAGTGGCTAAGGTTGGTTTAGTGGGTTGTGTAGGCTTCCTGGTGGAGGGGACTAGTGCCTGTGTTCTGGTGGATGAGGCTGGATCTTGTCTTTCTGCTGGGCAGGTCCATGACTGGTGGTGTGTTTTGGGGTGTCTGTGGACTCATTATGATTTTAGGCAGCCTCTCTGCTAATGGGTGGGGTTGTGTTCCCGTCTTGCTAGTTGTTTGGCATAGGGTGTCTAGCACTGTAACTTGCTGATGGTTGAGTGAAGCTGGGTGCTGGTGTTGAGATGGAGAGCTCTGGGAGATTTTCACAGTTTGATATCATGTGGAGCTGGGAGGTCTCTTGTAGACCAGTGTCCTGAAGTTGGCTCTCCCACCTCAGAGGCACAGCATGGACTCCTGGCTGCAGCACCAAGAGACTTTCATCCACACGGCTCAGAATAAAAGGGAGGAAAAGTAGAAAGAAGGAAAGAAAGAGGATAAAATAAAATAAAGTAAGATAAAATAAAATAAAGTTATTAAAATAAAAAATAAGTATTAAGAAAAAATTTTTTTTAAAGTAGTAAAAAAAAAGGACAGATAGAACCCTAGGACAAATGGTGAAAGCAAAGATATACAGACAAAATCTCACACAGACGCATACACATACTCACAAAAAGAGGAAAAGGGGAAAAAATTATAAATCTTGCTGTCAAAGTCCACCTCCTCAATTTGAGATGATTCGTTGTCTATTCATGTATTCCACAGATGCAGGGTACATCAAGTTGATTGTGGAGATTTAATCCGCTGCTCCTGAGGCTGCTGGGAGAGATTTCCCTTTCTCTTCTTTGTTCGCACAGCTTCCAGAGTTCAGCTTTGGATTTGGCTCCGCCTCTGCGTGTAGGTCGCCGGAGTGCATCTGTTCTTCTCTCAGACAGGACGGGGTTAAAGGAGCCTTTGATTCGGGGGCTCTGGCTCGCTCAGGCCGGGGGCAGAGAGGGATACGGACGCAGGCCGAGCCTGCGGTGGCAGAGGCCGGCGTGATGTTGCACCAGCCTGAGGCGTGCCGTGCGTTCTTCCGGGGAAGTTGTCCCTGGATTCTGGGACCCTGGCAGTGGCGGGCTGCACAGGCTCCCAGAATGGGGGTGTGGATAGTGACCTGTGCTCGCACACAGGCTTCTTGGTTGCGGGAGCAGCAGCCTTAGCATCTCATGCCCGTCTCTGGGGTCCGCGCTTTTAGCCGCGGCTCGTGCCCGTCTCTGGAGCTCCTTTAAGCAGCGCTCTTAATCCCCTCTCCTTGCGCACCAGGAAACAAAGAGGGAAGAAAATGTCTCTTGCCTCTTCGGCAGGTCCAGACTTTTCCCTGGACTCCCTCCCAGCTAGCTGTGGCGCACTAACCCCCTGCAGGCTGTGTTCACGCCGCCAACCCCAGTCCTCTGCTTGCGCTCCGACCGAAGCCCGAGCCTCAGCTCCCAGCCCCGCCCGCCCCGGCGGGTGAGCAGACAAGCCTCTCAGGCTGGTGAGTGCCGGTCGGCACCGATCCTCTGTGCGGAAATTTCTCTGCTTTGCCCTCCACACCCCTGTTGTTGTGCTCTACTCCTCGGCTTCAAAGCTTTCCCCCTCCACCACCCACAGTCTCCGCCTGTGAAGGGGCTTCTAGTGTGTGGTAACCTTTCCTCCTTCACAGCTCCCTCCCACTGGTGCAGGTCCCATCCCTATTCTTTTGTCTCTGTTTATTCTTTTTGCTTTTGCCCTCTCCAGGTACGTGGGGGAGTTTCTTGCCTTTTGGGAGGTCTGAGGTCTTCTGCCAGCGTTCAGTAGGTGTTCTGTAGGAGTTGTTCACGTGTAGATGTATTTCTGGTGTATCTGTGGGGAGGAAGGTGATCTCCACATCTTACTCTTCCGCCATCTTCCCCCTCTCTCCTGTAACTAGGTTTAATTTTAGCTTTATAATACTCCTTCTCAGGTTCACTGTCATTCATTCTATAGATGAATGTCTTAGTTGGAATATTTGTATGAGACATATTCAAATGGAAGATTAGACATGAGATAGGTTGAGGATGGAAACTATAAAGTATATTTTATAACAGATTAAATATGAGCATGGAGGAAACATAGAAATCCATTAGTATAATTTATATATTTATGGATGATCCTTTCACTTTTTCATTAATTTTGCTACAAGTAATTATATATGTTAATTCCCAAAGTTATGAAAAATAGATTTTACTTAAATACAGTGACTGTTTCACTGAATTCCCTTTTGTTGCTTTGGATTGTTTATCTGAGTGGAATCTATATTGATTGCATTTCTCATTACTATGTTGGTAGAGACTTAGAAGGAGAAACAGATGAATTTGGGATTTAAAAAAAAAGAAACTAAATTGCCTTTGCATAACTGATTGTGTTGTTAAAAAATGTTAACCTAACAAATATGTCTATCTCTGTGTCTCCGTATCCACTTTCTATTTCCCTGTTTCATTATACCTTCAACCCAGAAAAGAGGCAAAGTCCACCTAAGTGAGGAGATTCCTGACCCTGATTTGATCATGTTTATTAAGGTGCACTTCTCTGTGTTGAAAAGTCAAGAGCTTTCTTTTGTCCCTTCTAATTTATGCTTGTTAAACAATGATTAAAAATATAAGGCTATTCCTGGATCTATATGGTAAATTAGTATTCTTGCTTACTTCCGTTTTTTTTTCTTCTACAAGATATTGTGTACTTTGATATTCTATTCATTTTGGGTTCATGACCAGTTGAAAATTAGAGAGTACTGGAAAATTAGGAATATGTCAACTCTTAGAGGAAAACATAGGCAGAAACTCTCTGGCATAAGCTGTAGCAAGATCTTTTTTGATCTACCTCCCAGAGTAATAAAAAACAAAAAAAAACAAAGGAAATCTAATAAAACTTAAAATCCTTTGCACAACAAAGGAAACCACAAACAAAACAAAAAGACAACCCACAGAATGGGAGAAAATATTTGCAAATGAAATGACTGACAAGGAATTAATGTTCAAAACATACAAACAGCTCATGCAGCTCAATATCAAAAAAACAAACAACACAATCAAAAAATGGGTGGAAGATCTAAATAGATGTTTCTCCAAAGAAGACATACAGATGGCCAAGAGGCACATGAAAAGATGCTCAACATCACTAATTATTAGAGAAATGCAAATCAAAACTGCAGTGAGGTATCACCTCACACCAGTCAGAATGGCCATCATCAAAAAGTCTGCAAACAATAAATGCTGGAGAGGGTGTGGAGAAAAGGGAACCCTCTTGCACTGCTGGTGGGAATGAAAATTGGTATAGCCACTACGGAGAACAGTATGGAGATTCCTTAGAAAACTAAAAATAGAGCTACCATATGATCCATCAGTCCCACCCCTGGTCATATATCTGGAGAAAAACATAATTCGAAAAGCTGCATGCACCCCAATGTTCACTGCAACACTATTTACAATAACGAGAACATGGAAGCAACCTAAATGTCCATCAGCAGAGGAATGGATAAAGAAGAGGTGGGACATATATACAATGGGATTTTACGCAGCCATAAAACAGAACAAAATAATGCCATTTGCAGCAACATGGATGGACCTAGAGACTGTCATACTGAGTGAAGTAAGTCAGACAGAGAAAGACAAATATCATATGATATTGCTTACATGTGGAATCTAAAAAATAATGGTACAAATGAACTTATTTACAAAACTGAAATAGAGTCACAGGTATAGAAAACAAACTTATGGTTACCAAGGGGGAAAAGGGGGGAGGGATAAATTGGGAGATTGGGATTGACATATACACTCTACTATATTTAAAATAGATAACTAATAAGAACCTACTGTATAGCACAGGGAACTCTAGTTAACACTCTGTAATGACCTGTATGGAAAAAGAATCTTAAAAAAGAGTGGATATATGTATATGTATAACTGATTCACTTTGCTGTACAGTAGAAACTAATACAACATTGTAAATCAACTTTACTCCAATAAAAATTAATTTTAAAAAAGGAATATGTCAAGGTCTTGGCTGAAATTTTTGCAGAGCTTAGCACTGACACCTGCAGAAAGATATGAGATATATACCTTCTAGATAATAATTAAATATTTCATGTTCCTTCAAACATCTTACAGAAGAACCAGTGATGGTTCAGGAAGAATTCCTGTATTTATCACTTTTGTCAAATTCATATTGAAACCCTATTCTTATCAAATATATCTGTACTGTCAGAGCAGAAAAATGAATATGTGGCAGGATAAGAATCTGGAGGTTCGAGTATCATTTTGGCATAAATACCTCTAGAATTGGTAAAATACTTTCCCTAATAATTAGAAATTTCCATTATGCCACAGACACTAGCAAGAAACAGGGATTAACTCTTGGAGTTAGAAAAGATCACCTGGATAACAAAAGTAGGGAGCAGCTATTTTTTTTTAAATATTGTTCTTGCACTCAGAGGATCATTTTGTCAACACACCATACAGAAGAGGCACCTGCACTTCTTAGGAGTAGGATTCCATCATGTGGTAGATAGTTGCCACATCTTGCTTTCTCAGAATTGAAACTACGTTTTTAGCAAGTCTTCCACGTTGTAAGTCTGGTGAAATCTCTAAGGAGGGGAACTGTCTTTCTCTCCACTTGTCTTAGTTAGTTCTCAGATATGGTCCTGATGAATCATCACACCTCTCAATACTCACATGTTAGTGTAGTCCCCTCACCTATTAAATGAGTCAGGCCCTGTGATTCACTTTAGCTAAATGTGGCAGAGGCAACCTTGTGCCAGTTGCATGATTTGCCTTATGAAGCCAGAATAGTTTCCACTTTTCACTCCTGGAAACCCTGAGTTATCATATAAAAATTAAGAAACACTACTGGGAGAACACATGGAAAGGCCCCAAAAAGAGGCCATCTGGACACAGCAAAGCTGCACTAAGACTGGGACTCAGGAGTTCAGTGTCTTACTGAGCCCCAAAACCAGCCTTCCCTGGCAACACAAGATACATACACGAAGCCATCTTGGAGCAACCATCTGACCATAGTTACATAAGAGTCTACAAACAGAAGGGCATAAGGACACCCAGTTGGGCCCCAGTCAAACAACAGAATTATAAGAAATAATGTAATTACAGTTTTTATTAAGCCACTAAGTTCTAGAAAAGTAGGTAACACAACAATAGATAACCAAAAAACTACAGGCTGGCAACTAAGGCCTAGGTGCATGACCAATCTTGGCCAGTTGTTCACTGTCACTGGGAGAAATCTGTCCTTGTTTAACTGGGTTAATTGAAAGTGACAGCACTGAAAATTCAATTCATATTTAGGTATGGGACTTCAGTATCCCACAAAAAACACTGGCAAAGGAAATATTTTTATTATTACTTGGAGACACCTGGAATATTGTAACATGCAGTGCAGTGAAAGCAGGTTTTTGCAGGAAGCCTTTTTACTTTCACTTAAAGGACGGTAGAAATGTAAGAGCTTTGTATACTGGCTACTTCATTAAGTGAATTAACAAACAAACCTGAAAGCACAAAGTTTTCCCACCAAGAGAATTATAGTATTTAGATAAAAATACTGGGAGTGGGGATCTAGAAAATGTGTGGTGCTAGATACCATATTAACAGATTCTGAGGGTGGTCCACTAAAAAGTAAAGAACATGAATATACATGAAAGAACTTATTTAAATATGTACAAGCAACTAGTTATAGTGTGGTAGGTCTAGCAGCTTTGAATGGTTTTAATTATTTCTTAGGCTAATTGACTAAGACCTGGCCTCGATAGCTATACATAATAAATTAAGTGGCAATGCTAGAAATTCTTTAGTATAATTTAGATGAAGAAACTGTAAGCCTTTTGGGGATTTTACTTCTTGAGTGATATTTACTTGTTATAAATAGCCAATATTACTACTCAGAAGACACTTCTGCTGAGAAAGTTCAGAGGCTAGAGGAGCCTAAGGAAACGTGACAAGGCAATGTAATGAGGTATACTCATTGGCATCCTGGAACAGAAATAAAAAAGGATATAAATAAAAACTGGTGATATACAAATAAATTAAGAACTCTAATAATAATGATGCATCAGTATTGGTTCATTAGTTGTTACAAACGTACCATAGTAACGTAAGATATTAACAATAAGGGAAACTGGGTATAGGATATTGCAAAAAGCAAGGCTAGATTTTCTTGAAGAGAACCATACAAATATTAGATGTATATCTTCCTTTTAGCTTTCTCTCAAGGGAATTTCAGTCCATGGTAGCTTTGCACTAAAACAAAAGGATCTGACCCGGCCATAGAATTATAGGACATTATTTGTGAAGTGACGTTAATATCTGTGGACTCAGTAAGTCACCTGATACATTGGTGAGAGATGGGGTTTATAGTGGACTGATTACATAGGCGGTTTTGACATGAATACGTCCCAAAGAAAGCCTAGAAAAAAAAACAGACTGAATCTTGTGCTTACTTTCTTTGTAATTGAGTTTATATTCAGAATAGTGATGCTTACCAATTGGCAAAACCACTACATTGGATCACTGAATAAATGGCCAATGTATATTTAGATAAGCACATCCAAATAGAGGACTTTAAGCTACTGGATATCTCCCATTCCATCTTAAGAATGTATCCAAAGGCATCTCCTGCTAGGAATCAAGGTTAAAATCCTGCACTACCAAAAATAAAACAATACCTCACCACAGAAGTAACAGTTACACAAGCAGTAGTGGATGAATACAAAGATATAAACGAACATGGAAAATTTGCAGGTAAAGAAAACTAGTCCCACCTTCTAATCTCTACAAATGTTGCTCCCAAGCAGGTGAAAATTGTCAAAAATATCAATATTGATTGAAAGAATTTTTTGTAAAAAAAGTAAGAATGGTCTCAAAACAGACATAAAAGATTCCTGATTGACAACAGAAGAGGGTGAAAAATAAGCTAACAAAGTTCAAGAAATATATAGAAGAGAAATAGAAATGATTATAGAAAATGAACCCGTGTAAGAGGCAATACATAAGAAAACAGACACTGCTGAAAATAGAGTAACATAAAAACTAAAACTGAGAAACACAATATTCCATTTTTTAAAGATCAAAAATTAAAAATAATTGAGATTATAAATTGACCAGGGTCTATATGTTTATCTAAAATAGACCAGAGTCAATTTATAAGAAATTGGCATATATGATGATATATCATATATAATTATGATATATGATATCATTATTATAATAATTATAAAGCAAAATTTTAAAATCTAATATTTGGAAACAGTGACTGTATTTTCAGTTGTCCAGAGCCTTGGATTATGTGGGAAGTCCCTAAAGCAGTGAGTGAGTTAACATTGAAGTAAGAAGGGACAGATCTTACTCAGGGGGAAACCACTTGAAACTATTTGGAAGATGCACTTATGGTCCTAAATGCATGTCCTGTATCCAATATCTCAAACTCAGATTGCTCAAGATGGTAATCTCTGGATTGATAACAACTTTCTAGTAACTGTTATCATCAAACCATATTATTTGACTACAAAACAATTGAGAAATCAATAAGTAAAACAAAACAAACATGAAAACTTTAAAAATTTAAGAATAATCTACTTTTAAAATTAATAAAAGTAATTTTAATAATTCATGAGACAATTAGATCATAATGAAGATCTGAAAATCCATAGAAAGTAATAATGTAATTCTAGATAACAAAATGTCTAGAATTAAGTCAAAACACATTCATGGATATTGATAGCCTTACATTCTGCATCAGACAGGGTAACAATAATAAGTTCAACATCAAATTTGTAAATTAGAAAAAAAACCTAAGTCACTTGAAAGGGAAGATTTAAAGTTAAAACTAGCAATTAGTAAATAAAGAAAAGAACTTTTAAAATTGTGAAGTTAAAGCTACTCTAACCTATTTTGTACAGAATAATAGACATAAAGAAAAAAATACTGAAAGCACAAACAATTCATAAATATAAAGGGAATACGATGACATTTACATTAGCAATTAACATATAAGAGAAAAATTATAAACTACTATAAACTTACAGATTTGAAAACTTATTTGAAATCATCAGTTTAGACAAATTCCTAGAAAAATATTACTTACTAAAATCAGCCCAGGACATTAGTTAAGCTTGAATATTTTGGGGAAATTTAAAAAAACTAAATCAACAATAATAACTTTTATAAAATCAAAACACTTAAGGAAGATAGTATTATGAGCATATTTAAAATATAATAATTCTGGCCAATTTTTTTCTATTCTGTAAAGTGGGTAATGCAAAGCACCTGTAAACAATTCACAGAATGTAAAAAGATAAATGGTTCTATTTTTGACTTTCTGGAATAAGCAAAACTAATCTGCAGTGAAAAAAATTGGATTAGTGGTTGCCTTTGAGGAAATAAGGTCAAGGAGCCTGGGAAAGAGATTGAAGGAACTTTCCAAGGAAATGGTAATGATTTATCATGATAGACGTTTCAATTATATAATATATGCATTTCTCAAAACTCTCATTAACAGTTACCCAGGATTTGTACATATCTCTGTGTATCAAGTTTACCTAAAAACAAATGAAAAAACATGTAAACAAATATTGAATTCTAGTTACTTTTGTGCATGCTGAACTCTTTAGGATTGAAATGGATTATGTCTACAACTTCATTTGAAATGCATCAGAAAACAGATAGATTGACAAATGAACAGAAGTATTAGTGGACAGGTAGATAGATAGATGATAAAATTGTATGTTCATTTCTAGAATCTAGGAGGTAAATATATAGGTGCATTATTTCACCTCTGTATGGTTACAATTTTTCATAAGAAAATATTTTAAAACTGTAATGACATATGTTTTATTTATTCGTATGTTTTTTTCCCCCTCTCTCCCATCAGAGAAATTTATCACCTTAATTCGCTTTCTTAGGCAGTAATAAAATTATCTAATTAATCTACTGGTAGATTTATCTCCTTAATTTGTAACACTTTTCCCTTCTCCTTCCTCTCTTACATTTTGAATGAAGTTGGAAAAATAAGGCAAGATTGATAGAATAAATATAGTAAGCAGTTAACATAAGTGTGTAAAAATAAGACAGAAAACCCTCCATAGTAGAGGTGAAATCACATATTTAGTCCAGGAGTTTGTGAAAAGAAAAATTAAATGAGTCCCAATTAAACCTAGCATGAGGCTTAGTAGACCTGGTGTTTATTTTTTCATTAGAGATTGGAAGAACACACTCCCGGGAATAGAGTGTTTTAAAGGAAGGTCCTTGTTTTCATGTTAATTAAAAATCAGAACTAACCTCAGACTGAGTAAAGAAATAGCAATTGCTTTTTTAACATGGGCAAAGCACCAGAAAGAGCTTCATGGCATTTAATTGCTATGTGTGAACTTGAAGTTAATAGTATTTCACTCTAATAATTTATCTGTACTAAAAAAGCCTCATAAGCATTTATTGCCTGCTGGGCTTAGGTATCAAAATGATTCTCTGGGTCACAAATTTTGGTTATGATTTTGTGTTTTCTTTATTAACTGTAAATAAAATAATAAAACACATTTTTCTAAAAACAGGATGGTTCAAACTTATATAAACAAATCCTTTCCAAAATTGTAAATAAATCAATTTTGTCTACTTAAAATATTCATTTCTTTTCATATAGAAACCTTTATTTTGCCATTGAAATTATAAAATCCATTGCAATGTATTTTCAAATAGGGATCAAAAATAATGTAAATATATCCTTTTCTGAGAATAATGTGGCTGCATTGCAAACTTTGAAAAAAATAAAACTTTAATATAAAAATATTTTGTTATATCTTTTTCAAATAATATGTAAGAATCATATAAGTAAACTGTGTAGAGAACAAATCCAATAAATTTCCAATCTAAAACCAGAATGTTTTACAGAACTTTGATTTAATGATTTAATGGTAGTCTACTAAATATTTTAGATTAAGAATCATATATTTTAAAAATTATTACAAAAAGTAAAGCAATCTGAAAGGTTTAAAAAAATATTACAGACTCATACAATTTTCTTTTTTTATGAAAAATAACATTTATTATGTATTCATTATAAAAGTAATATGTGCTCATTATAGAAAAAGTTAAAACATAGAAAAAAGTAATCATGAAATTAAAAGTCAAGTATAATACTACCATCCAAAAATAACCACAGTTTACAGTTTGATGTTGGTTCTTCTATTCTTATCTTCATATTTGTAGTTACTAAATTGGTATTATACTCTATACACTTTTTTTTCCACTTGTTCTGTGTCATTAACGAGTCTTCAGAAACTTGATATTAATAATTAGACTATTCCATTGTGTAGATATACTATTGTTTATTTACCTACTCATTTATTATTAGATATTTATAGAGGGAGGGGTTCCCTAAGGTTTGTCTCTAAAAATAAATGACGGTCATGTTTGTTTTGGGAATCCCAAACCCCCTGGCATTCAAAGCCCTTCACAATTTAACTCCACCCTGTCTTTCCATCCTCAGCTGCCTAAGTCTCCAGTGCAGGGCAGATGTTTAGCCTGTGTAAACGGATGGAGCTGTCCTGTTTGTAAAAATACTAAAATACTTCAGCAGAGGGTTAAATTGCTAGGAAGCCATCTCTGACTGCTGTCCTGAGCAGTAAAATATTTATACATCTATATTAAGGGAGGAAAGCATTGGTTGAATGAATAAAATCACTTCTAGGGTCCTGTTGTCTGTTCCAGAAACAAAACAAGAGAATTTCAAAGTAACAAACTAAAGTAGATTCTATAAAATATATTTCAGAAACAATAACTGACTTTCAGACTAGAGGTTTATAAAATTAGACATTTTTACAGATGCCATCCTTGCTGAAGTATTAATTAATTATAAAAATCATATGGGAAACATGTATTAAAAACTGGTTTGCCCTTATGTACAGCACTTAAAACAGTATAAACTCCTAAATTTAAGACTCCAATTTTAAAGGCTAAGGTCCTAAAATGTGGCTATGCTTTGATACAGCAAAATTTGCATAAGGATAACTTTAGTGAGTTTTATTGAAGAACTAATGAAATTTGAAGTTTCTGTGTCCCAAAGTATGATTATGTTACAAATGCTAAAATAAAAAATTATTATTATTTTAAATAATACGTAATTGCATAATACATACATAATAATACATAAATCTTTGGCTTTCAATTTTAGGATTTTTAGAAAACAATTCCTGAAGTAAAGATAAGTGCTCATTCTTATTTGGTGAGTACAAACCCAAGACACTGAGAATGAGGACAAAAGAGGAGAAAAATAGAGGAAGAAGGAGATCAGTTGGTTGCTGGGATAGACTCTCCCTGCACAGAAGAGCCAGGTATTCTAGGCTATTCAGCCAAGTAAGATGTTATCAAACAATTTGTATTCATAATCTATACCTCAGATCAGTTCACAGGTGGTAGAAAAGAGAAGGGATTTATCAACCTAGTTCTTTCCTCTCTCCTAATTCTCATGGTCAAGATTCATCTTATGGACTGACAACTTTACTGCAATTTAAAGTCTTATTGTTTGGCTCCTCTGCTTACCAGGCAGGAAGTCAGTTTCCATCTCCTTTATTGTTTCCTTCGGAAAACAAAGACTCTGGGCATTGGTTGGTCATCTGGCTGCACCTGAGAAGCAGGGTTCAGCACCAGAGGGCAAGCAGAGTCCATCAGCAGTGAAATCACCTGAGACACAGTAGGCAGCTGAGGGTTTACTGGAGGGACCTCGGCAGTCTGAAGAGGCTGATAATATATACTGTTTGTACCACTCAGATCCAATTGTTTGTCTGCATTATAACAAGCTTCCACAGTACAACTTAGTGTCACTATTTTTTGTCAAAATACAAAATATACTCAGTTTTCCTAAGAGGATAGATCACAGAGTCTCTTTCAAGGTGGCTCTAAGTCACAATCCTGTGTAAAATTTAAGGTTATAGAAAAACAAAAGCACAGTCCCTGCTGACCCAGCTGGTCTCAAGGTTATAACAGATATGTATCATTTTTCTTCCACCAAACCGTTCTAAATATCCCTCACCTCCTGCCAACGCTGTGACTAGTTTAGTTTACTTACCTGTTGGAGAGATTGAGGTCTTCAATCTCCAAAGTGTCTGAACTTTTTAATTCCTGCTAGTGTCTGGATTTTTATAGTGCCCAGGGACAGTTACTACCTGACTGGGAGACACAAAAAGACATCTAAGTAAATTCTCTGGATTCCGGAGTGGTCCTTCTTACCCTCATTATGTGGTAGTAACCTTAGTTTTTCGTGGCAATGAGGATTGATTGTTTTAGCAAGTAATTTTTTCCCCTTTGCTTATCCACTATCGTGAGGAACCCAAAGTAGCAGAGTATTGCACATATTCCAGATCAATGAATCACTTGCCAGTCCTCTTATGAGGTGTTCCCTCCCCTCCATGAACAGTTTTTGTAACCTACAGACCCAAGTTCTTAAGAATGGAAAGCACAAATGCCAGACATGGAAAACTGAGTTTGACAGTGAGATAAGCTAATCATTCTTACACTCTTTGGTCTAGAAAACCATGTGTAATAGCAATTGGAGACACAATAATATATTGTTTGTTTTAGTTCAGTGCATCTATCTCATTCTATATAAAAGACTGCACATGTTTAAACTCTTTAAAATACTCTTCATCTGAGTCTTCCTCTATCTAGCCAAATGTTTCCCTATTGGTATGCATTGAAAGTTAATTCTATAGTTAGAAGTCTATTGTTACTGTTCCTTTGATATAAAATTTTCCTTTTGTTCTGAGAAAATTTTATAGCATACCATGCTGGTATTTAAGGCATTTTGTAGGACTTCAGATTTTAGTGTTGGTAAACCATATATATATATATACACACACACAGACATATATTAGGCAATGGCAATAGGTAAATCAAGCTCAGTGAAAGGGAGCCTGTATGCTTTAACCCACGCAGACCCCTTGCCCACTCATCTGAAACACTCTATCTTTGGCTTATAGAGCAAGCACAGGTATAGGCTTGTTTAAACCTGCTTGGTGTGTACAGCCTCTGCAGTGCATACTCTCTAGTGGGCTTGGATTTGAACCATAAAAATCATCATTCATTATATACACCCTGAGAGCTCTATCCATGTATCTTTTCCCCAGAACTCCTTGGTTGTAGCTAGATCACTCCTGATGAGAGGAAGTCCATATGGTTTACTCCCCCTACCATTTGCTTCTTGGAATTTTGAGAAGTGAGGTTTTGGCATCTGTTTTGTTTTGTTTTGGATGTGCCACTAGATGGCAATCACAGTTGCATTTCTGCCATGCCATATGGTGCAGACACCTGGGGGTTTGATGATCCAAAATATCTTGTATAACAAACTATGTGCAATATAATTACCATGGACAAGGATCTCATGCAATATCAGAAATTAGCTACAAAAATTCCAACATCACATATTATCACAACTCTATAACTAATTCTCAGCCTAGACATAGTTTTTAAAAAATTTTCCTGCTTATATCATTTACCTATAAAATTTACCTATAAAATTTTATAATTGTTATTATAATTATAATTATATAATATATAATATAATTATAATATAATTATATAATATATAATTATATAATATAATATAATTATATAATTATAATTATTATAATTATAATTATTATAATTATAATTATAATTATAATAATTATATAATTATTATTAATTATAACAATAATTAACAATTATTGTTATAATTGTTATTACCTATAAAATTTTATAATTGTTATAAAATTCTAATGTTTCCTTTGAAAGAATTTGTAACATGATGGTGATATAAAGGTTCAATTTGAATTAACTTTTATGAGTTTTGAGTCAATAATATTTCTAAAGTTGAGGTTTGCTAACTGCTTTTGAGTACCTGTCATAATACTCCTAATGAATATCTTCATGGTTATAAGACATAAATCAATTACATTTTAGTAAAGGGATGTTTTCATTTTGATTATAATGTATCACCACATGTAGTAGATTAAATTATTGTTCTTAATTTCAATTCACTGCAGTAATATTATGCACTGATTATGGCATCCTAGTGAATGGGATTTTATTTTCTGCCTTTGAAATTAATATTTTTCCAAAACACAAACACACTTACATATATGTGTGTATGTGTATATAAATATATATACACACATATAAAAAAATCTTAAGATTTTAAGACTTTATTTTTGAGAGCAGGTTTAGAATCACCAGAGTGGTGCATTTGTTACAGTTGATGAACCTACATTAGTACATCTCTATCACCCAAAGTCCATAGTTTACATTAGGGTTTACTCTTGGTGTTGTACATTCTATGGATTTGGACAAATGTATAATTAATGACATGTATTCATCATTATAACATTATGAACACTATTTTCACTACTCTGAAAATCCTCTGTGCTCCACTTATTCATCTCTCTCTCCCCTCAAACCCTGGGAACCACTAAACTTTTTACTGTCTCCAATGTTTTACCTTTGCCAGTATGTTATATAGTTGGAATCATACAGTATGTAACCTTTCAGAATGACTTCTTTCTTAATAATATTCATTTAAATTTCCTCTGTCTTCCAGTGGTTGGGTAGTGCCTTTTTCAGTGCTGAATAATACTCTAATGGGTGGATGTATCACAGTTTATTTATCTATTCACCTATTGAAGAGCATCTTCATTGCTTTCAAATTTTGATAATTAAGAATAAAGCTGTTATAAACATTTGTATGCAGATTTTTGTATGGATATAAGTTTTTAACTTTTGGAGTTATTGCTGGATTGTATGGTAAGAGTGTGTTTATTTTGTAAGAATTGTCTTCCAAAGTGGCTGTACAAGTTTACATTCTCATGAGCAATAAATAAGAGTTCCTATTGCTCCATATTCTAACCAGCATTTGGTGTTGTCAGTGTTTGGGATTTTGGGTTATTCTAATAGATGTATAGTGTTATCTCATTGTTGACTTAATTTGCATTTTCCTGATGACGTGTGACATGGAGCCCCTTAGATATTTTTATAATGCAATCAAATATAACAGAAATGTGATTTCAGTGGTTTACTAAAAAGAATCTTCTTAGGAAAAACATGTAAATGTCTTAAAACACATGAGCTTTAATGGGTTCATGGAATGGCTCTCAGACCTAAACTCACCCACAAATAATACACGATATTCACAAAATAAACTCAAAATCACTGGGCAGCCCTGGCAGCTTATAAGAAAGGGTGGACCCCTTTCTTTTAAGAAAAGACCTATATAAATTTATATGCAAGCTCAATTAAAATAAAATTACCTAATTTGTTTTTTAAGCCAAAAACTGGTACTTATTAGATGATTTCAGTCATAAAAAGTTATAAAAAGTACTGAAGTATGCTTACTATATTTCTCTAAGTGTAAAAATATTGTTCTTTTAAATTTTAACATTGTGATCATAAATATCAATTACAACATAAGCTTTAGCCCATAAAGAATTACTTTTAGCTTACCATCTAATTTATCTATATGAAATAAAAAATTATCTGATGATACCAGACAAATAAAAATACCTATACTTAGCTCATCATGATACTGAAAAAGCAATGATGTTAAACAAAAATAAATAAATTTAATATTACACACCACACAAAATTTTACATTCATTAGTGTTAATAATTTTATAACTTAGAGTTGTTCCATAAATACTAGAACTGAAATCTTTGACTGTCAAGTTTTAAATTACATTTGTTATGCACATGGTTTCAAGTCAAAATATTGCAAATACTTGAGTGATTTGCATTTGACCAGTATAGGAATGCACATAAGTCTTTCTAAGGAAATAAATTAAAAATTAATTTATAGCAATTCAAAGTAGAGACCACCTAAAATCAAAATGAGCCCAGAAACACTGCTGATCCAAAATGATAGATTATAATATATCCACCTGACAGTGCAGAAACCAAGCCATCATGAATAAATATAAGAAGAGTCTTGAACAGCTTAATAAATTCCTGTAAATCACTGCCTCAACTCCGTTTACTGTGTCAGCAGCAACAAAGATACACACATTGGTAAATATGATGGAACTTAAATTCTGATGATGAGGAAAAGATTGAATAAGATTAGCAACCATAGTACATAGACTTCTTTGTGAAAAATTTTGTAGCCACACTTATGTATAGAAATAATTATTTCTTCTCTTTGTAATATGATGTGTGTAAATTTTGACATTCAGATGTTTATTATTTTGAAAATATTTTCATCAGAGTGTCTAACTGTGTGTGTGTGTGTGTGTGAGTGTGTGTACAATCTGTCAAGAACTTAAATGTTCATTCACATATGAGTCTGAAAACAAAATTTCTAATTAGTTTAAATGCCCAGGGATTGTGAACCTAAAATAGTGTTGAGCAGTGAGGAAGACTACAATAAAACGTGTGCATTTGTGGAATAAAAGTTTGAATTATTGACAATAAATTAATAAATATATAAAAGAATTTTTCACACAATTTCAACTCTAATTTTTAAAGCATATGTTATTCAGAAATTTTGAATAATATATTAATACACAATTACTTAGTTTTGCTTCCTTTTTTCCCCTCTTTTTAAGCCCATTGATTTCAATGGGCTTCTCAGAGATTCTAGACGTAGAAGAAAGGTGGAACCCAGGTCTCCTTCTCATCCTTATTTTAACCAGAATGACTTCCTCAAATATTTCATTTGAGGAAATCCCTAAACTATTTAATTTTAAAAGCTGTTTTTCCCTTTGCGCTAAAAAGAAATGAGCTATCAAGCCATGAGGATACATGAAGTAATCTTACATACACATTACTAAGTGAAAGAAGCCATTCTAAAAAGGCTACCTACTGTATGATCCAACTATATGACACACTGGACAGGCAAAACGATGGAGACAGTAAAAAGATCAGTGATTGCCAGGGCCTGGGGAGGAGGGAGGGATGAATAGGTGGAGGACAGAGGATTTTAGAGTAGTGAAAATAGTCTGTACCATAGTATAATGATGGACACATATCATTATACCTTTGTCTTAACCCATAGAATGTACAGCACCAAGAGTGAAAGGTAATGTAAACTATGGAGTTTGAGAGAGAACGATGTGCCAAGGTAGAGTCATCAATTGTAACAAATGTATAAATCTGGTGGGGAATGTTGATAATGTGAGAATCTATACATGAGTGACGGTAGGGGTGGTTAGGAATCCTGTGCCTTCCCCTCAATTTTGTTGCGAACATAATACTGGTAAAAAAAGAAACTCTATTAAAATAATAATACTAAACAGAAATTTTCCTTTATTTAAAAAAGAGTTTCTATTAGATTTTGAATTTACTTTTAATGTATGTATTAACATTCATTTCTCAGTTTAGTGTTTCCTATTCTGGATAGCTCTCTGTTCTTTTCTGCAATAAATGTCACTTAATATTGAAGATGACGTATAATTTTTGTCATCTTTTTATTGCATACTTCAGTAGATTTTTAAAAAAATAAGTATTTACTTCCTGCAATTCTCTGGCATAATGTATTCTTTCACTTGTAATGTTCACTTTAGTAACAGATTGTTTGTATGTTTATTTTTCCTTTTTTATCCTACATTAAGGTAAATGTTTCAGACTTTTAATTTAATCTTCAGACGTAATTCACACGTTTCTCTTAGCTCTTCTCACTGTACACCACAGACATAATTTACATGATATCTTTAGCTCTCCTCATTGTATACCTGGATGAATTTCAGGTTTTTAAAAAAAAAATCAGGTTTGGATATTGAGTGAAGATAGATACGCCCATCTCAGACCAGTATGTTCAGTACAGTATGTTCATCATAAATGTTAGTATTCTTCAGACCTCAATCGTCAATCACCTTATCTTTTCAACTTTTTTAATTTTTTTGTCCTCCCAGGCTGATTTCATCCACATGATTTTTGTTTCAACAGTACCCATAAGCTGATAAAATGCATACATATATTTCTATTTAATTCCTTTTAGTTTTTCCTGAGTTCTAAACCACATATAATTGCTTAAATATATCTCAATTTGGATGTCTCTTGAGCAAGCCAACAATTTCAGCATGCCAAAATATTAGCTCATTTTCCATCTAAATAAGAACTTCTTTTCATTTAATCAATATTTATCAGTCTGCTCCTTTACTCTCCTTCTAAATGCAAACTGGTTTATCAGTTATCACTTCTTAATGGAAATTTGACAAATTCCTGACTTTGCCTTGGATCTTTTGACTATTCAAATCATTTCCAAAATTCTGGAAACTGGGGTTTCTAAGTCACAATAATTTTTCTGTTGTTAACATTCTTTTCTAAAGGAAATTAGATTCTCTTTGATATAGTTTGATTTTCCTCAATTCACTCTAGAAGTCTCTGTCTCCCATCAATTTACTTTATCTCTAAACCCTCCTTAACTATATCTTCACCAGGAGCTCCTACTACATGAAATAAATTAATGTTCTTCTAGAGTCATTTTCTCTTATGCCTCAACATCTGTAAATGGCACAGTTCCTGACATTTCTTTACATTTACCCCAAATTAAACTCTTCATCCTCTTAGAAGTATTTTCTAAATCTTATCTTTCTTTCTTATATCTGGAGATATATATATATATATATATATATATATATATATATATATATATATTATACACACATATAGATATGCATATATATCTGGCTATATATATACATAAATATGCATAAATTATATACATATCTATAAATTATAATGTAGCTGATATTTACTTGTTTTCTCTGCGACTACCTGGAAGATAGATAATGTGTTTTTAAATCCTGGATTCCTAGCATTTAGCACAAGTGTGTCTGGAGACACATCATACTTTTTATAAGGGAGTTTAATAATTGAATGCTTACATTTCTAATATATGTATGATATATAGATGATATTAACAAATAATTAGTAACTTATCTGATATTCTTTAACCTTAAAGTGAGATAAAAATGTAAAGTGCATAACTTTGTATAATTTATATTAAATCTCTTAGATGACCTCACATGTCTGCCTACAAAAACTCATCCACCAAAAATAAAAATTATGTATAGTGTGTAGATAGTGGGTTTTGTTTCAAATTAAATATTAAAGTTAATCATAATTTTATGTTGTAATAAGAGAACAAAGCTAGACAATTTTTTTTATATTTAACTTGTCTTAAGACAACTATTGAGTCAATAGGATTTTTTATTTTTCTCATTTCTGATTGCACAATAAAAAGAACGTTTATGTTACTGAGTCCAAGCTTATGCTGCTCACAGCATGACAGGCCAATAAACAGAAAGACGAGGTGTTGGGGTAAGGAATAGTGACTTTATTTGGAAAGCCAGCAGACCAAGAAGATGGTGGACTAGTGTCCCAAAGAAGCATCTCACCAGAGTTAGAATTCAGGCTTCTTTTACACTAAAAGGGGAGGGAGTGTGGCTGGTCATTGCAGACTTCTTGTTGCTGGCCACGTCCTGGAGTGGATCTGATAATCCTTTGTTCTTGCAGCTGTCCATGTAGGTCTGGTCACCATATTTCTGTAAAGCTCCAGCAAGACAAATGTTATTTCTGTTCTGCCACTTTTTATCTCTATGTGCATGAAAAGTTTTATGGCTTTAAAGGTCAAGCCTGGGAGGCAGAGCCTTGAGAAAGGGCTATTATGTATCTTTCAGGCTATAGGCAATATTCTTTGACTGATTGAAGAGACCAAGGTGCTGAGCCTGCATGACTAAGCACAGGCAACAGAGCACAAAGGTTAGAGCTAAAGTAATAGATCCAATATGGAGTCACCTTTGTTCTTTGTTGTGTTGAGACTGAAAGTTGCAACTTCTAATGATATAAAAGACTGCCATGTAAGTGACTAGTGAGCAGCTGGTTGTGATTTGACTGAATAAATTTGATGTGTTTAGCAATTAAATAAACAACCAGATACCTGAACTAAGGTTGCATCAGCTGTAATTGCAGTCATCAAAGTTATGATGATGGCGGAGATCCTATATTACTTTTCTGGTTCTTCTTAGACTGGGGAAGACAGTAGATTATCTATGATACAGGGAAGCTTGGAAGAATAAAAATATTATTCACAAAGAACAAGGTGTGAGAATTTGGGGTGGGCACACCGAATGATAAAAATCAATTGAAAATATTTTTATTCAATTATTTGTTGATGCATTCTCATTTCAGTTATTCAATAACTATAAATTAGAAAACTATAACAGATGTTCAAGTTTAAGAAAATATTAGTGTCTTAGTGTTTATTGACCATGTATATATTCAGTACATTAACAAAAACCACTTGGAATACACTGAAAAGAAAAAACAACTTAGATACAGTCTCCTTGAGTTTAAAACATTCTTAACATATTATATTTGCATTTAGTAGTTAAAAAATATTATAAAAAGTTTATCAGGTAGTCAGATTTCTACCTCTTAAGAAGGTAGGAAACTTTTATTGCTGCTTTTTCTCTTCCACAATCCAATATTTGAAGATGCCATAGGCGCCAAAAAGCAACTAATAATGAGAGCTTAATTTAACCCCCCTCCAAAAAAAAAGAAAAAGAAAGGAAGAGAGGGAGGAAGGAAAGAAGAAAGAAAGAGAGAGACAGTGAGGGACAAAAGGAGGTGGGAGAGAGACAGGGGTGTGAAGGAAGGAAACAAGGAAGCAAGGAAGGAAGGAAAGAAAGTCAGATCCCATTATGAGACTCCATGATTTGTTGCTCAAAGTGTAAGAGGAAAAGCTCCCAACAATAAGAAATTAAGAGAAATGTTTTAGTTATATATTTTATTTTCTTGACATTGTGCTTCTACTCCATCACTACTGCAAAGCAGAAATGTAGCAGCAACAGTATGTGATGGAGTGGAATCATCACACCAAGCCAACTCACAGAGCATGGCAGGCGTGGGAGCTGATAAGAGACACAGGCCCACTGTTCAGCCCAAATGCATTTTCTCCTTACCTCTAGGATACTGCAGCTCAAGAGAACTTTTGGAAAGAGCAGTTCCTCTCACAGAGCACAGGGAGAGTTTATTCTTTGGTTTGTGGGTGGGAGGGAAAAACAGCAAGTGGTTGAGCCAGACTTTAAAATAAGAGCATCTAAACCAAACTAAAACCCACAAAAATATTCTCTGCTCTGTCAGCAGCCATACTAACCTGAGCTCTAGGCCCTCATACATAACCCACTGAGAGAGCATATAGCCCCAGAGAAATGGGGCTATAATGGTTAAAAATACCAAGCAACTCAACTGGCCTAAAAGAAACACCACAAATGAAACAACCTATAGCAAATAAAGCAGAGTCATGTACCCAGGACAAGTTAGTATTGAAAATAAATTTTCATGTATTCCCAGAGTTTAGAAAAATTAGAAAGTAGGATTAGAACATCCAAAAGATGAAGGAGAAAGTACTGGATAAGAAAAGATAAAAATGAAGTCAAAGAATTACCAAAGAAGGTAATGGGTGGGTTTAATATCAGAGTAGACACAGAGGATAAATGAATGAAGTGGAATAATAGGCCGAAGACCTATCCTAGAAAGTATAGGGGAGAGAAAAAGAAAGGCAATATGCACCAGAACGCTTAGGTGACTGGAGTTTAGACTTAACATTAATATATTGTAAAATATTAATGGCAGAGAAGAAATAATTGAAGAAATGACTAAAAATTGCCTATACTTAGTAAAGATATTAGCCCTCAAAATGTAAGAGCTAATGTATTTCTAGTAGGTAGTAATAAAACATCACTGAACCACACTACAGTGAAAATTAATAATAAAAAAATTGGAGAAAAATCATTAAGCCTCTAAAGAAAAAATAGGTCATATAAAGTAACTAGAATCAGATTGAAATAAGATTGATCAACTGCAATAATGGATATAAGATGACAGTAGACTAGTACTTTCAAAGTAATACTGGAAAACATCTTCAATTTTATATCGTGCAAAATAATTATTTAAATCTGAAAATAATATAAAGATATTCTAAGTCACACAAGATCCTCTTGAAAACAGAAAAGCTTGGAGAAAATCAGTCATAAAAGAAATGTGCTTACAAGAATGCAGTTGTGAGAAAAGTAAATAATTGATTCATTTTCTAGTCACAAAAGTAAAATAAAATAACAAGAATATTTATAAACACACACACACATTGATAATATTAAGACATTGAAAGAGTAACTTTTCAAAACCCAGCCTCTCCTCTTGATTATTTAAAGTACCGTTTTATAGAATATAGATGACTAAAAATGCTTGCCTATGCAGACTTAACCTACCTGGGTGGGAGGGGGAGAGGGGTTAGCTGGAAAACATGTCTGACCACTGAGTTGAAAGGTGAGGTTTATCCAGAAAGATCCTTACTTTGCTAATAGAGTAACCCCTGCCTGATTCAAATGTTCTTTTTTCACCTGAAATGTAGGCAAATTGGGAAAATTATGCCAGTCATATTAAGACTAGGGAGCAACAAAGAGTTGGACTTGTGAGATGTACTCACAAGTACGAAATAATTAAAATATGGAAAGTGTCTGGGTTCTGCTATTATCACTGAACTATTCTGTTTTCTTCCCTTCAGTTTTACTATTACATGATGAACATAAATTCCTCTCTGTTTATGCCACTGTAGCAGAGATTTTTTAAAATTTTCAGCTAAATGCATTTTACATTTTAAAAATATCAATGTATCTAAGCCAGAAAATAAGACAATAAATACTATTTTTAAAAAAAGATAATAAAGAGAACCATGAAATAAAATGGCAGATACACCCTCATTATAATACTTAACACAATAATAAATGTGCTTAACTCACATACCCAACAATATAGGTGAAGGTTCTATGATTAACAAATATAAACAAAACCAAAAAATAACTTTTAAAACTAACAAACATGATCTGCAATTTATTTTCTATGAAGCACTTTAATGATTACATGTGGAAATATAGGATGGTAAAATATTTAGAGAACTGGAAAAAGATGCAGTAGATAAAGATGACTGCAAAGAAGAGCAACTTTAATCAAATTTAAAGCTAAATATCTTAATTGACAAAGAGGAACATTTATAGATATATTCAAACTTTCATCCAACTTTTATTTTTTCACTTCATGTCATCCTGACTTGTTTGAAAACTTGAAGACACAGAGGCCATAATGTAAGCTACCATCCCCATTAAATTTGCATCTGATGGTATTCCTAACTATGACTGGATGTAATAATAATACATGGAATATTTACTTGAGCACTGGTCCTATTCCTTCCAAAGGGCTTTTCTCCTGCAGTTGTCTCTTCACTCTTCATTTCTTCCCTTTCTATAAAATAATTGTCATAGAAACTCCATGAAATATTGCAGTGCATATGGTAAATGACTGAGGTAGCACTCAGAATCAATCTTTACCTCCTTCTAGTGTAAATTCCAAAACTAGAGAGGCTGAGATACTAAACATTTTATTTCCCAGAGCCCTTGTAAGTGTTCTGGTTAACAGGTATGTTCTACCACCTTGCTGCATCATGAGAAATTTGGAAGCAGCACTGGGATAAGAGTGTGTTCTCTAGCTCTTTTACTGTCAGGCAAGCAAAGTCATAGAAAAATTGGAGGTATTTGACAGCAAAGTGTCCACGATGTCATTAGCTTAGTCTGGAGACTAGCTTCATTGCTGTTATGTGGTGATTGCAGGAGTGGTGGTTGCTTCGTAATCGATAAATACCAACTACCTTGAAGTCAGTAGTTCCAGTGGAGGACTTAGGATTCCCTGCATTTAGGGAGAGGACTGTCTGGGAAGAAAATTAGCCCCAAATATTTCAAATGAGCAACTGTAAATGGATTAATAACAGAGGTGTGGGCAGGGGTAAGGGAGCACAGAAGGGATATTGATGCGCCCAGCATTAGTTATGTCACGTGAGCTGAGGGGGCAAGGTGAATATAGAATGTTACTGTAGCCCTGGGAGAGCTCCACCTGGAGAGGAAGCTCCACCTGGCAAGAGCTGATGTCTTCTACTAGATTGATGTTGTTGTTTCAATATCTAATTACATGTCTCTTTAGTCTTAAAATCGTTGTGTAGTTTTTCTCTTTCCTGCCACAAAATCCTAAACCCCTAATTATAAAATTGCTGTCTTGATTCCACATCCTTACTGCATCATTTCTATGCAACTCTTTACTGCAGCTGAAAAGTTTACACACTCCCTGTCTCCATTTCTTCTCTAATTTTCTATTTGACTCAATCCACAAGGAGTCATCCCTACTCTTTCACCCTCACCTTTCTTCAGATCAGGTTCTTGTCAAAGTCACTAGTGGCTTTCATTTTGCCAGAAACAATGATGAAATTTTAGTTCTCATCTCTCTGAACCCTTGAGTAGAAACTTTCCATAACACTCTGTTGTTTCCTCCACTATTCATGAATTCACATAATCCATCACTGAATAACTTTCCTCATTGCAATCTCTACATATCTGAGACCTTCCCAGTTGCAGTTCTCAGACCTCTTCTCTTCCTTGTCTTTGCTTGCTCTTCAACTAATCTCATTTGGTCCCATGGTTTTAAACACAATCTCTATTCTGATGATTCACAAATTTATATCTCCAAACCTTCTTCCCCTTACAGTTCAGACTTAATATAGAAGTATCTTCTCAACATCTATATTTGTATATCTAATGATTATTTCAAATGTAATGGGCTTGAAGCAACTTGATCTTTCCACAACTACCCAACTTTCTAAATGGTATTTCCACCTTTTCTCATGTTCAGGCAAAAATATTTAGAGTCATCCCTGATCTCTTTCTCTCTCATACTTAATAGAAAATATGCCAGGAAATGCTGCTGGGTCTATGTTTAAATTCATTCAGAGGCTCTCCACCTGTCACTATATTCACAGCTAGCAATTTGACCCAAGTAATCATAATAACTTTGCCTGGATTACCAAGACAAATTCCTCTACTGTCTCCCCATGTTTTACCAATCTTACCCTTTATTCTTCATAGAGAATTCAAAATGGGCCTTAAAAGTTGTAGGTTAGGTTGTGTTATTCCTCTACAACAAACACTCTAAATGGTTCATATCTCACTCAGAGGAGCATCCACGTCATTCATTCCACAGACTAAAAGCCCTTCATAAACAGCCAGCTATTTCTTTTCATATTCCCCTACCTTATCCTGCCCCAGCCAGGAGGGGCTTCTTCATTTTCCTTAAATACCAAACTTGCATTTGTCTCACGTACTTAGTACTTGCTATTCTCTCTGCTGGACTATTCTCCTAGAATATATCTCGTTCACTTCTTCACAATTTTTCTCAATATCCTATGTCAAATACCATTTTGCTTTTGATCTCCATTTCTTAAATTGCCTGTATGGTCACTTGGTATATTGTTTTTGTTGTTCTTATGTGTTTGTGTGTGTGCATGTATGTATATATATATATTTCTTTGATGCCTCTCCTCCAGCAGTAAAATGCAAACTCCATGAAAACAGACACTTTAATTCAGGGCTCATAGTAAGCGGAATTCTAAGATGGCTCCTAATGATACCCACCTCTTTATTTCCATGCCCTGTATAATCTCTTCTCATTAGTGCAAACTGGGCCTAGTGACTTGCTTGTAATGAATAGAGTGTAACAAGAGTTATGGGATGTTACTTCTGAGATTAGGTTGCAAAAGACAGTTGATTTCAGTGTACATCCTATGTTTTTTTTGTTGTTGTTTGTTTTTTTGTGGTACATGGGCCTCTCACTGTCGTGGCCTCTCCTGTTGTGGAGCACAGGCTCCGAATGCGCAGGCTCATCGGCCATGGCTCAAGGGCCCAGCCGCTCTGCGGCATGTGGGATCTTCCCAGACCGGGGCACAAACCTGTGTCCCCTGCATCGGCAGGCGGACTCTCAACCACTGCGCCACAAGGGAAGCCCAGACAGTTGATTTCTACATTGCTCTCTCTCTCTGTCTTTCTGTTTCTGCCTCTCTCTGGTTCTTCTTGGGTACTTGCTCTAGTAAAGCAAACTGGAGGGACCCATATGGCAAGTAACTGAGGATGGACTCTAGGCAATCACTAATAAGAATCTGAGAGTATTGTCCAACAACCATTGAGGGACTGAATCCTGAATCACATGAATGTGCTTAAAATTGGATCCTTTCCTAGTGAAGTCATCAAAAGAGACCAAAGACCTGGCTGACATTTAAAAAAAAAATTTTTTATTGGAGTATAGTTGATTTACAATGTTGTGTTAGTTTCAGGTGTACGGCAAAGTGAATCAGTTATACATATACATATATCCACTCTTTTTTAGATTCTTTTCTCATATAGGCCATTATAGAGTATTGAGTAGAAGAGAGTTCCCTGTGCTATATAGCAGGTTCTTATTAGTTATCTATTTTATGTATACTAGTGTGTATATGTCAGTCCCAATCTCGCAATCAAAGCTATTATGAGGTATCACCTCACACTGGTCAGAATGGCCATCATCAAAAAGTCTACAAACAATAAATGCTGGAGAGGGTGTGGAGAAAAGGGAACATTCCTACACTGCTGGTGGGGATGTAAATTGGTACAGCCACTATGAAGAACAGTATGGAGTTTCCTTAAAAAAAAAAAAAGAACTACCATGTGACCCAGCAATCCCACTCCTGGGCATATACCCAGAGAAAACCATAATTCAAAAAGATACATGCACCCCAATGTTCACTGCAGCACTATTTACAATAGCCAGGACATCGAAGCAACATAAATGTCCATCAACAGAGGAATGGGTAAGGAAGATGTGGTACATATATACAATGGAATATTACTCAGCCATAAAAAAGAACAAAATAATGACATTTGCAGCAACATGGATGGACCTAGAGATTGTCATACTGAGTGAAGTAAGTCAGATACAGAAAGACAATTTCATATGATATTGCTTATATGTGGAATCTAAAAAAATGGTACAAATGAACTTATTTACACAACAGAAGTAGGGTCACAGATGTACAGATGTAGAAAAGAAACTTATGGTTACCTGGTTGACATTTTGATTGTAGCCTGTGTGAGATTCTGAAGTAGAGGACCTGGTTAAGCCATGCTAAGACTCTTGACTCTCAGAAAATGTGAGAAAAATGTTGTTTTGCTCCAATAAATTTTGTAGTATTTGTACACAGAGCATAAATAATGAAGTGCTATATCCCCTCCATAGAGGAAATACTCAGCAAATACTAGGAAAATCATATTAAATTGTCATTTTTTAGGTCAAAAATATTCAAATATCAAGATTTTCATAAACTTTAACATACATTTGTTGAATGGAGTAATGAAGAACTTGCAGAAATACAAACAGGAACATAAAAGTATAAAGTTCCTTAAAGAACTTAAATAATTTAAAGTAGTACTTAACTCATTTAAAGTAATTAAGAGGTAACCAGTATAACTTAGTGGAAAAAAACCAGTGCTTTTGAATGTCATTTTGCCAGTTTCTGGCAATGAGATATTTGGTAAATTATCCTCAAATATTTTTTTAATGGATAATATTAATTATTTTGGAGTATTGTTATGAAGATGAAATAATAAAAACTAGAGAGCATAACTAGTTTACTGTTTGACATAGTGAGTTTTTAAAAAATAAGTACTGTTCAAGAAAAAATATTGCTTTATTTTACTATATGTGAATATAGATTTTTTTGGGGGGGTTACCATAATATGAGGAAACTGAAAAATAAAGAAAGCCAGCTAAATATTTGGTATAAAAATATTTGGTATAAAAATATTGGGCATAAATAATCTTTCTTTACACAATCCAGTTTCTAACATTAATCATTTATAATTTTATTTGGAATATTTATTTCTATAGAATCAAGATAAAGCTCTTAGAAGTTATTTAGTCAATTAGATTTAAGGTGAATATTCTCAGATAGCATCATAGTTCAAAAGGAAATGATTATCTTAGTTTGAATCAAAGCCGTATATTTAGGTTCAGAATTAGACTTTTCAGTAACAGCTTCTATAAAATATTCAAAAGCTAGAAGACATTTATCTTAAATGTCAAGTAAGGGACACACACTTTGGAAACAAATCTTGGTGATTTATCTCTGATGTTTTTCTATTTTTTGTTAATCCAGATATATTAGTAAGTTAAAACTTTAACAAAGAATAAAGAAAAATGGTGGAAGAAATCTCTTTATATTTAAGAAAGCTATGAGAAATATTTTCATGATGGTTGTCCAAATAGAAAGAAAAATGATAATAATTTGGGGAGCATATCCTTATGTTTGGAAAACATAGGAAATATGTATGTATAGTATATGTCTGTCTCATTTGAGGAAGATGGTGAACATTAATTAACTGCTTATGGTCTCAACTTACATTCACAAATTTTGTTAAAACAGTTTGTTCTCCGTTATAAATATTTATATAGTATGTTTTATATTTTAAAATTATGTGAAACGCCAAAATATTTTATTCAATTTGTATGATTCCGGATATGCCTTTCTTTCAGTAGACATTTGAAATATACAGAGTATGGTTTCACATAGATAAGAAATGTAAGTGCAGAACTCAACAATTCCTTTCCTATTTTATCTTCTTAAAACTACTGTTTCATTTTTATCTTTGTACATATAAAAAGGTGGCTATTTTACAATTTAATTTCTTCTATATTTGGCTAACTTTTTCATTGTACTTCCTTAATTTTAACAAAGTGTATTTAGCTATTTTTGTGGGTTTGAATTCGTATTCTTTTTTCCAACTACAAATTTTTAAATGTGATTTTATTTCCATTTTAATAAAAATTACCTTATTTTTCATTTTATCAGAGCTTCATTATTCAATAAATCCAATAATCCCCACATTGCATTGTAGATCACTCTGATCCAGTATTTTAATTCTACCCTTTTTTTTAACCCCACAAATTATTATCTGTGCTATTACTGGTGATTTTATTTTTATTTCAATATAAATATTTATTAATATTTATTACATACTTACCTACTCTTTTGCTTACTATTTATTCTCACATCTCCAGAATTCCTTTTGAGTTCATTTCCTTCTTTCTGGATTCTATTCTTTAGAACTTCCCGAGCATTGTGGAGATATTTGTATTTTTGTACTCTCTCTTTTTTGATCTCCCTGACTCTCTTTCTCCTTTGTCTTTTTTTTTTTCTTTCTTGAGAAAACTGATCACTGATTCATTGGTATATAACTCTAGGTTAATGGTTATTTCCTCTCAGGATTGCAAAATATATTACGTCTGTTCTCTGTGATAATTATAGGTTTAATTTTTAAAATATATTTCCACTCATATGTTCTTTGCTGCAAGTGTGTAACCTGTTTTATAGATATCTTTCACCAATTCTAGACACTTCTTAGCCACTTTCACTTCACATATTGTTTCTCACTTCTATTTTCTACATTCCCTCCTTCTGTAGTTTGAACTAGATATTTTGGACCTCACTTTACCCTCTTTTCCTTTTATTCCATTTCTAAACTTTCTTCCCTATTTTCTTTAATCTTGCATATCTACTTGACATTCAGTAATTTTTCAGATATATCTTCCAGTTTAACTATTCTGTATTCAGCTATCGTTCACCTGAGTTATTTAAATGACTTAAACATTGTCTTATTTTTAAAATCTCCTGGGTTATTTTTGATTGTATCTTATTCTTTGAGCAATATTTTAATCATATTTTATCTTTCTGAAAATCCATAATTATTACTCTCAATTCTATAATAATGATTTCATTTTTTATTTCTTTTTCTGCTGTCACTTCTTTTGTGCTGTTTCTCTCTGTGTTGCTGACTTTCACTGGATCACTTGTATTTGCTTGAATTTACTTTGTGAAAACTTGGAAAAAACTAAGTAAGGATGTTGTTTTTGCCCTAGTTTGAATTTGAACTTGCTTCTTTATAACTAAAGTGTTCTACTCATCTCTATTCAGTGATTTATGGTTTCTAATATAGGCTAGTTTTTTTCCTCCCACCTCATCTTCATTGCTACTTATAATATTGATATTTGCATTTTCTTCAAAATTAACACCACATGTTTTAGCTCACCTTTTATTTCTTACCAGATTTGCAATAAGGCAACATTATGTACTGTTTAGGACTTAGTGTTCAAAAGCAGAATATTTTATCAAAGTATCTCTTCTGGGCTTCCCTGGTGGCACAGTGGTTGAGAGTCTGCCTGTCGATGCAGGGGACATGGTTTCATGTCCCGGTCTGGGAAGATCCCACATGCCGCGGAGCGGCTGGGCCCATGAGCCATGGCCGCTGAGCCTGCGCGTCCGGAGCCTCTGCTCTGCAACGGGAGGGGCCACAACAGTGAGAGGCCCGTGTACGGCAAAAAAAAAAAAAAAAAAAAAAAAAAAAAGTATCTCTTCAGCCAGATATAAATTACCAAACCCCAAACCCATTTAATTATCTTTGTATGTGGCCAACTGCCTACTAGCAAACAATTATGTTAGATAATATTAGGAGTGATTAGGATTAATATTAGTGTGATTACTGTATATAAAAAGATCTACATATTTATTTGAAGCAATATAAATTCTGATATTTAAAATATTTTTCCTGTAAAATAAAACACCACTTATCATTAAAAAAATCACTAATTCAAACATAAGCTAATGAAATATTTTCAACTTTTTAGAACTCATGCAATCAGATTTTAAAGCACCACTTAATTTTTAATGTACACTCTTCCAAAGAAATGTGTTAGTTTGTACTTATTTGTATGTTTTGTTCATCTAGTGTGTATTGTACTGTATTCTAAAAGTGTGTCCTTAGAATCTCAGATTAGTTCATAAATTTGTCAATAGAAAGGACATATGCCCCAGAACTTTTTAATCTTATAGCTGAAATTTGTACCTATTGTCAATTATGCCTCAATAAAACTGAAAAAGAAAGAAAAAAAAGGAATATATGCAGTTCTATAGCTGAACAATAATGCTATGTTTTCTTTTATAAACTCTATTTATTTAATTGAAAGGATATGTGTGTCATGCAGTCTCTACTCCATCCTCCATAGAAAAGGCTTTTGTTAAAGACTACTATTTAAATTCTGTTACCTAGAATTTAAGTGTGTGATTTGAACATTTACAGAATGTAGATCTTATAGGACTAAATTATTTTCAGTTAATGTAAGATGACTGGCACATAAAAGTGAAATGAAAGAAATCTATTTAACTTTGTTTTATTTCCTAAGTCTAGGAATGTTTGAATTCCATAGCTTTCCCATGGAGAGAGATGACAGCTGTCATCCCCTAGTATTGAAATTTGTAGCTTATGTTTTGTGTCTTTTTTCCTTCAAGATTCTGTCATGGTCGATCAATAGAGTTACCAGTTTTTGTTGTGCAAGAATATATAAAAAATAACAGGGGGATAGCTAATAGTAAACTGTTTCAATATTTTACAGATTTGAAACAATAACCATATGGTGTTGTTAGTATTACTTTGTTAACCTAATATGTCAAAAAGCTACACATTGTATCTATACAGAAATGTGGGACTCAGACTAACTAAATTCAGGTCAGTGATCACACAATTATAAACTAATTTCTAAAATTTAATTTTAGAAATTAAATTTTAGAAACTAAAAATTTCTAGAAAAATTAAAAAAAATTTAGAAATTAAATTTTACTAATTTTTGTATATAAAAAATTATAATGTACAAATTATTCTTCATAGCAAACATTGCTTTTTCAACAATTCTGTTAAGTTCAGCAGAAAATCTAGAATTAAAATAGTCATTTATAAATGACCAAATTTCAAACTCCAAAACTACGGTTTTTGTGGCATTGCTGATGATTTCACTATTTCCTTTATGTCATTCTATTTATTAATTCTAGATCTTGCTCACAATTCTATGGAAAGAGCTATATATATGCCCCAGAATTATATGTTTTAAATAATACTCCAAAAGGATATTTATTAGTGTTTCAACAATATCATGGTCATGAAAATTCTCAGATCTCTTGCTGTGCGTCCACACTTCTGGAAGCATTCCCATTCCCATGTCTAGGATGTGCTTCCCAGACTTCCCACCAATCAATGACTGAAGATGGTAGATAGAGCAGAGCCAAGACACTCCTGACTCTAAAAATCATGGTTTGAGATTTCCCATGGACCTGTCCAAAGCTTCCTCAAATCTAAACTACAGTCTGAGCCACATCCTGCCCAGCTCCCCTTATTTCTTTGTCTCATTTTAAGGGTTTCATCCCTGCATGAAAGCCTGGAGCCTCTCCTTGCCTGCTCCTGCCTCTTCGCCTTTATCTTTTGCAGGTATCTCCTCAATAAAACCATTCACATTTAATTCCCTCTAGAAGAGCTTAACTGACTTAGGTAGCAGGAAATAGTTCAAGAAAAAGGTGGTAGATTATTCTTGGGTTACTTACTGCCTGGCAAGCTAGGGAAATGTCATTTTGTGTGGTAAGTGAGCTATGGATTGTCTCCAGTACAAGATGGAGTCCCAAATGCTTATGATTTCACTTGTGGTGACTGGAGAAAATGGTCCAGTGAAGAGGACTGCCATTACACTTACAGTGATTCAGGCTTTTGAAAGATTTGGGGGAGAATAATGCCTTTAAGGAATGAGAAGTTGACTGGCTTTTGATGACCTGTATTGATGTCCAGCAGAGAGATTATAAGAAACTAGGGCCATTGTTGGTAAAATCTGGGATGCTGAATTGGAGGATGAGGACATCTGGATAGATTCTCTATATAGATGATCCTGAAGAAGTTGTCTCTGCTGGAGCCCTAGAATCCTCAGAGTTCACAGAGGTGACTCACCAGTCCTTCCTAGTGAAAGCTAACAGTTTATGCATGATAGAGAACACTGTAGTAGCCTCTCTCACAAAGGCAACAGGTGACCACCTTTCCTCAAGAGATTCATTTCTTCTCCCTTGGGTCACAGGCTGGTAATTAGCATTAAATTGCAACCTAATCCAACTGGAATGTGTTGATAAGAAAGAGCATATACACTTATAAAGGAGATATAAGAATTAGCTTATATTAGCAGTTGAAGGAATAACCCAGGGATTGCATTTTGGGGGTACTTGCTGAGTAGGCCAGAATATAAGACTGCATAAGAAAGAATTCTGAGGACATGAGGATTTAACACGCAGGCAAGGGCCCCAGAAAATAGAGATACCTCAACACTCTAGAAGAGTGAAGAAAGAAATGTCCCATGTTGAGCAACAGGCATAGCTGAGTTGCCATGACAAAATAAAGAGGCTACAGGAAGAGAGAAAGCTGGATAGAATAAATTACGTGAGTCCAGAAAACCTACCAGAGGAGAGGTTTTCAGGAGGAGCCAGAATACATACCGTTCACCAAGGCCATCCAAAATGCACTGATGAGAGGCATCGGCACCACAACATGTTAAGTGGTAGCTCTATTCTCTAAGGCTAAGTTGATGACAAGGGAGGCCGTGACAAACTTGGAATTGTTAATCTATGGCTGTCAGAATAACAGGAGATCTAGAGATCTTTTATATCTAGAACAGATATAGCAGAAGAGAAGGGGTTGAGAGGTGGGCAAAATGGGTAAAAGGGATCAACTATATGGTGATAGATGATAACTGCTCTTTTGATGATGATCACTTTGTATATTGAATTATAATGTTGCACACCTGAAACTTTTATAATGGTATTCATCAATTTTACTTCAATAAAAAATAAAGCTTTTATATCATTACTGATTTTTTTGTTGTTGTTTTGTTTTGTTTTGTTTTGTTGCGGTACACGGGCCTCTCACTGTTGTGGCCTCTCTCATAGCGGAGCACAGGCTCTGGACGTGCAGGCTCAGCAGCCATGGCTTACGGGCCCAGCCTCTCCATGGCATGTGGGATCTTCCCGGACCGGGACACGAACCCATGTCCCCTTCATCAGCAGGTGGACTCTTAACAACTGCGCCACCAGGGAAGTCCAGATTTTTTTTTTAATTATGAGAAAATCATATTTGAAATAACTGTGGTTCACTGTATATTTTTCTATAACTCCTGTTAATTCTGTCAATTTTTTAAATGTATGTTGCTTTGTCTTATTACTGGTTATTTTCTAAATTCAGCTTTGTAATCTTTAACTTTTCAAAGTGACTTAAATTATGCCAATTAGCCATTATTGTAAGTAAAATACCATGTATTGTTGTTTTGTCCTTTGTACTTTAGTTGTCATTCATTCTCCTTCTATATGTGTTATGTATCCACAGTGTAGTTTTTTCTTTAAAGAGTTAGTAACTATTTAATATATTTTATAAATATTATTTTATAGTTAAATTCACAGTTTCCCTTTCCGGTGATCTTCATTTCTTCCTGCAGATACGTACATCAGTAAATTTGTGCTCATTTTTTTGTTTGTTTGTTTTGTTTTGGTTTGGTTTTCTTTGTTTTATCTGAAGAGCTATCAACAGCATTCCTTGCAGTCTGGTTCAGCTAGCAACAAATTCTGCCTGTTCTTGTTTATTTGAAAATTTCATTATTTAACCCTAATTTTGGAACAAAATTATTACTACATATAAAATTTGGAGTTTACACATTTTTCCTATAAATTAATTAAATATATGATTTTATTATCTCTGGCTTCACTTGTTTCTGATGATGTTAGCTCTCATTCTTCTTATTGTTATGCCAGAATATAATGTATATTTTTATTTTCTGGTTAAATATTTTTTCCATTTATGATGTTTGACTATGATGTGACTTTCTTTGAATGTATTCTATTTGTGTCTTGCAGAATTTTTTAAAAATAAATTTTTGTTTTTAGAAAAAAATTTAGGTTTATAGAAAAATTGAAAGGGTAATACAGACAGTTCCCATATACCCAGGCCCGAGTTACATTCTGCACCCATCCTGGACTCCCCTGACCTCTTAAATGATTTTTTAAAATTTGTTTATATTAATATTTACTATTTGAGCTGTAAAGCTCTATGGAATTTTACAAATGCTTAGTTTCATGTATCTGCAATGAAAGTATATAGCATTGTTTTGAGACTCTGAACATATTCCCTGTGTTTCATCATCATTTCTAGCCCTTCTTTAATCTACTGGCCATTACTGTTTTACCATGCCTATATGTTCTGTCATTTCCAGATGTCATATAAGTGGAATAATTCAGTATGTAGCCTTTTCCTACTGGCTTCTTTCATTTTACCCTATACATTTAATATTCATCCGTATACTTTCATGGCATGTTAGTTCATTTATTTCTTCATTGAATAATATTTCACTGTTTGAATGTACCACACTTTGTTTATCCATTCATCTATTTCTCTCTTGATTGTCTTTGTCCCTTGTGAAATACCAGTTGACTATATTTTTGTGCATCTACTTCTGGGCTGTTTATATGGTTTAATTGATCTATGTGTCTATTCTTGAGCCAATATCATGCTCTCTTGATTACTGTAGCTTTATAGTAATTCTTGAAATCAGGAATTGTTAACACTACAGCTGTGCTGTTAATCTTCTATTATTGTTTTGGCTATTTTAGGTCTTTCTACTTTCCACATTAACTTGATATTAGTTTGTCAATATCAAGAAAATAGCTCACTGGAATTTTGTTTGGAATTGCATGGAATATATAGATACAGTTAAGAAGAATAAACATCTTAACAATATTGATTTTTCCAGTCAATATGCACAGAATAACTCTTGATTTATTTAATATTTTATCAGCATTTTATAGTTTTGCACATATAGTTCCTATACATATTTGGTTAGATTATAATTAAGTACTTTATTTTTATGGTACAATATACATGGTATGTTTTAATTTCAAATTTCATTGATTTATTAAATGTATGTGTGTTTATATTTATATGTACAGTATATATACAAAATACATACATATATATATATGTATAGCATATACACAAAAATATATACTAAACCATGAATACTGTGACTTTGTTATCGTCCTTTATTATTTCTATAATTTTCCAAAATTATTTTTTTCTGCAGAGACAATCATGTCGTCTGCAAGTATAGACAGCTTTATTTAATCCTTTCCAAGTCAAATACTTTCTCTTTCTTTTTTCTGGTTTTAATGTACTAGCTAAAAATCTCAGTAAAAAGGACAGTAGGAGAAGTAAAAGAGAATATCTTTCCTTTTTTCTGGATTTTACTGAGAAATTTTTCAACTTCTTAACATGATATATAAATATTTTTATTTCACATAATGCTTCTGTCTGGTTTTGCTATTATGGTAATGCTGACCTCATAGAATGAGTTTCCTCAGCTCCTATTTTCTGGAAGAGATTGTGGTAATTGGCACCATTTCTTTTGATTTGGTAAAATTCACCAGTGACTATCTGAACTGAAGGTTTCTTTTTTGGAAAGTTATTGATTATTGATTCAATTTTTTTAATAGATATGGGCCTGATCAGATTAGCTGTCTCTCCTTGTGTAAGTTTTAAGCATTTGTGTCTGTGAAGAAATCATTCTGTTTCATCTAAATTATAGAATTCTACTTGTTCTTTATTGCCTTTTTAACATTCATGAAACAGGTCAGGATGACCTCTCTTTAATTTCTGATATTAGTAATTATTTTTTCTTTTCTTTTTCTGTTAACCTGGCTAGAGGTTTATCAGTTTTGCTGGTCTTTTCAAATAAGTTTTTGGTTTCATTGATTTTCTCTACTAAAGTTTTCAGTTTCAATAATTTATGCTCACATATGTATTATTTCCTTTTACTTTCTGCTTACACTAATATTAAATTGTTCTTCATTCTCTAGTTTCCTGAGGTGGAGCTCAGATTACTGATTATAGATCTTTCTTCTTTCTGAATATATGCACTATACTATAAATTTTCCTCTCAGCACTGCTTTCTCTGTATCTACAATTTTTTTTAATTTTTATTTTTATATAATTCCTTTTTAAAATTCCTCTTGAGACTTTTCTCAGTGATCCACATGAGCTTGAGAAAAATGTATATTTTATTGTTGTTGAGTGGAGTATTCTATAAATGCCAATTATATTAGTTTGATTGCTATTACTGTCCAGGTCAACTCTATCCTTACTGATTCTGTGCCTACTTGATCTATCAGTTTTTGCTTCACATATATTGAAAGCTTGATATCAGATTCCACAACTTTAGGAGTTTTATGTCTTTTTGGAGAATTGATACTTTTATTAATATGTAATGTCCCACCTTTTCCTTGGTATTTTTTATTCTTAAATCAGTTTTGTTGAAATTAATATGCCTACTCCAAAGTTTTTAGTTTAGTATTAACTTAATATGCCTTTCTTATTCCCTTTACATTTTTTAAATTATTGGAATTTATTTTTAGAATAGTTTTGAGCTTACAGAAAAACTGAGCGCAATGTTCAGAGTTCCCATATACTCCCCCTCCCACTCTTTCCCTTGCCCTCATTATTAACATCTTGCCTTGGTGTGGTAAGCATGTTAAAACTCACCCTACACTGATACATTGTTATAAACTAAAGTCAGTTATTTTAAGGGCTCACATTCTTTGTGATCTACAGTTCTGTGGGTTTTGTCAAAGGCATAATGTTATATATCCACCATTACCACCACATCATGTGGAATAGTTTTACTGCCCTAAAAATCCTGTCTGCTCTAGCTGTTCATCCTTCCCTCCTCCCCTCCCCAGTCCCTTGCAACTACAGATTATTCTTTTTTTCACCGTGAATATGATAAATTCCAGATTTTCTCCAAATATATTATGGCATATTATACTCCAACACATGGAAGGGAAGTATTATCACAGTAATTTTTTTTCAAATATAATCAGACTGGGTTTATGCCTCTCCTACAAAGATTGATAATAATAAAATGTATTGTCTCTGGCACTTGTTCACCTGAGTTTGGATTATATAAGAACTACTGAGATAGGCCACCAATCTTCCAACTCTTGTGCTAGAAAGAGCCTCTTTTTTTTTTTTTGTCTAAACAATACTAGCCTCTAATGAATTCAGCCAATTAAAGGAACTAAATGTTTCTTTTCTCATTGTTCCTGTGATCTATACTCTGTGTGCCTACAAGATGCCAGTATTAAGATTTCATTCCTTGCACATTCTCTGTCCATCACCACTGCCCTATGCTATGAGGAAGTGCTTCTTCTCCACCCCTCACTTGGGTTACAGAAGGATTAGTCTGTATAACCACTTACTCTAGGCTAAGTGAGGTCTTTGAGTGCCTCATAAGGCCTCTTTAGCCATAGTTCTTGGTGCTCTGGACTTATTGGTATGTTCATAGGAGTTTTTGTGGAAATCTAGTTACCTAGAAGTGCTGAGGTGTTGGTTCGCTTGTTTGAAACTTGAGTAATGTAAACACCTTGTTCTTCTGCTTAATCCCCAAGGATTGACATGGGGATGGTTCAATTTCTCCTTTTAGTATATTCAATAGACTAACGCATCAATGTGCTGTGTTCTCCTTCAGTAGTCCTTGTTGCTCCAGTTTACTACCCACATGATAAGAAAGTTGTCCTACGTGTTTATCTCAAACTTACATGGAGAAACTTGAGAAGAGTCAATTAGTAGAACCATTGATAATGTCAACTACTAGTAAGAGTCTATAGAGGCAAACATAGATACATATATCCATATCTATCTATCTATCTATCTATCTATCTGTCTATCTATATCTCCTCTGGAAATTTTTTTCCATGATACATTAGTTGGTGGGAACGAATTTTTCAGAGAATATGTAAAGGCCATTCTGTATGTACATGTTTGTATGTATTTCATAATTTTCCATGTATATGTAGATAGAAATCTACACACCAAAGTTCTACTTCATTTATTTAATTATTAAGATTATTTTTATAATGAAATGTTAAGATTTCAAAGAATTTTTATCTCCTAATTTTCTCCCAAATATTAATTTAATTATATAGGGGAACATAAAATCTAAATTTCTAAATAGTTATATCAGTATTGATGCTAATTTTCAACACTTTTTTCATCAAGTGTATATATTAATAAGATGTGTGAAATTTTTTAATTCTAGTAATAGCTTTAGGTATAGATATTAATTTCTACATGCAAGAAAATGCATACTACACAATCAAATTAGAAACTAAAAAAATTAAAGTAATAAAATTTAAAATAATCTCACAATATGAAAGGGATATTTATATTGAGTTAAGCTAAATTTTACTCACTAAAGTGTGCTACAAGAAATCTTCAGTTCCTTTTAATTGGCCGAATTGATAAGAGGCTAGTATTATTAGCAATGATTTTGTAGAAAGAAACCTTTAATTATTCCATAAATTACTACCATAAAGTAAATAAAGTCAATCAATTTAGAGCAATTTGCCTCCTTGTAAATAACCTTCAAGCCTGAGAGAAAGGAAATAAAAAAATAGTAATTCTTAAAATGGTCTGAATGTCCCTTGTCAAGTAGATAAAATCAAACCACACCATTTAAAAATGTAACAGTTCATTTATTTAGCAAGAATTTTTCTGGCCAACTGAAATCCAAGAGCATTACAATGTTTTTGATGCTTTGTGACAGTGATAGGAGATGAATTATTTAACAGAAAATTTAGATGACAATGAGATTGTAAGAGAAAGAACTGAACATAGTAATTCTAAAAGCAAAGCAAGTAAAACTTTTTGGCTATAGTTTCTTGTAGCTTAGAACATAAGATATACATATTTTCTTGGTTAATAATGACATTTACAGGGGTTTCCCTGGTGGCACAGTGGCTGAGAGTCCGCCTGCTGATGCAGGGAACATGGGTTCACGCCCCGGTCCGGGAAGATCCCACATGCCGCAGAGTGGCTGGGCCCGTGGGCCATGGCCACTGAGCCTGCACGTCCGGAGCCTGTGCTCCACAACGGGAGAGGCCACAACAGTGAGAAGCCAGCGTACAGCAAAAAAAAAAAAAAAAAAAAAGACATTTACATATATTAGGAAAATTTCTGTTAGTATATGACAAAGTTACTTACCCCTGTTTTGAACAGTATTATTGGATATGTTTCCTAATTTATGAATTATAATACCAATTTCATTTAAATTTTGAGAGTATAATTTTTCAGATTTAAAATTGTGAATGGTTGGATATGCTGATAATATACTATGCTATGTCCAAGAACAAGAAGAAAATATTAGAAGAGTGAAGGTAAAACTTGGAGTGGAAAGCGATGCCCTTGTGAAGATAAGCAGTTAAGGTGATAACTATAGATTGAGAAGACAGAAAGAAAAGGAAAAAAATACCCTCTGGTGGTATCATTTGTATCTAATTAGTTAATTAGAATCTTTGTATCTTTATGACATGTGTATAGATTGCCAATTTATATTCAAATATCAAGCAAGTGTATTCTTTGTTTTCTGTTTTTTTTTTTTAATTGAAGTATAGTTGACTTACAATATTATATTACTTTCAGGTGTACAACATAGTGATTCAATATTTGTAAAAATTATACACCATATAAAGTTATTATAAAATATTGGCTACATTCCCTGTGCTGTGCATTACATCCTTGTAACATTTATATCTAGTAGTTTCTACCTCTTAATCCCTTTCACTTATCTTGACCCTCCCTCTACCCTTCTTCCCACTTTTAAACACTAATTTGTTCTCTGTATTTGTGAGTCTGTGTTTTGTCACATTCGATTCTTTGTTTGGTATTGCTTATGCTAACTGGAAATATTCATGATTAACAAATCCTTCCCATGTATTAATCATATTAAAAAGAAAATTTTTAAAGTTTATGCATAATTATAACATGATAAAATCAGCAGTCTAATTTTATAACATTGCTCTCTGAACTGTGAAAATAGTGTTTTGCTTATGGACATTAACAATTTACTATAAGGCAGTTCCACCAATAATCTTTCACCATGCTAAGCATAGTGAATCTTTTTAGGAAATCTAACAGGCAATCTATTTAGAAATAACAGTAGATACTGCTAATGCCAGGCTATTTAAAGAAATAGACTGATAGGCTAAAATAGAATTCATATTTTTCCTCTAAAAATATCTGAATTCTCCAACTTAAAAATAAGTTGATGTACTTTATTTTTTATAAAACAAAAGAGTTAATTTTTAAAATTGAAATATAATTGACATTTAACATTATATTAGTTCCAAGTGTACAACATAATGATTCAATATATGTATGTATTGAGTACTTATCAACACAATAAATCTAGTTAACAAAAATAAGTTGATTCATTGTAATGGAGAGATCATGATAATTTCAGTCTCATAGTATGAAGCCAAGGGACATTGGAAAACTGTGATAGTACATACAATAACCAAGGATAATTAATTTGGATAAAATATAGGTACTAGTCCAATAATTCATTAGAATATGATTGATTGGAGCCATGAGCATCTTATCATATGCAGTGAATAAATCAAATTAATAATAAAAATGGATAATAGTTTGTAAGTCTTCTTGAATATCCACATGTGGACATGCTATTAGTCCCAATACATAAAGTGGCTCTCTCCTTCCCTTTCTCCCTGGAGTGAATTTGAATAGAATATAGAAGTAAAGCTATCTTAGAATCTTGCAGTGGAGTATATTCCAAGTGGTATTGTTTAGCACCATAGAAATGCTAAGTGATATGGAAAGTGCTTTGGAGAGATCAGGCTTATGGATACCTGAGATACTGAGTGTCTCTCAGAAGTTGCAAATACTAAGATTTTGGACAAGCTACATGCCACTGCAGCTACATATACTCTCTTAAGAAAAAAGGTGACCTTTCACTTGGTTTTAGAGGAGAGAGCTGCAGATATTAAAAGATAACATATTTTCAGACCAAATATACCCATTATGCCAATGGTAATGTTGAGCTATTTATATCAATATGTAATAAACAGCTCAACAGAACTTACAAAGTGAAAACAGCATACACCAGAGGAAACCACTGGTGATAGCTCTTATATCCATGAGCAGTTCACACCAGTTCCGGGAAAAATGACAAAACTAGAAAGACCAATAGCTCTAATGGTGAATGGTATGAACCTTAGACTGTCTCCCTTCTAAAACAAAGCAAGCAGCCTAGTTGACTAATGGTAGTTCCAAATTAGGGTAAGCAAGCAATTTGGAATTATGCAGTCATTCTCCCTATGGATGGTAAAACATCAGTTGGGGCAAGAAGGGCAAGAAGACACAAAAGGCAGAATTAAGGCAATATATAAAGTAATGAAATAAGAATTGGATTCTATCTGGATACACATGAACTCTTGGGTCATGCTAACTCTTGACAGCATTGCTCCATGTTTAAGTGTATGGGCCAATGATGATACCCTGGCCAGATCTGCTTAATAAGGACTGTAGATAACCCACAGCTGCTGTAATTCAAGCTAAAAATGTCTCAAACCTGCACTGTACTTTGGAGGAAGGCCCTTGCTTGAGGAAATCATCAAAAGTAGTTTAATGCTCTTGGATTTTAATAGGTTAAGAAAACTCTTGCAAAACAAATTAATTATTATAGGGGTTTGCCAATCCCTGCCTCAGATGATTGGGTTGTATCAATATCCCTTGTATTGTTAATACAATTGTAAAATTTCATGTGGAAATTTCAAGGAAGAGTTAAAGTGGGTAATGTAGACAAAAGCTAGTTACTAGTATTGAACATGGCTGAAATGCTAAGACTGATGTCTTGTTCAGCTACTGGAGGTACCTACTTGAAATGAGCAGGCACAGATGTGTTTAAGGTATGCAACATTAGGCAGGAAAAGGCTATATACCTCTATCATCTGCCAAAGCTGCTAATGTTATGAAAGACCGTGTGAAATATCAACAGGAAAGATAGATTTGGGTAAGATTCTCTGAGAACAATTTCCTCCACCTAACTGGGAGTTGCATTACACAAGAGCCTAACCAAGAAATCCAAGTGGCTTAAAATGGATCTTGACTGTGATAGACAGGCAATCCATTTTGGATTCTGCCTACTTTTTAACTGAATCAACAGCATAGAATACTACTAAGAGTGTGGGAAAAAGTATTTTGTATCAGTTTGTTCTCGTCAGCTATATCTCCCAGTATATTATCAGAACAAGGAATACATTTCCCTGATTCCAACATTCTAAAATGTTCCATAAAGCATAATACCATATGGATGTATGCTATCCTTTGTGGCCTGCAAGGTGTTTGTTTGAGAACTGGGATAGAAAACTGACTATCTGTTAATAGAAATTAAAAAATAACATAGATAAAAAATGTTGGCTGGCTCAGATGGATAAATTTGTTCTTCATCTAAATGTGAGAGTGGAAAGGAGGACAGATTTGAAAAGGTTTCGGGGATGTAATACTTTGAAGGAAGGCGTATAGCATCATGTGATCACCCTACTATCTATTTTTCCCAAGATACACATTATTCAATTTTCTTGGAATGGAGTGGGTCTAGGATAGCTTTTGTGCAACCTGGCAGTGTAAAGCACTGGTGATTACAGCACTGTTTCAGTTTTTCTGAACTTGTCTGTGAATTGTCTAAAGTAAAATGAGCTGGAGAGTAATTTTATTTTATTGGCTAAACAAGGACCAAATGATGTTAAGTAATGACTACTACCTAGTCATAGAGGTGGTCCCATCATCCTTTATCTCCTTATTGAGAAAAGGCAATATAAGAAGATGCAGCAAATCCAATCCTGCTACCCGAACTGGGGATGGGCAGCATGGCTGAAATCATTTTGGTCACTGATTCTGGGTTGAGATAGGTTATAAGCTGAAAGCAGAAAAGGGGAAAATTCTGGCAGTTGATCATGAAGCACATAAATAAGAAACATTGTAGAAAATGCCCTCACTTTTTTTTTTTTTTGCTCACAGTACTATCTTAGAGGGGAATTATATATTTTGTTCTTACTCTCAGATATGATGTCAAGACATAGCTACTGGTGAGAAAGCTCTAAGCTTTGATTTCCTATAAGAAGAATAATTATATGTAAGCCACTTAGAATTTTTAAGGGCCCTGTATGTATAATTTAGAAAAAAAGACATTAACCAGAATTATTTAATCATCAGTCTCCAAAATAGCTGTTTGATATTATTGATTGTGTTAAGTTTTTTGTTATGCTTATATCTGTTCTTCCAAAGACTTGAAAGAATTCTTGCTTTTGAATCATGTTAAGCATTTTGATACAGTCAGTGGTTAGCTAATAATCTGAGTTGTTGTGAGCCAGAATGACATATCATTGAGACAGATATCTGAATATGAAGGCATAAATGTCTCTGCTGTCTTCCTGGTGTGGCAGCACCTCTATTGCCACTTTAACTACTCCAGATGAAAAGTAGGGTTGGAACACTATACAAGCAAGTATCAGAATGGGGTCAGAGTAGGTAAATACTGGCATGACATGGTGGCCAAATGTCTCTAAATTTTTCACACCTAGTATTCAAGAACGGCACTTTTGAGAAACCTCATGACATACTCAGATATTACTCTACCTGTTGGTAAAACATTCTCAACTAATAACATCTCAGAGGACACAACGTTGTCAGCACATTCAAAACACTTTGATAATATTTAGTCCTCATAATGCAGTGGCAACAATATTTATGGTGGCTTAACCAACACTGGTCCAAGGTCTTAGAGGTCTTGTAATTTGGTGTGTTAGTGAAGGGTAGATTATTTTTCTGGACATCTTATTATACCAGTTAAGGACACTGGAAGTTTTATAGGAGTGTAGAAGAGCATGGCAATTGGCCAACTAGCAAATTAAACTGTTTATAACACTAAGAGATGCACAAAAAGGAATTTTGGTGCATATAATGTTTAACTTAGGTGTGGAAGGATGAGTAGAAATTAAGGAGTCAAACATGGGGAAATTTATGTCAAATTAGCAGCATTTGAAAAAAATGTATACGTTTTTAAATGATACTTTAAATGTAACACATGCTGAAGTACTTCATTTGCAAGTAATTAACCCCCAAATCAAGTTAACCCCAAATCAAGTACTCACACACTGAGGTACAAAAGAAGTATTACATTGTAAGGTTTGCTGAAGTCATTCAGCATATTCTATCCTAATACCTGAGCATGCTTGAGTGTCTGGTATATTTTGCTGTACAACTTTCCACAAACCAGCTCCTGTCTCTCACTATCTCCATATAATTGTCCCAAGGAACAAATGTACTTTCTTGAGGTGATAGGAGATATAAAAATAATTGTCATTGATAATTATCTTAGAGCTGGAATAAGAGGATGACTTTCTCAAGGATTATTCTATCATATTAAATATTTAATAATTGATTATAATGCATATTATGCATAAGCAAAGACAGGGACATATAAGCCTGAAGGAATACACAGATAAAAATTTCAATAGAAAATTTGTAGGAAGAAGTAGGGGATAGGTCTCAAAAGCATAATATTGACAAATGCTTTTTTTATACATTTATATAGTATATGATCTATACATATATTATGTGTATATTATATTTATGATATATATATATTATATATCATTAATGTTAATATATAAAATGTGTTATACATTATATATTATACTTTATATGTAAATATATGAGTTTATATTTATGTATATATACATGAGAAATAAAGTAAATAATTAGATGGCCATACTAGGAATCCTAACATACAAAAAAAAAAAAAAAAGTAAAAATAAGAAATACCCCATTTCCAGTATTTTTTTCTCTCTCCCTCTACTTTTAAAAAATTTCTGGTATCGCATTTGTTTTATCAGCTGCATTTGCATGTGTGTATGTTTGTGTGCGTGTGTGCACCTGTTTTCATATGGATACTATTTATTTCATATGGATATTATTATTATTGCTGCATAAAAAATCGCTCCAACACTTGCCAAGACAAACACATGCATATTATCTTTATTACTTCCCAGTTTCTGTGGGTCAGGACTCTGGGAAGGCTTAGCTGGGTCTTAGCTCCGGAAATGGCTCAGTTTCAGTCTCTCACAAGAGGGAAGTCAAGCTGTTGTCCATGGTTGGGGTCTGGAAGTTTAACTAGGGAAGTGTTCACCTCTAACTCACTTTCATTGTTGTTGACAGGACATTGATCCTCAAAAGCTATTGGACTACGAGCTTTAGTTTCTTGCTGGCTGTTTCCTGAGGCTACCCCTCAATTTCTTGTCATAAGGACCACTCCACCAAGATAAGCTGCTTCAACAAAGCTCATACATGAGGTAATAGAGAGAGTCTGATATCGAGATGAAAATAATTTAATCACTGAAGTGGCATTCCCCCTTACCTTGTTCTCTTCTGTTTTTCAGTAGCAAGTTATCCAATAAGAGAGATTTCCAAAAGGTCATGAATACCAGAGGCAGGGCTTATTAGGGACAATTTTGAGGCTGCATAACACAGGATATGTGTATGGGTGATGAGTTCTCTTGTTACACAGCTTGTCCTTGCAGGCTTGGTTTGATTTCCTGTTTTGTTTTGTATTGTTTTGTCTTGTACCTTCACTTTCTAAAACTGACTTTTAAATTTAATTTTATTTTATGAATGTCTTTTGCTTTCTGGCTGCATACTCATTTTAGAACTTTGCATTCATGGGCAACCTGCATTCATATTATGTGTTCTGATCAGGCTGTATGGGTATTTCAAATTTTCAAGATTTTCTTTGTTCCTTTCTTTGTTTCCATACTTTCTTCTTTTCTTTCTTCCTGCCTCCAATAAGTTAGACCTTTTGTAGAGGACTATTTTAATCTTCTGACTATACTGTATAATCCTTGGTGACTGTTTTGAGCTTGGTGAGGAAACTGAACTGGAATTGGGAGTAATTTTCACCATTCAGTTGATAGATTTCTTTGACTATTCCTATTAGTGTAAGGTAGGTGATTCACATCTGTGCATGGTTTTCCCTTTTTCATGTTTTGTATGTTCTCCTTACTCCAAGGAACAAGGCTTTAATTTTCTCTCTGCCTTCAGAGGGGCAGTTGTCTTTCTGTCCATGTTGATAAAAAGTTTTGTCTTTCTCGTAATTCTAAATAATACTTATTTTGTGTCCCACTTCAAACTCCACTGTCTGTGAAGATTGCTGCCCCTAATTGATGAATCTTTCTGGAGTTCATTTATACAAATCAGAATTCTTTGAATGTTGTTCAGGAAAGGTTTAAACTTTCATGAATTTTCAAAGTCAATTATATCTTGTCTATTCTCTTTCCAGACTTACTTTTATTGCTCCTATTCTAATTTTTCTAATTCATTGTTGGTTTATGATTTTTGTACTTTATAACTTTATTGTTATTATAGTGAATCTTAGGGGAGAATGGAGGTAAATACATATGTTCAATCCAACTGTCTTTACCAGGTGTCTTTTATTTTATTATTATTTTTTAACATGTTTATTGGAGTATAATTGCTTTACAATGGTGTGTTAGTTTCTGCTGTATCACAAAGTGAATCAGCTTTATGTATACATATATCCCCATATCCCCTCCCTCTTGCGTCTCCCTCCAACCTTCCCTATCCCACCCCTCTAGGTTGTCACAAAGCACCAAGCTGATCTCCCTGTGCTATGCGGCTGCTTCCCACTAGCTATCTATTTTACATTTGGTAGTGTATTTATGTCCATGCCACTCTCTCACTTCTTTGTCCCAGCTTACCCTTCCCCATCCCCGTATCCTCAAATCCATTCTATACGTCTGCATCTTTTTTTTTTTTTTTTTTTTGCGGTACGTGGGCCTCTCACTGTTGTGGCCTCTCCCGTTGCGGAGCACAGGCTCCGGACGCGACGGCTCAGCGTCCACAGCTCACTGGCCCAGCCGCTCCGCGGCATGTGAGATCTTCCCAGATCAGGGCACGAACCCGTGTCCCCTGCATCGGCAGGCGGACTCTCAACCACTGCACCACCAGTGAAGCCCAACGTCTGCATCTTTATTCCTGTCCTGCCCCTAGGTTCTTCAGAACTATTTTTTATTTTAGATTCCATATATATGCGTTAGCATATGCTATGCTAATGCACATATATTTTTCTCTTTCTAACTTACTTCACTCTGTATGACAGACTCTAGGTCCATCCACCTCACTACAAATAACTCAGTTTCGTTTCCTTTTATGGCTGAGTAATATTCCATTGTATATATGTGCCACATCTTCTTTATCCATTCATCTGTCGATGGACACTTAGGTTGCTTCCACGTCCTGGCTATTGTAAATAGTGCTGCAGTGACAATTGTGGTCCATGACTTGTTTTCAATTATGATTTTCTCAGGGTATATGCCCAGTAGTGGGATTGCTGGAAGCTTCAGATTACTTTGTACGTCTCTGCAAAATTAAAATTCCATTGCTTTATCCATGTCTTGCTTAATGAATTTTAAAACACCACTAGGATCTACAAGACAAAATTCAAATATCTTTCTTCTGGAACCACTTTCTGCTTCAGTACTGATTTCGTATTTTCTCAAACATGACACTGTCTTTTGCCATCCATACATTGGCTAATGCCATCCTGACCACTCTTACTACTTCTTGCCATTGTCTGAACATATGTGCTAATCCCATTTACAACTGTGGGCTTCTGGAGAGGTTTCTTTATTTGTCAAGTAAGAGTGAGTGTTATACTCCATATTTGTTCTTAGAACTGCTGACTTCAAAGCATAGGTTGTTTGCATTACACCAAGATACTCTATAACTAAAAGTTCAAGTCCAAAATTCTCTAGATTGCATGTGTAGTACATTAATATATTATGTAACAGATAAGCTACAAACTTGAGTTTTGAAGAAATAAAAAAAATCTCTGTACTTCCCCTATGAAAGTAGAAATTATATATTCAAGAGAAATATGGAGGTAGAGGGAATTGGCATGCCGGAGAATTCTTTAGGAAAAAACAAACAAAAATTTTTAAATGCCCCTTCTGCTTATTTGTACCATAGGTGTGTGCCTCTCTTTATGACAAGCAATTTTTTCTAAACAGAACTCAGTAATCAGATTTTTTCTATAACTGCCTATTGATTTGCATAACAAATCAGTTATATTAATTGAAAATAATAATGTTGGTTTTATCTAACCTTTTGTGATGTGAACACATCTCTAAAAGTTCTCCATTTGACTGTAAGGAAGAAATTTTATAAGGAGAAATATTCCAATTTTTTTGTGATTTGAGTTTAATTAAGTTTTTTAAATTAAGTAAACCCTGAAAATATTTCCTTTCTTGTGTGATCTGAAGAGTCTACTCAAGCAAATCGTGTCTCTAGCACATGAAAATTAAATTATGAGAATTTGTTGATTTTGCTGGGTTCTAAGCGAAGGTCAGACGTCACTAGTTTCTGCTTAGTAAATCCTGAGACAATATTGAAAAAACAGGCTGGGCCACTCAGGTTCAGGGTGCCACACATTATATGGGGAATTTCTGACAATGTTGGGCTGTGACAAGAGTAAATATATAAAGCTATTTATGTTATTGTTAGAAAACACCAAAGCACAATAAATGAAAGACAAATACAATCTGAAAGGCCTTAGTATTTACTTCAGAAGTTGGGTTTCTACTTAATATATGTGTGGAGCAATGCTAATCATACCATTTTTATAGGTTATTTCATCAAAATTATGTTTCAGTGAATTCTCAAATGTATAATAATGGTTAACTAATTTTGTTATTTAATATAGAAATATATATTCAGAGATGTAAAGAACACCTTTCAAGTATGACTGACTGTCTCTTAGAAGAAATCAGTCTGCAATTGTACTATTATTGATCTGTATTGTTCAACCTGTCTCCTTTGGGAGAAGTATATATCAGCATTCTCAAGTAGAAATAGTCCATTGTGTTATTAAAGGACTTCAGAAAACATTTCAGAAGAGCTGAAAATAACACCTGTCAATTTTTAAATATTCCTTGAATTAAAAAAAAAATCCTACATAAAATTTTTCATTGTATATAACTCAATGCTATTATAATCCTCAATAGAAAGGATTAGCAGAACACAATTCTAACTATAATATTAACTACTATCCATGGTCTTTCCTAGATTATAGAGTAATTACATATCATAAAGAATGCTAGTATTTGTTTTTCATCATTTTTGAGTTCCTGCAAATAGTTGGAGTAGGAAATTTATTTAGCAATATTTTGCATAGTAGTCTACATAGTCCCCTTGTTTCCTTTCATTATCTTTTGCTTCATTTTGCCTTATTTAGTTTACTTACTAGCCAACACATTTTATTTGATAATTAACATTTCATTCTTTTGAGAAAACTGAATAACAACAGACAATATATATCTACTCTCAAGATACAATTGCATCCTCTATTCTATGGCATGGTTCATGTTTTAATATATTTTTCTTGCTGAAAAAATCATGTTTTAATGATCAGTAGAGCAAAGCCACACCATCTTTCTCAATCAAGAAATCTGATATATTTGTTAGATGACACATAGATAAAGGTCAAATTGAAAAATTTTAAGTTACTTCTTATCAGAACCAATTAAGTATTTATATCTTATACTGAACCAAGAAAGTATCTCAATATCACTGCATGTCAATGTTGTTGAAAGAACCTCCTTTTATAAAAATGCTTTCCTCATCATGAAGGATAAAGTAATCTTTTCTGCCCCAAATTGTTTGACTAAACACTAGAGATATTTTATCTCAGATGTCTGCTGGTCTGCTCATATGATACCAACTTTTATTATAATAAGATATCTTCCCTAGTTTAATACCTTGTTATATATTATGCACATTTATTATCCATCTCTTTAGGGTAATAAAAATTGTCCTGTTATGTGTGTGGTTTCCAATACCTGCTCTTGGCTTAAGCAGGTAATAGGAGTGTCCAGTTGAGAAACTGCCAGAGGCATTCAAATGAGCCATATGCCATTAGCAGGCGTTATTTAGTCATAAACCCCATATTTATTGGGACTATTTTGCAGTTCCAGAAGGTGATCATAAAGTTGTCTTGGCTATGTGCTGGAACAGTAGCAAACAGAAAAATGCTCTCATGAAATCATTAGATTGGAGCTATGTCTGATGGCCTGAGATAGGTTCTCATGTTGAAAAGAACATCAAGGAGTATGGCACTCTCCAAGTTACTTGATACATATATGGAAAATGTCTAAGTACTCTGTCAAAAATTCAAATTGATTTTGTAGGTATACTACAGCAAGAACAATAAGATTGTTTTAGCTGCTGCAAAATGGCTGGTGTGAATTCTCCATCCACATCATATCTTCAGTGTGGCATGCAATGTTATTACAAAGTCACATGGTAAGAACAGAAGTATCTCCTCTGGACCATGAGCTATTGATTTTGAATCTAAGCTTCTCAAATTTTCACTTATCAGAAACTTAGAGAGAGTGAGAGAGAGAGACAAGAAAATACGCACACACTTCTCAAGGTATTGAAGTGTTAAAATATTAAAGTTATATGTAAAATGGACCATTTCCTACTCAGCAAGTGGGTAGGTATATAATCTATTATATATGTATTTTGAAAAGTATGTGGAAGTACATAGTTTGACTTGTTTGTCAAAGGACTTAAAAATAAACAAAACCATTGATCTAATCATATCTCTTCTGGAAATCTGTTAGAGTAAAACATTCTTAAAAATGTTTGATACAAGGAAATGTATTCCAGTATTACCTATAATGAGAAAAATTAGAAATATAATTATCATAATAAGTTATTAACATTTATTGAGCTCTTATATGATTGACCCTTGTATTTTTCTTGCCTTCTTAATCTTGTCAACAACCTAATAAGTTAAGGCCAAATCTTACATGCGTTTTGAAAATGAAGTAACTGAGTCTCAGTTGGCTTGTGTAAACTAAGCAAGGCTAGCTTCTGAAACCCGCTTTAACACAAATCTGATATTTTTAATATTCATGAGTTAGAGAATGCTAATGTCATTTAGATTACATTGCAAAAGTTTTTAATAATAAATTTTACTGTAAAATAACAATTGAATATATCTGCTTGTATTTTGTATGAATCTTGTTTTTAACTAAAACATGAAAGAAATATTCACTGAGCTCGAAAATTAACCATTATTTTTGTCCCCAGCTTCATCAAGTAATGTGTGAGATGAACTTATTCTCAGCCATCCTTGGGACTTCCTACTATCTCCAGGCAGGACTGGATTTATGGGTGAGCCACTAGTGCAGTTGTGCAGGTCCCCACACACGGAAGACATTGCACTTGAAGTTTAATGCTCTGCAGTTGCAGTCTTGAAATTCTTTGTAATGTTACTTTTTTTTTAATTAATAGATCTTTATTGGAGTATAATTGCTTCACAATACTGTGTTAGTTGCTGTTGTACAACAAAGTGAATCAGCCATATGCATACATATATCCCCATATCCTCTCCCTCTTGAAACTCCCTCCCACCCCTCTAGATCATCACAAAGCACTGAGCTGATCTCCCTGTGCTATGCTGCTGCTTCCCACTAGCTATTTTACATTTGGTACTGTATATATGTCGATGCTACTCTCACTTTGCCCCAACTTCCCCCTCCTACCCCGTGTCCTCAAGTCCATTCTCTAGGTCTACATCTTTATTCCTGTCCTGCCCCTAGGCTCATCAGTAACATTTTTTTAATTTTTTTAGATTCCATATATATGTGTTAGCATATGGCATTTGTTTTTCTGTTTCTGACTTACTTTACTCTGTATGACAGACTCTAGGTCCATCCATCTCACTACAAATAACTCAATTTCATTTCTTTTTATGGCTGAGTAATATTCCATTGTATATGTGCGCCACAGCTTCTTTATCCATTCATCTGTCGAGGGACATTTAAGTTGTATATTTTGTAAATGAATTCTGATGAAATAATGGAACATGTGTTGAGAGTTTGAAGACCAAACTCTCATGATCCTCATGGCCTGATGGTTTGTACCCCACACGTCCCCAGTCTTTCCCCAGTAATCTCTGCTCTCCTCTGCTCTGTGTGTGTGTTGGCAGTGGGGGTGGAGTATGGCAGTGGCCATCTCTGCCCCATGCTGGCAGTGCAAAGGTGTGTTTGGTGGCTGACTGTGTTGAACCTCTTGCCAACTCCTGGTCCAGTACTGAGTGCACTGGAACATGAAGGCTCTTGGCTATTATGATGTGAGAAGATGCAGTGTGGCCATACAATTGTGAATGGTGTGACTACTGCAAAGGTACCAGCAGTCACTGGTAAGGATCCATGCTTTTCTAACATAGTGCACATCTTATGGCAGGAAATATCCATAGAGGAAGAACCACAGCACATCCAGTGAAAAGAAAGGATCCTAGCTGCCAATGATGCTAACAAAATAAGAGAGTGACATTAAGCCATTTTTATGAGGCTGACCCCTCTTCACCATTTTCTCATCCAAAAATTCAGGTTTTCTCTTTAATATTTCATGCTCCTTTTAGCTTTATCACTCTGTGATTATGCCTTTTTTAAAGGTGTAATAGTATGATGAGAGAATGAAGTTAATTTCAGTTTGCCTTTTCTAAAAGTTCATTTTAGACACAATGACTAGCACTCTGTCTGTCTCTGTCTCTCTGTCTCTGTCTCTCTCTGTCTCTGTCTCTCTCTCTCTCTCTCTCTCTCTCTCTATATATATATATATATTCTTATTAACAAAAAGTACTTGACCTCTTCTATTTGCTTTAAAGTTTTCATGCACTCTGTGCTCTATAATACTTACTATAGCAAACTTTATTTGTGCCGTACTTATCACAAAGTCTTGTTCTGTGGTGAAAAAAAAATCTTGTTAACTTTTTTTATTGAAGTATAGTTGATTTACAATGTTATGTTAGTTTTAGGTGTACAGGAAATTGATTTGATTCTACATACATATCTACTCTTTTTCAGATTCTTTTTCCTTATATGTTATTACAAAATATTGAGTATAGTTCCCTGTGCTATACAGTAGGTCCTTGTTGGTTATCTATTTTATATATAGTAGTGTGTGTATGTTAATCCCAAACTCCTAATTTATCCCTCCCCCCGCTTTCCCCCTTTGATAACCAAAAGTTTGTTTTCTATGTCTATGGGTCTATTTCTGTTTTGTAAATAAGTTCACTTGTATCATTTTTTTAGATTCTACATATAAGTGATATCATATGCTATTTGTCTTTCCCTTTGTGACTTACTTCTCTTAGTATGATAATCTCTAGGTCCATCCATGTTGTTGCAAATGGCATGATTTCATTCTTTTTATGGCTTAGTAATATTCCATTGAATATTCAGTGCAGCACTGTTTACAATTGCCAAGACATGGAAGCAACCTAAATGTTCATTGACATATGAATGGATAAAGATGTAGTGTACCAGGAAGAAAGAGAAAATATGAACAGACCAATCACAAGGACTGAAATTGAAACTGTGATTAAAAATCTTCCAACAAACAAAAGACCAGGGCGAGATGGCTTCACAGGCAAATTCTATCAAATATTTAGAGAAGGGTTAACACCTATCCTTATGAAACTTTTCCAAAGAGTTGCAGAGGAAGGAACACTCCCAAGCTCATTCTACAAAGCCACCATCACACTGATACCAAAACAAGACAAAGATATCACAAAAAAAGAAAATTACAGGCCAATATCACTGATGAACATAGATGCAAAAATCCTCAACAATATGCTAGCAAACAGAATCCAACAACAGATTAAAAGAATCATACAACCTGATCAAGTGGGATTTATCACAGGGAAACAAGAATTCTTCAATATATGCAAATCAATCAATGTGATATACCACATTAATAAATTGAAGAATAAAAGCCATATGATCATTAAAATAGATGCAGAAAAAGCTTTTGACAAAAGTCAATCCATTTATGATAAAATCTCTCCAGAAAGTGGGCATAGAGGGACCCTACCTCAACATAATAAAGGCCATATACGACAAACCTACAGCTAACATCATACTCAATGGTGAAAAGCTGAAAGCATTTCCTCTAAGATCAGGACCAAGACAAGGATGTCCACTCTCTCCACTTTTATTCAACATAGTTTTGGGAGTCCTAGCCACAGCTATCAGAGAAGAAAAAAAAATAAAAGGAATCCAAATTGGAAAAGAAGAAGTCAAACTGTCACTGTTTGCACATGGTGTGATACTATACATAGAAAATCCTAAAGATGCTACCAGAAACTACTAGAGTTTAAAGTTGCAGGATACAAAGTTAATACACAGAAATCTTTTGCATTCCTGTACACTAACAATGAAAGATCAGAAAGAGAGATTAAGGAAACAATCCCATTTACCATTGCATTAAAAAGAATAAAATACCTAGGAATAAACCTACCTAAGGAGGTAAAAGACCTGTATGCAGAAAACTATAAGACACTGATGAAAGAAATCAAAGATGACAAAAACAGATAGAGAGATATACCATGTTCTTGGATTGGAAGAATGAATATTGTGAAAATAACTATACTACCCAAAGCAATCTAGAGATTCAATGCAATCTCTATCAAATTACCAATGGCATTTTTCACAGAATTAGAACAAAATTTTTTACATTTTGTAAGTAAACATAAAAGACCCTGAATAGCAAAGCAATATTGAGAAAGAAGAACAGAGCTGGAGGAATCAGAGTCCCTGACTTCAGATATACTACAAAGCTACAATAATCAAAACAGTATGGTACTGGTGCAAAACCAGAAATATAGACCAATGGGACAAGACAGAAAGCCCCGAGATAAACCCATGCACCTATAGTCACCTAATCTATGACAAAGGAGGCAAGAATATACAATGAAGAAAAGACAGCCTCTTCAATAAGTGGTGCTGGGAAAACTGGACAGCTACATGTAAAAGAATGAAATTAGAACACTCCCTAATGCCATACACAAAAATAAACTCAAAATGGATTAAAGACCTAAATGTAAGGCCGAATATTATAAAACTGTTAGAGGAAAAAACAGGCAGAACACTCTGTGACATAAATCGCAGCAAGATATTTTTCAATCCAGTGCCTAGAGTAATGAAAATAAAAACAAAAATAAACAAATGGAACCTAATGAAACTAAAAAGCTTTTGCACAGCAAAGGAAGCTATAAATAAAATGAAAAGATAACCCTCAGAATGGGAAAAAATATTTTCAAATGAAGCAACTGACAAGGGACTAATTTCCAAAATATACAAACAACTCATGCAGCTCAATATATAAAAAACAAACAAACAAACAACCCAACAAAAAAATGGACAGAAGATCTAAATAGACATTTCTCCAAGGAATATATACAGATGGCCAACAAACACATGAAGAGATTCTCAACATCACTAATTATGAGAGAAATCAAAACTACAATGAGGCATTATGTCACACTGATCAGAATGGCCATCATCAAAAAGTCTACAAAAAATAAATGCTGGAGAGGGTGTGGAGAAAAGGGAACTCTCTTGCACTGTTGGTGGGAATGTAAATTAGTACAGCCACTGGAGAACAGTATGGAGGTTCCATAAAAAACTAAATACAGAGCTACCATATGACCCAGCGATCCCACTCCTGGGCATATATCTGGTGAAAACCAGAATTCAAAAGGATGCATGCACCCTGATGTTCATTGCAGCACTATTTACAATAGCCAGGACATGGAAGCAGCCTAAATGTCCATCATCAGCGGAATGAATAAAGAAGATGTGGTACATATATACAATGGAATATTACTCAGCTATAATAAGGAACAAACTAATGTCATTTTCAGAGATGTGTGTGGACCTAGAGATTGTCATACAGCCTGAAATAAGACAGAAACAGAAAAAACAAATATTGTATAATATTGCTTATGTGGAATCTAGAAAGATGGTACAGATGAACTTATTTGCAAAGCAGAAATAGAGTCACAGATGTAGGGAACAAACTTATTGTTACTAAGGGGGGAAGGAGGGCTGGGATGAATTGGGAGATTGGGATTGACATATATACATCACTATGTATAAAAAAGATAACTAATGAGACCCTACTGTATAGCACAGGGAACTCTACTCAATGTTCTGTGGTGACCTAAATGGGAAGGAAATCTAAAAGAATAGATATAACTGATTGACTTTTCTGCACAGCAGAAACTAACACAACATTGTAAAGCAACTATACTCCAATAAAAACCAATTAAAAAAAAAAGATGTAATATATATACATAAATGTGTATATATATATAGTATATATATACTGTATATATCGTATATATACAGTATATATACATTGGTATAAGTACGTATATATATACTATATTTATACACACACAGACACAAAGGACTATTACTCAGTCTTGTTAACTTTTAACTTTTGAAAATTGCATTAGATTCTCTCTTTCTCTCTCTCTCCCTGTCTCCCTTTCCCCACAATTAAATTACTGTGACTTATTTACTTCTTTCTTTAAATTAAGATTTTATTATTCCTATTCCTTCCTTTTCTTTCTACTTTCATTCATAATCGTTATATTTTACCATTTAAGTATTTTTTCCAAATATGTACACACACATGTGTGCATACACACACACAGTCTTTAACAGAGAAGGCTTGAGTAGGAGAGAAGACGACAGGGGCAAATTTAAGTTATAAATGACTGTTACATATGCAAGTGAAAAAGAACAAGGTCTTAGATAAAAGGAGAAAGAAGTCTGGAACTTAGGGGAGGCAATGGAGTTGAAGATAAAAATGGGAGTCATCAGAAAATATTTTACAAGACCCCAGAAGCTGGATCATATTTTTATAGGGAGAACATAGATGAAGAAGAGAAGAGAGCTTAAGACACAGCTGTGTGTTTAATGCACAGAAATCTCTTGCATTCCTACACACTAATGATAAAAAATATGAAAGAGAAATTAAGGAAACACTCCCACTTCCCATTGCAACAAAAAGAATAAAATATCTAGGAATAAACCTACCTAAGGAGACAAAAGACCTGTATGCAGAAAACTATAAGACACTGATGAAAGAAATTAAAGATGATACAAACAGATGGAGATATACCATGTTTTTGGATTGGAAGAATCAACATTGTGAAAATGACTATACTACCCAAAGCAATCTACAGATTCAATGCAATCCCTATTTAACTACCAATGGCACTTTTCACAGAACAAAAAATTTCACAATTTGTATGGAAACACAAAAGACCCCGAATAGCCAAAGCAATCTTGAGAAAGAAAAATGGAGCTGGAGGAATCAGGCTCCCTGACTTCAGACTATACTACAAAGTTACAGTAATCAAGACAGTATGGTACTGGCACAAAAACAGAAATATAGATCAATGGAACAGGATAGAAAGCCCAGAGTTAAACCCCCACACATATGGTCACATTATTTTTGATAAAGGAGGCAAGAATATACAGTGGAGAAAAGACAGCCTCTTCAATAAGTGGTGCTGGGAAAACTGGACAGGTACATGTAAAAGAATGATATTAGAACACTCCCTAACACCATTCAAAAAAATAAACTCAAAATGGAATAAAGACCTAAATGTAAGGCCAGACACTATAAAACTCTTAGAGAAAAACATAGGCAGAACACTCTATGACATAAATCACAGCAAGATCCTTTTTGACCCACCTCCAAGAGAAATGGATATAAAACCAAAAATAAACAAATGGGACCTAATGAAACTTAAAAGCTTTTTCACAGCAAAGGAAACCATAAACAAGATGAAAAGACAGCCCTCAGGATGGGAGAAAATATTTGCAAACAAAGCAAGTGACAGAGGATTAATCTTCAAAATATACAAGCAGCTTATGTAGCTCAATATCAAAAAAACAAAGAACCCAATCCAAAAATGGGCAGAAGACCTAAAGAGACATTTCTCCAAAGGAGATATACAGATTGCCAACAAACACATGAAAGGATCACTAATCATTAGAGAAATTCAAATCAAAACTACAATGAGGTATCCCCTCACACCAGTCAGAATGGCCATCACCAAAAGATCTACAAACAATAAAAGCTGGAGAGGGTGTGGAGAAAAGGGAACCCTCTTTCACTGTTGGTGGGAATGTAAATTGATACAGCCACTGTGGAGAACAGTATGGAGGTTCCTTAAAAAACTAAAAATAGAACTACCATATGACCCAGCAATCCCACTACTGGGCATATACCCTGAGAAAACCATAATTGAAAAAGACTCATGCACCACAATGTTCATTGCAGCTCTATTTACAACAGCCAGGACATGGAAGCAACATAAGTGTCCATCAACAGATGATTGGATAAAGAAGATGTGGCACATATATACAATGGAATATTACTCAGCCATAAAAAGAAACGAAATTGAGTTATTTGTAGTGAGGTGGATAGACATAGAGTCTGTCATACAGAGTGAAGTAAGTCAGAAAGAGAAAAATAAATACCGTATGCTAGCACATTTATATGGAATCTAAAAAAAAAAAAAAAAGTGGTCTGAAGAACCTAAGGGCAGGACAGGAATAAAGATGTAAAGAATCGATTTGAGGACACAGGGAGGGGGAAGGGTAAGCTGGGACAAAGTGAGAGAGTGGCATGGACATATATACACTACCAAATGTAAAATAGCTAGTGGGAAGCAGCCACATAGCACAGGGAGATCAGCTCGGTGCTTTGTGACCACCTAGAGGGGTGGGATAGGGAGGGTGGGAGGGAGGCTTAAGAGGGAGGGGATATGGGGACATATGTATACATATAGCTGATTCAGTTTGTTATAAAGGAGAAACTAACATACCATTGTAAAGCAATTATACTCCAATAAAGATGTTAAAAAAAAAAAAGACAGCTGTGTGGTACCTCTCAGGGAAGGATGTGGCAGAGTGGAAAAAACTCATCAAAGAGACTGTAAAACAGTATTCAGTTTGTAGTGTGTGTTTCAGAAGACGAGGGAACATGCAAACCAAAACCACAAAGACCATAAATTCAAAAGTAAAAAGCTCTTAAGTCAGTCAGCATCAGTGAAAGCTGGAGAAAATAAATGTTTGAAGAAAAATGGGCTGATCAACTATGTCAAATGCCACCATGAAATCAAGGATACGGAAGAGAGAGTAACAATTACAGATGGTGGCAACATGCTAACTATTTTTGAGTTGGATAAACATTATTTCAATGCGTTGTGGGCCAAAACTGGAGTTGTTGGGGCAGAGAATAACTGATGGGTAAGTGGAATAGTACATTTATACAGTTCTTAGTATGTATTTGTTGTAGAAAGTAGAGGAGAAACGAGGTGGTAGCCAGAAATCTGTGTGTATTCAAGAGACTGTTGTTCATTTATATTTTGCTATTTAAGATGGGGGTATTACATACGCATATATTATGATGGTGAAAGAAAAGTAATGAGTGCATGAGTGAGGTTCTTATACAGGTAAGGAAGGATAACCCCAGAGCACAAGTGGAATGGCTGGGCTTAAATGTGAGAGGGCAACCTTTCCCAAGTAGAGGCAGATGTGGCAGAGGGTATATGGACTCAGATCTTTGTAGGCTGGCTGCACATATTCTGCATCTACTTTATCTATGAACTATGGTGTGAGGTAATGAACTAAGCATGAGGGATAAAACATTCCTCTGGGAAACAGGATATATAACAATCAAGGGAATTGTCTGTGTTTATGAAGAACAAATTTGAGACTGTTGTCATAAATGTGAAATGAAACCAGTCATCACAGTTTGTCTGGCGATGATCAGTTATTCAGATGTAGATTCATAAAATGGACATAGCTGTCTACCAGCAGTCCATGTTTTGCCAGAGAACAACAGAAAGATGAAGAATCATGGGAATAAAGAGTGAGCAAAGTAAGTATTTTGAGGCCTGCCAAAAGCAACCTAAGCCAGGTAATAAGAAGAAAATGTAATGGGGTGTCCAGGCTCCTTCCCACCTCCCAGTTCCAATGTGACCTGCAGGTGCAGTGAGCATGTGCTGTGCACATTGACAGCCTCCTGCCCCACATGCCCTTTGTTCTCAGCTCATTTGCCTCAAGGCTTTCTCTACTACTTCAAAGACTAGCTCAACTTATCTTCAGCACAGTCTGACAGCAAGAAACAAGAATTTAACTCCCTCCGCCCTTAACCAATGAGAGCGTGGAGTTGTTGGTAAATTCACCAATGTCTGCATCCCTCTTTGGAACATTCTGAAGTGTGCTTTACATAGTTCCATAGAGGATGCCCAGTAAAATTTGCTCCCCTTGTCTGTTGTAAGTAGCTGACTATATACATTTTATTGGCTTTTCTCCCTTCTCTAATACACTTGCCTCACATCCTTAATTGTTCTTTTTGGAATCCCCTCCCAAATAATCTGCACTCACCCAGGCGCTTGTCTCAGTGTTTCCTTTAATGAAACCCAAAGCAAGACAGAGGGTGGTGATGGAAAGCGAAGTGTTAAGGACAATGAGTTAGAAATACTGTTGGGTTGAGTAGCTGACAAACTTGTTGTACTAAATTGTGTAACCTGGAAAGTTGGAAAGTGAAGCTTGAAGAATGGGAAGTAGTAAAAGGAGATTTCAAAGGTGGTGAAATGCCAAAGTTGTACCTGCAAAGAAGGTTTGGAATATAAAGAGATGAGTATTTTGCTGAGGTGTGCCTGAAAAATCCTGGTGAGAAATATTAGATCATCTTTATGAGTGCTGAAACTGCTAAGAACAGGGCAGGGGGTTGGTGGTTAGGATGTAGAGGTAAAGTCATAATCAGGAGATGGAAATGGCAAAGGAATTGATAGAAAATTTAGGCGGATGACATTTAATTCAGAAAAGAAAGGATATATGAAGTGGGAAGAAAGAGAAACCCTTTGAAAGCCACAAGAGAGACCAGGAAGGACACCCAATCCAATGTGATACTCTAAACTGTTGGATGTGTATTTTAAAAAATGCTTCCACTGTGAATGCTTCAAGAGATCAGTGGCTTCTGGAGGCAAGGGAATTCTTGGAGCAATAGGCTATTCAAGGTATTCACGTACTATTACTTGCCCCCAGTAAGAGGCTGACTCACAGCCCCCTGCCAGGAGTGAAGGGCTAGTACAGTTGGCATGGGCTCTGCCAGGGACTTGGCAGGTAGCTGGAGGTGAGGTTAGATGTGAAGAATCTGAGGACATTGGTCTTTTCAATAGGAATTAGCAAAAACTCTAGGAGTTGCAGAAAGCAAAGGGTTCATGTAAAGAATATGGCTTTGGGTTTATTTTGCAAAAGAAACTAAGAGGTCAAAAACAATGATCTTGACTGTGCTACTAATGTGTTGTAACCCTGGGCTAGGTTCTTAATTTTTATTTTTCCTGCTTTAATTTCTTCAACTTGAAAAATATATATGGATATTATTGTGTGAGTTAATTAGTGTTCCTAAAATACAGAATGTTATTAAATGTAGTCAGAAGGGCTAATTACTCACATTGAAAAAAGGTCAAGGGCTTCCCTGGTGGTGCAGTGGTTGAGAGTCCGCCTGCAGATGCAGGGGACACGGGTTTGTGCCCTGGTCCAGGAAGATCCCACATGCCGCGGAGCGGCTGTGCCTGTGAGCCATGGCCGCTGAGCCTGCGCTTCCAGAGTCTGTGCTCCGCAACGGGAGAGGCCACAGCAGTGAGAGGCCTGCATACTGCAAAAAAAAAAAGGTCAAGTTTTGGGCTAGGGGACACTCAGTTTGTGATAAGAGTAGCAAGTGCCCTTTAACTTCTTAATTTCATATAAGTATCTTGTCTTCGTTAGCAAAGATGCCTCCTGCTTTGATGCCTATAAATTGAACAGATTCTTTTAGCTCATGACATTGGTATCAGCACAGTAGATATTTGTTAATGTTCTTCATATAATTTGATGTAATTAATCCCATGATAATAGACAAAGTGATGTAGCAAATAGTGCTTGTGATCTAGGGTCAAAAGAAATAAATGTAGTGCTCCCTAATTGTGTGACCTGATGCTAATCAGTTACATGTTCTGAGATTCAAGTTGGCTAAAATATGCCTAATCATGTTTCATTCAAGATAGTTGTAAAGCTTCAGTGATGTCTTAAAATATTTTAAAATAACACATGGATAAAAGAACATCATTACTATGTGCTTGCTCTGTTCTTCCAATCCAAAGGAGAAGCAGATTGCTGTGTTTGTTGCTGTGCCCATCAAAAGAGTAAGGATATCATTCCACACAAAAATCACAGCCCAGGGCTTCCCTGGTGGCGCAGTGGTTGAGAGTCTGCCTGCCGATGCAGGGGACACAGGTTCGTGCCCCGGTCCGGGAAGATCCCACGTACCGTGGAGCGGCTGGGCCCGTGAGCCATGGCGGCTGAGACTGCGCGTCCGGAGCCTGTCCGCAGTGGGAGAGGCCACAACAATAAGAGGCCCGCGTACTGCAGAAAAAAAAAAAAAAAAATCACAGCCCAGATTTGTGGATGGATTGGTTGTGGGGATGCAACTTCAGATATTTTGACCAGAGCAACTGGGAGAATGGAGTTACCATTTACCTTGATGAGGAATTCTGCGGCAGACACGTTGCATGAGACATTCATTTTTAAGCTGGGATCCCTGGGGCACCTCATAGAGATCAGGAAGATTAGAACTGCCAAGGGAGACTAACTAGAAATGGGTGGTACATAGTGACACAGATGACCAAAGTGGATTTGTTCAGCTTTTTTTTTTTTTTCCCTCCAGCCATCTTCAGGTGCTAGAACAGTTAAGAGAAGTGTGAGATCAATCAAGTTTGAAGATCTGCAGATAAATAAAATGAAGAGAGATAAAAGATAAGCACAAAGGGTTTGAGGAGGTAAGAGATTGATTATAATGGATCATGGATTCATAGTTTGAAAGAAAAGGCAAAGAGAACATGGGGTTGAAGGTAAAAAACAGTGAAGGACAAAGTGTTGTGACGTACGGTGCTCAAGGAGACACCTAGAAAGATAGAAGGTGAGAGATTGGAGTGTGGATGCAAAAATAGTTACTAGGAATGGGAGAAGTACAATTTAAACTCAATTACCGGGGCGCACACTTCCACTCCAGCACAACGCAGTGCTTTACATGTTTACATGGCCCCAAGGTATTATAGGACACATTCCCAATAGCTCTGTTGCTTCTGGGCCGTGCTCAGGAACTAGGTCAATACAGATGCTCCTGGGTGGGGATCCAGCCTCCACATTGCTCAGTTCAGTCCTTTTCCATAGGCCCGAGCTCACCCCCAGCCTTCTCCCACCAACAGGTGGAGGTCAGCTCATGGCTCTCAGAATCCTCAGGTTCTTCCAACCTGCTTTCATCCTTGGGGAAAACCAGCCAATTGTTGGCTTGTCTTTCCCAAAGTTATCATCCTCTTTATTTCGAATGTGGAACATCTACCTCTTTATTCAATTTCAGATTTTATAAAATATTGAAAAGTCTTTGGCTTTAAGCAGCTTTTTTCTGCTTTCCTACAACGAATGTCCATTGAGAAAGAAAACAGAAAATCATTATCTGATTGAAATTGTAGGAGCAAATATATGTAGAAAAAAATATATACCTTAATACTGTCCCATTTGTATACATATTTCTGATCAGTGCCATTTGTATAGCTTCACTATTAATTGTCAGTTCCTTTGGGGTAACCTGGAGTCCCTACTGAAATGCAAACATTCTCTGAGAAAACAGCACTGCTATTACCACTTACTATGCTTTAATGTAAATTAATCTGTCAGCTTTGTTAGTATGACCACTGACAGTCACTAGACTGCAGCTTGTTAAGATTGGTTATAAAATGTGTTTTGCTGGAGGGCGGGGGAGAGGAAGTTTCTGAGCCCAGTTGATATTCTCAGACTAATTCACAGTGTGGTCTTGGGAGCTGTTCCTGTCTCTGGAATAGAAGCAACCAGAGAGTGAAGAATTACAAGAATATTTACTTCCTTCATTTCCTCTTTAGTTCTAACTATATCTCAATTTCCAAAAATAAAAGGCTATGTAATATATTTCTAGTTTTTCTTTATTAATAGGATCAGTAAATAATTAATAAAAGCAAATTAAAAGTGAACTTGTCACAAAGGAAACAAACCTTTGTCTGACATTAGTGAACAGCCTGGTTTTTAACATAAAATATTTTATAAAAGAAAATTATGCTGCGTTGTACTCAGGGTAATTAACTTTTCAGATGCAATAGCTTTAAACTATTTATTTTCCTTGAAAAAAGTTACTTGTAAGCAATTTGTGTCAATTTTATAAACTAGGGCCCAGTTATTATAGGTATTACAAAAGCAGTAATTGCTATTCAGCAGGGTGACGCTTTGCTCTGTCCTCTCAACGACTCTTGGTTGGAGATACGAGGGCACAGAATGGTAGGGAATTTGTAGCTGCTTTGCTTTTAACATCATTATGTTAAGGCTGCAAGAGACTAACTTATAAACTATGAGAGTCAGGCAAAGAGTTTGAACCTACACTTTAAAATCCTGTAGTTCTACCCTCTTTACAATATCTGGCAAATCATTCACTTCACTAGGTTTATAGAGAGCCATTTAGTAAAATGAAATGGGTATCCTATGGGTAAAGATTTAATGTCTAGTGCAATCTAGGGCATTATAGTGCTGCCTTCCAGCTCTTCTCTCCCAGTGTCTTATATTGGAGTTAGTGATGTGCACATCTATTCATAGTTCCTCATTCCAATGAACTGTAAGGTCTTGAAATTGAAGGCATGACTTAGCAAAACTTTTTTCAAGGAGCAGGCACACAATATGAGTGCTGATTACGTTTCATAATTAAATTCATTTTTTTCTAATATAAGCATTGAATTTCTCTTTAGTTTTCAAACTAAGAAGACTTTGCAACTCATAAGATTTGACAAATAACTCACCTCCTTGATTACATGTTTATTTGCATATTACTTTTTACCTGATATGAGAATGAAAACAGCTAAATACAGTTGTACTGGGAGTTTTGTACACATGTGGAGGGATGAAAGAGAAAGGGTGTCACTAACAATGGATTCTGATAGCAAGAGGAGAGGCGGGAGGTCCTTAAGGACAATCCCTATTATTAGTTAGTGGTGGAGCTGAGGGGGGTCTGTATTCCAGTGATGTTTGTTTTTGTTCTGTTTTTTATCCTCAAATTGTGTATCTGAGCAGCAACCCCCTGATTGTTTTTTATTGATTATTTATTTACTAATTATTATTAATACAACCTCTCTATATATTTTGTAAAATTTATCTATATATATATATATATTTTAAGATGTTGAGGGTAGGAGTTTATTAATTAATTAATTAATTTTGGCTGTGTTGGGTCTTCGTTTCTGTGCGTGGGCTTTCTCTAGTTGTGGCAAGCGGGGGCCACTCTTCATCGCGGTGCGCGGGCCTCTCACTATCGCGACTTCTCCCGTTGCGGAGCACAGGCTCCAGACGCGCAGGCTCAGTAGTTGTGGCTCACGGACCTAGTTGCTCCGTGGCATGTGGGATCCTCCCAGACCAGGGCTCAAACCTGTGTCCCCTGCATTAGCAGGCAGATTCTCAACCACTGTGCCACCAGGGAAGCCCGTTTTATCTATATTTTATAAAACATATTTTATGTTATTTATTAGATAAAATTTTTTGTAATCTTCTAAAAAACATTAGCAAGGGTTAAAATGATCATCCAATTTTTTTTCACTATAGTAAATATAACAGGGACTTTTGGAAGAAAGAACCATTTTAATGTGTGTAATCTTCCTAAACTGTATATGTGGGAATCCATATGAAAATGTCAGGCTGGCCAAGCTTATTAGATACATGAATACGTACTAGTTAACATGTTGAATGATGCTTCACAATTATGGCTCGGTTTGGAGCCATGAGTAGAAAGGGCACGGAGAGTGGCCATTGGATAGACGTTTAGTTTTTCTAATGGGATGTGGGAAGCAGTGCCTTTACACATGGCATGCCCAGGAGTCACATGAAAAGGAATCGTAGTAAAGGGGTTTTGATTTTTCAATTCTCATTCAAGATTATAAACCAACTCTGGAATCATATGTGAACCATACCTAATCCTTGCCTATTTCTCAACCTATTGTGTCTAACTCTGAGAAGCAGATTTCGGAGGGACAAAGGGAAAGAAGTTTGCAACACTAGGGCTATGAATTAAGCCCTGCTTAGTTCTCCTCTTTGACTTTACTGTGTACTGATATAGTATACTTCAAAGCATTTTATATAATCTGCACATCAAATAATTCACACTGAAATGTAGTTATGGCACTAAAAATATCTTGTCAAAAGCCGTTCTCTGCAGAAGAGGAGTGAATGTGTGTTCCCAAACTTATAACTTAAAGTGATAACATTTTAAAATCCTTTGAATATTGGATGTGACTGGTGTGTAAACTAGATAGTGTCCTATTCAAAGATGCTTCAGGGTGTTTCCTGAAATAGATGTACTTATTTGGATTGACTGTGTTTTCTATCATTCCCTGTCTGAATTACAGGAAGAGCTTCATCATTAGGTGACCTGATTTGACCCTGGTTCATCTCCCACAACTTCTCTATATGGTAGCCAAAATTATCATTAACAAACAGAAGTTCAGTCTTTCTAAATTAGCTCACTCCGAATATAAGCCAATCTCTTCAAAATGACTTAAAAACCCCACATGATTACCCCTCCCTTAGTTCTTAGACATCTCACATCACTGAGATGCAGCGGGGAGCTCTGGTTCACCTTCTGCTTTTCCGATGACACTAACTTCATAGCTTTCTCCAAACATACCAGACAAGTTCCACATTTAGGATTTTGCTCTGACTCTGAATGGGTCAATTTTCCCCAAATATCTTCATGGGTGAACTCCCTCACTTCTTCAAATTTTTGGCTCAAATATCACCAAAAGGAGGTCTACCCATACCAGCCTAAGTAAAAGTATAATCCACCCCCAGGACCCGCCTACAATTGAAAACCCTTTCCTTGTTCTTTCAGTCCATAAGGTTCATTGCCTTTTAATGTAAAGTATCATTTATGTATTCATGTTTATCATTATCTGCTGCCCCATCGCTTCTAGAATATAAGCTCCACAAAGGCAGGCGTCTTTGTTTGATTCACTAAAGTATCTTTGGAAAGTGAAATAAAACCTGGTTCATTGTGGGCCATCAATACATTTTTCTTTCTTATCTTGAATTAAATGTAAAGGAGACAGAAACAAATCATGTTTTGGCCTAAATGTAAATGATAGCATTAAATTGTCAATTGTCCTTGGAAACAACTGAAGAAAAGTTAGAAAATCTTTTTTTTTCCCCTTTAAAAATCGGCAAATTGTATAGAATTGAGAATTTACCTTGGAGCAATTTAGAATCCATGTGCTGTTTGAATTTGGACTAAGCAATGTCTTTAAATTCACCAAATTAATCAAGCAAGCAAAGCTGGGTCTAAATCCAGACTTCCTTACGAAGTACATATTAAATGATCTTATACGCATAGGAGGGAACTGCTCCCAGGAGTGGGGTTGGCCCGTGTCAGAAGCTAATAAAGGTTTGAATATTAAAATAAATAAACTAAAATAAAACATTAATGATCATGAACAATGAAGTAAGTTTCCAATGCTATATATCAGAAAGACCTTCATAAGAAAGAATGTCATTTGATTAGTTTCAATAAGCATTATTATGCTCAACAAATCAAGGGATGATCTACTTAATTTTTCATATTAAAAGTTCATAATTTTCATCTAGTTTAATGTTCACAAGCTTTCAGAATTTTTGTTCACTTGATATTTTTTAATTAAATCCTTAGGTTGTGAAGTTTTTCCCTTAAAGTAAAATCTTCCTTGTATTTTACAAATAAAAGTTACCTGTTGCAATATTCAAATAACATATATTATGCCTCTGCTCCATCAGCATATTGACAGATTTGCTGATGAAACATAATGGGTTGTTCTCCTGGTTAAGTCTTAAACTATACTGAGTATTACATATGAAAAACTGCAAGTAGTGATTTGATAGAATGTCCTCACCTTCCTTTTCCTGTCCTTTATGTTTCATTATGAGGAATTGAAATATAACCCTAAGCAAGATCCCTTTGCAAAATCATTCCTTTCCCTTTTGAGTAATGATTTTCTGGTAGTGAAAGTATAGTGAAATAATGAAAAGGTTAGAATATGCTTTAATTCATTCTTGCAAAGGTTATGATTACATCATTATTTGGGTCAAAATCAAATCATTGCTTCCATTCTTCATATGTTAGCCAGATTAGTGTCAGATAAATACAGCATAGTATTTGTGTCAACACTTAAGGATAATATGTTATTGTAAACCTTTAGTCTTAATGACTTTCAAATGTACCTCGTGCTTGAATATTTATTTCTTTAAATGTCAACTCACCTTTTAAACTATTGCTCACGTAAAACAAAAAGCAATCTACCTCGACTCAGGAAATGTTTCTCATATGGCTGTTTAAAAACATAGCAACCAGGATGTAAAGAGTTTGAATATCAATTACATGCTCTTAGAATCTAAACGGCAGCACTTGATTGGAAGTATCAACCCACAAGCGCAGAAAAAGGAAATCTCTTCAATAAACGTCACTGATATTTCCTAGCATTTTGTACTTCGATACCAACAGGAAACTAAGAAATGTTGCTAGGATGTTAGCGTCAAATGTTTCAGCCTTTATGATCATTCATTTTAAATATATTTAATTCATTCCAACAAGTAAGGATTAGCATCATAGTAAACTGTCACCAGTCTATGAATAAGCAAGTACACCTATGTCTCTTACCCGCCTGGGACAATTACACCCTCTACATGGGTCTGTATCATTATCTCTGAAACTTTCCAGTTGCATTCTGTCACCCATGTGCTTGAAAATCCAGGTTTACTGTCAAACCATAATAATACAAAGAGATTTAATGTTTTGAACTGTAAAATATATTAAATCTAATAATAGGCATGAAGAAAAAAATCCACACCACATGTCAATTAAACTTCCTAATTTGAACATATGCATGGTACATTTCTATTAAATTTTGGTTTGTTTTCTCAAAGGATTATTACGTTCTGTATACTTAAATCTAAAATATTGCTATCTCACAGTCTTAATAAATAATACTCTATGGCTCCTTATTAACTTTAAATGATTTTTAAATTTTAAAACTGATTAAATGTTTATTTTTATTACTATTTTGTATCCTGGAGGGACCCTTAAGAAACTGGTGAAGTCTCAGAAAATCTCTATATTAAAAAAAAAATCTCTATAGAACACTATACATAAGAATGATTAGTAATTGTAGATATCAAACCTGCAAATAATTTTCAATGATCTTTTAATTAGACAACATTTTCCTCTAGGTCTGTTTATTTTGGCCAATGCATAAATTCTAGTTTTATATTTAGTTTTCTCTTCTCTTCCCACAAAGAACACCGATTCTAATGAAAATTATTAATGTAGGAATAGGAAATTGCAGCTTCTTTCTTTCTCCCTTTTTTCGTTAAAAAAGGGCTGCTCGATACTCCTTCTTTGTCTAACTAGGCCTAAATATAACAAATTACTACTATACAATATTCTAGTGAGGTATGTTTTCTGGCATATAACATATAAAATATTAGGGTGTTTTTGCTTCATGTAGTTCAGTGATTTAAGTTGAATAAAGAAAAGGTGAATATATTTTCTGGAAAAATAAATATATTAAAAGCAGATACTAGCGGGGAGTTAACACTTGGAAACAGAGAAAACCACAGGGTAAAAGGTGAGTTTCTCATTTGTTTTGCTTTTAGCCTGAGAGTACTTCAGTTACATCTGACAGGGAGGCTAAAATGTCAATAGAAATCAGCCTCATTCTTTTGGAGAACTAGAAGACAGAGCTCAGGGCAATCACAGCTTCTGGAATCTGAAGGTGAAAATGGCAGAAAATACAGAGTTAGGGAGGGGAAGCCCCAAACTGTGTGTATAAATTTTGTCCAGATATCTGACTGACCCCTGAACCAGACAAGCATGGGACTGACTTCAAAAAAGCCAGCTACAGCTCAAAGAATAGAACGGAAATTTAGCTGCCTCCCATTTCAAAGCAACCATTCAAAGCAAATGGATTTCAAAGCAACCATTTTAACTACTCAGCACAATATTCTTCCTCTTCTCTCAAAGTCAAATTTTGAGGCTGAGAAGATTCAGAGAAAGGAACCCTTCTTAATCATATACTTGTATTTAAAGGAAGGGGGAAAAAAACTGCACAATTTTGTTGGTCAGATCTTCCAGTTGGCTTACCATAAGTCTTAAGACACTGATATTCACTCTATCTCTGATTCCCAAACAGCAATAGGAGGATTTCAAGATTTCATTTTGCAGCATGATTTTTGTATTTAGTTTCTGTAAACTCCAAAAATCTTATGCTTAAAGAAAAAATATTTTCTCTGGGGTCTGGTAGAGACTTGTGCAACTGGATAATGTCATGACAAATGACTGTTCAGTGGACTAGTTTCTGCAACCCTTTTCCATCTTCAAAGCACTCAGCAAAATCTGCTTATTTTTAGTGGCTTAAAAAAATAATATTTATCTTACAGTTCTGAAGGTCTTGAAATCCCGCTGGACTAAAATCAGCAGAAAATAAACAGGGCTACATTCTTTTTGGAGTCTGTAGGGGAAAATTCTTTCCTTGCATTTTCCAGCTTTTAGGGACTGCCCCTGTTCCTGAGCTGTGGTCCTCTTCCACTATCTTCAAAGCCAGCAATGGAGGGTTAAGTCCTTCTGACATCACATCAAGCTGAAAATGTCCTCACATTTTTTTTTTTTCTGACTCTTCTTTTATGCCTACTTCTTCCATTTGTAAGAAGCTTTGTGATGATATTGGGACCACACAGGTAACCCAGGATAATTTCCCTATTTTACAGTCAGGTGATTAGCAAACTTAATTCTCTCTGCACCCTTAGTTTCTCTTTGCCATGTAACCTTACATATTCTCAAATTCTGAGGATTAGGATCTGGACATCTTTGGAGGGCAATTATTTGGATTACCACAGCACATATACTATATTTGGGGAAATAAATCTTCCATAAATTTTCTCTTGTTGAAATTCTAAGAACATAGGGAAATTACCAATGTATATACTTTTACAGGATGTTGGAGTTTATTCTTATTCAAGCAAATATTGTCCTAAACCTACATAGTATTAAAAACCATAAAGTCGAATCATTGAAAAAAAGTGTGAATTATGAGAAGAAATATCTCTAAAGCTCATGTCAAACTTACTAGACTGCTATATATTTATGAGAAACATTTGTAAACTGTGAATAATAACATCTCTTTTACATTCCTCTAAATCTTCAAAAGTCATATACTGTACACATGTACATATAGTCACACACATATGCACAAACATGTTTACATACATACATGTGTGAATACGCATATACACTATATATATTTCCAATCCTCTTTTTTCCCAGATTCTGTATTTACAAGTTTGCCTGCTTGCTAAAATTTATTTGTTACCCCAAATCAGTACTTGCGGTACTTTCATCATCCTTCAAGGACATGTGCAGAGCAGCAAAAAAATTGAGTTGCCTGACTCAATGAGTTGAACAAGGCAACACTCAGCTTTCTTATTTCGGCTTTTGTACTGAAAATAAACGTCTCTTTTTTTGTGGCCTATTTAGTCCACATTTTTTGCAATGTTCTGCTTTTTGTTGTATAAAATGGCTCCTTAATGTAGTACTAAAGAGCTGTCTAGAGTTTCTAAGTGCAGGAAAGCTGTGATGTGCCTTACACAGAAAACAGGTGTGTTCAGTTATGTTATAGTGCTGTTGGTGGTGAATTCAGTGTTAATGAATAAACAATATATGTTGATCCCGGTGTCATTAAATAGAAACACACATAAAACAAGGTTATGTATTAATCAGTTGATGAAAATGTTTTGACCAGCGGCTCACAGGAATCTAATCTTATATTTCCACTAGAAGCAATAGTTCAATGTTGCCTAATTATTTACACAGACTTCATAGAATGTAACTACCATAAATACTGTGAATTAAATCTCTTTACACACACACACACACACACACACACACACACACACACAGAATCAATAGAATAACTGATGGTTTAAAATTTGGTAACATGATTGGTACACTTGATTTTCTAAAACAAATATAAATCATAGCTAATTACCAAGTATACAGGAGAATGAAAGGGCTTGGCAATTAAGGATGACACCAGTGAGGCTATCTTCAATCCTTTACTTCAGTTTTTTGCACCATCTAGAGGGAGGTTTGCGAGTAGATAAACTCATATGGATTAGAAAAGTACATGGTAAAGTTTTACATCAGATGTAATAGAAGAAACTTTCCCAATACATATATTCTGAAAGAGTATTTCATATTTTTCTGGTTTCAGTAAACAGACTAATTTCTTTTAAAAAACTCATTTATAACCATTGTCAATAATATAAATAAGAAGACCAAATCTTCTAAATCTCATGTCCTCTTTCAATTTCAACAATGACTTATAGATACAAAAACTACACACGTGGAAGGGGAAAGCAACAGATAAAATCAATGCTAAAATGTAATTAATCTGTAATCTGTTTTATTTAACCTCATAAATAAGAAATCAACTGCTAAATATATTTAGAATTCTCATTTACATTTGAATTGCGTTCCCATAACCTTTTGATCTAACATGTATTTTAAAAATGGAAATTGCCTTTTATTAAGAGGACTTTACTCTTAGGTACATCATCACAAGAAAAAAACAAACATTAAACAAAACAGTTAATTTCTCATTCTTAAGGATTTCACAAGAAGTAAAAAGAGTTAGACTAAAGAAAAATGTGAACACAAGTTTTGTTTCATTTTGGTTATTTTTCTGCCTTGGGCTAATGAAGGTTTCAAATTCCATTTCAGAGTGAGTCTGATGATTCTATTTGAGAAAAAAAAGCTTCAGGAACCAACTAAAAATCTAGTTCCGGGACTTATTCCAGCCTGAGGAAATGAAGCAATTTAAAGTTAATTCAAGCTACTCCTCCTTTAAAAGTAGAAATCTGTCTCCTAGGGAATGGGTTTATTGTTTTGCTTTGGTTATAGTTAATTTTCCCAAAGACTGGGAATTCACCAAAATTTCAAAGACTTACATTAATTAATCTTTTTTTCATGAACATTTTTGTTACAGGGAATATTATATCCCAAATTGAAACATGTCTATAAGATTTTATGACCATATACAATCATATGATTCTACTTCATAGAGTATGTTAGCAACAGGAATATCAGAGACCTCCATTCATTAAAAGCGGCCCATGAGCTACCTTTTCAATAACAGACTGAAAAGAGAATGAGAGAATGTGGGATATTCAGTCTTTTATCTGCACACAGCAATATATAAATTCTCAGAGGTGAGAATAAATGAATTATGTATGAATGAGAGTGAGCTCTCCTAAAGTATGGCATACTAAGTAATGATTTATTGGTAGAGCCACTGATAGTCAGTACAGTTGTCCTAAATAAGAAGTGATACATTGAAATTATGCTTAAAATAAATATTGTTTCTGAAAACTGCATTAAATTTTGAGGCCTTGGGAAAATAATAAAGTGAATATTTTAAATTAAAAATGCTCAGTTCTTGAGTGGAATAATGACTGGCAACACAGAGTCATAAATATTTGTTGTCTAATTTTATTGAACACTAGATCCTCTGTTGGCCACTAAAAAGCAATTAAGTGGGTGATGACGTGCACTGGAAACATAAATCAATGTAATGTGACCATTGCTTTGATAAAGACATGAAAAAGGAACTAGTGAGGTACAAATGTGGTAACATATAGACTGATTTAGAATTTCAGACATGGCTTCTTTGTGGAAAGAGATTCTCTTGCGGCTTAAAAAATAAGCAGAGCTGGACATTCTAAAGAGCAGGAAAGGATATTTCAGAGAATGGAGAAACAGGAGGAGCAAGGGAACATGGGCTGGAGGGAAATTATAGCTGTCAAATTGGTGACAAAACAAAACAAGAGTGGTAGATAAAGATGTAGTCAGAAACAGGGGAAAAAAGTAAGAGATTGTTTTCTAGATGAGACTAGAGGCTTTATTTTCTCCCTCTACACTGTAGTTGGATCATCAAATGATAGGTTCAATACAGATTTTTTAAATATGTAAATAATTTTGATATTTAACTAGTTAAGCTGATTATCCAAGTGAAGTAACATAGGAAAGAGCTGAAAATTTTAATTTGGGTAATACAGAGATGCAAATGATCATTGAAGCAATGAGATCTAATTAAGTCTTCAAGAAAAGAGGAAAAAAGAACAAGGACATAGCTTGGGAGACTGTAGGAAACAGTCATTATGTCCCATCTTGGGCAAGCAGGTAGCATTTGGAACTGGCAGAAGTTATTAAAAGTGGGCAAGAATTAAAATGTGAAAAAATGTATTTTATTCAAATGAACATACATCTAAGTAATTTTCATAAATATTTATAGGAACTCTAAGTTAAATGAAATCACTCATTTCATTTCCTATAAAACTGAACTACATTAAGTTTTCCATCCATTTCATCATGTAATGCTCATAAAGGAAATATTCTGAATAAATGTAGTAAGATACATGATTTAGATATATTTGAAAAGCAAAGAATCAGATACATCATCCAATTCTACTTTAATCCATTCTGTACTCCTAAATTTTAGACAAGCGGTTATAAATCACAGAGATCATAGCAATAGAGAAAAGAAAAAAGGGAAATGTGAGTAATCAAATCCCAATTTTTGCACAGAACAATTCCTAAAGGTAATTAGTTCCAGCAAACTGCTCTTCTATTCCTTTACGGTCCTTAGTCATAACCTTGACTGTCTCAAATTCTTAATAACTATGCAGTGTTTTAAAAAAGATATTGAATATGCAACTTGTCATATTATTAAGTAAACTGGTCATGTTCATTATATTATTTTAAACCATTCTTTGATAATTTGGAAAAGAAGTCATAGTTCGTATCTATCTAAATAACAAATTAATATTTTATTAAATATAGTAAAACTATAAGAAAAATGTCTTTTGATGATCATCATTATACTTCTCAGTTTAATTTTTTATATTTATTTTACTTTTAATTCAATTACCTCATTGGTTGTGTTTTAGTTGTATAAAATTGGACATCTGTAGGCCTTTTGTTTGTTTAATTTATTTTGGTGGAGGGAACAGAGATAATGGCAATACAGATTATATTTAATAAAGAAAAGACAATTCAGAAAGCATTCCACAAATTTAGTGGCTTTGTACCTTTATTCTACAATAGATATAACTCATATAATCAGTAAAAAATCTGTCAACATTCTTATATGTACCATGTTAAATTATACAGTACACATTAAAATCAATCTGTCATCATAATTATTGTTATAGTTTTGAACAGAATTTTATGACATCCTACTTTTAACTAAAACCTTTTTTTTCACAAGGCTTCACATTGATGCAAATAAAAGTAATTTTTATTTCAGATGATTGATTAAACTAAAAGGCTTTAGTAAGTTACAAATAGCTAAAACATATAATACTTTCTATGTTCATAATGCTACTGTATTCACTCTATTCATTTAATCCTCACAATGACCCTTTTAGGTGTGTACTCTTACTACACCATTTACAGATGGGGAAACTGAGGCCCAGTTGGGACACTTTTCAAAGTCACAAAGATCCTAAGTGATAAGGAAGGGGTTTTAACCCAGATAATCTGGCTCCAAAGCTATTGCTTTTATCCAGTACACAATATGGCAGATTTGATAGCAAGATAATTTTTGTACTTCACCCTGGATGTCGAGAATCCAAACAAAGAAGATATGTGATTAATAATAGACTGATGGATATTGTCAAATATAATCTTTTTTGAGACTTTTTTCAATCTGACTATTAAGCACTTATGTACTTTTGTTTTATTATTTATGCATTGTTTTTACTTATTAAGCTAATACTTTTAATTAGAGATGCAGATTTTTTTATATTTTCCTTCTTAAGAATGGACTCTATAGTTCTATCATAACCTAGCAACTCCCACATACTAACTATTTGTAATGCAAAAAGTATTCTGACCTTGGAGAACTAGACCTGCACATAATATTTAGTCACAAATAACCATTATTATGATGTTGAGGGAATAATGGGTGAACTTTCTAATCATGAGTAACCATATGTATCCTAATGTAAGTATTTGTTGTGAAATTATTTCCAATTTCAGATCCACATAGTATCACAACAATTTTTTAAAAAAATTTATTGGAGTATAGTTGATTTACAATGTTGTGTTATTTTCAGGTTACAGCAAAGTGAATCAGTTATACATATACCTATATCCCCTCTTTTTTAGATTCTTCTCCCATTTTTTGTTGGCATTTAAAAACATCTTTTATTTGTTCTCAATGAGTGTTTCCTTAAGAATAACATTTTTAAAAAAAAATGGAAATCAAATCTCTATTTAAACTGGAATCTATTGTAATATATAACATATTGAAACATAGTTATGTTTGTGATCCCTGAAAAAAAGACAAGATAACAAAAAAAGTGATTTTAAATAGCAAGTTTAATTACAAACTGGACTTATCTATCTTAAAGTGGCTTTCTTTTACCATGCAGTTTTACTAATATTGTCACATACACATTTTAAGAAGAGGGATTAAACAAACAAAAAGTGTTCACTAGATATTTTCCTCTTACAATTTTAAATTCACTGTCTGTATAGCAAAGAGAGTAGAAGAGGTCAAAAAGATCATTTTAAAACACGGGAGTTTTAAAAAATCTATTATCTTATATACATATTTTTAAGGCAATTTATATAACATAACCAAACTGCTTTGTATTACAGATATAAACGCAAGCTAAAATTTGAAAAGCTGTAGCAAAAAATAAAAACAAATTACACTACATTAAACTAACTTAATAAACATGAATGTACATTCTGACTGTGGCCAAAATTAGTACTTACAACGATTATATTACACCTTCAGAGTAGTTGTTCTTTCAGTGGCCTGTATTTTGAGCAAGTCTGAAACATGTTAATAGGTTATTAAGATAGACTCTGAAATGTGGCTTAATGTTCAAATCATTCAGGAAACGCTGCAGGAAACAATTCACAAATAGGGGAAAGGTGTGTGGTTCTACCAGATGATTCAACGTTGCTTTAAGTCTAGAGAATTTATAAGTTCAAAATAAGCACTTTGTATGTGGTTATCACTGAAAAAGTAAGTTGTGCAATCCAATTATATGATAGATCAAAAGTAAAATAAAACCCAACAAAACAAGCAAAGCCAAAAGTGTTTTGTGTCTCATTTCCTATCACATAAAAATCACTTGAGCTGAAGCCTATAGCTCTACATGGTGCAGAGTTAGACTCTTGAATCAATTTCAGAGGTTATTGGACAATAAAAGCTGAAATATCAATTTTAGAGCATTGATTTTCTAAATGTCCTGGAAAGACTCAGAGTGGGTGTCTTGGGGATGAGAAATACTTAAGTTTTATTTAAAATGTTTTCCCTTATATCAATGCTTAAGAGAGTAGAAACTAAAGTCAAATTCCATCCTTTCCACTATGGAAACACATAACTTCACTAGCAATCAAAGGCACATTCTTTGAATAGAACAGAACTGAAAACATGCAGAATTTTTTCTTGATATATTATTCGATCCATACGATGGACAGTGAGGAATGGTTTCAATATTCCAGCCACGGTATCCAAAGTGATTTGACTTATATTTTTGACACAAAATAAAGAACATACAAATGTGACCAGTACTGAATTTCTAATGAGGTCAAGTCAAACAAGCAAAGCAAACATTATTACACGTGTTCAGATGAATTTCTATTGCTTATTATGAAAATCTATTTTATTGTCAGCAAAGCTAGAAGCAGCGTTATCAAACCTTGATTTTCTGATTATATAAAGTCAATATACGAAAGGCATGCAATAGCTTCAACTATGCTTTTGCAATTTTAAATATTTTTTTCTGAAATTTCTAGAAAAACTTTCAACAGTGTCTACTAATACATCATATTGGACAATTTAGTCTCACTGATTTATTATCAGAGTGTAAAGGGTAAATCAAAATCATTGAAAATGTATGCATCCTTGCTTACATATATATGCATCCTTGCTTACATATATAAAATCTTAAAAGAAATAAATTCTTAGAAAGAATTAATTCAGACATTACCTATTCTCTTTTTAAAGTATTACTTTACAAACAGGTAAAGTCCTTTTTTTTTTTGGCAAACACATAGCATGTTTTATTCAGGTTCCACAAAAATAAACCATTTAATTACAATCTATTTAATAAGCGCATCTTCTAGAAATAGAAGCACACAAATAATATACAACCAGGGCATTACTTTTTATTTCTGTTTGAGAGGTAGATTTTTGATGAAACAAACAAAAACAATGCTAATGCATTCCAGATGTCATATAAAAATTTATAAGATACAGAATTAGGGCAAAGGAAAGAATGTTTGGAAACTCAAGTAAGGGTTGACTATAGAGGTGATACCTATTAAGTGGATGTTGTAATGTTAGTGTGCTTGTTTGACAATAAAAAAAGACACTCCAGGGATATCCATAGGCAGAGAAAAAGTTTGTGCAAAGAACATGACAGAATCTATTTGGAAATGTAAGGTTGTGGCAATCATGAATGATGTAAAAAAAGTTTGCGTACAAAATTCAGGAACTTGGGGCTTCCCTGGTGGCGCAGTGGTTGAGAGTCCGCCTGCCGATGCAGGGGACACGGGTTCGTGCCCCGGTCCGGGAAGATCCCACATGCCGCGGAGCAGCTGGGCCCGTGAGCCATGGCCGCTGAGCCTGCGCGTCCGGAGCCTGTGCTCCGCAACGGGAGAGGCCACAACAGTGAGAGGCCTGCGTACCGCAGGAAAAAAAAAAAAAAAAAAATTCAGGAACTTATGTCATTTTTGGAAGTATTGAATGATATTAAACAAGGAAATATGGGTAGAATGGATAATGCATGTTGTAAGGGATTAGCTTGGGAGCCAGTTGACCTATAAAGGTAAAGTTGAAATACAGTAAAACAGTTTAATGAGGTCTATTACCAAGTCTATGTTAAAGATTATAGTAAAGCTTATATCAAGATGAGATAGATGTGAATAAAAGTATTAATAAATATAAAATAGATATGTAAAATTTTAGAAACCTCTATCTCAACTTCACTCAAACTCAGTATCCATAATGTCCTGTCATTTCCGTCTCTAAACTATAATTTGCCTCTTTCCAGGAATCTTTGCATCATCATAATTTTGTTGAAGCTGCAACCATCTCTTACCTGGAATCCTGCCCCAGGTACTTTATTGTAGCTTCATTGGCCTCTTCTGAACTTGTTTCTTAAGTGCTAATAAAGTACCTTGTACAGAACACAAGTGTGATCATTGACACAATTGGAATTGTGCACCGATGAGGACCAAGTTCCTTAATATGTCCACGACAGCCCTTCATGGTCTGGCTTCCTCCTTTTCCCCAAAATCATCTGCCACATTGCTTGCTCCTCTTCAGCCACACTACCATTCTGTCTCTTCCTCATAGGGTCTTTGCTCTTTCCTAGGAGGGCCAAGCTGTACCTTATTGTTGAGTCAAGTGTTCATTTGGTCTTCAGTTATTAGCAGAAGCATGGCTCCTTCAAGGAATAATTACTGATGTCCTTAAGTTGATTACTTCTACTTCACATTCTCATGCAATTAATTCTTCTTTGCAACACCTCTCAACTCCAAAATTTTACATGCATTGATGATTGTTTGATTGATATTTTATTTTTTCATTAGATTTAAATGACATGAAAGAGGGAATTGTTATGATTTTGCTCACCAGACCCTACCCCGTACTTGACATATAATAGGCGTGTATTAATTATTATTGAGTGAATAGATCTTCTAAGGCTTTATTATAGAAGTTCATAATTAGTAGACTTAGAGACTTCTTTTTTAAATAAAAATGAGGAGCGGCTAAAAGTTTTTGAGCAGGGGAGTTTAAGTGATGAAAGATGCATTGTAAGACAATCTGAAATCAATATGGAAGACGGATTGAGGTAGAAGAGACAGAAGATCCAGAGAGCAGAAAGGGCAGTGAATAAAGACAGGTTAAACTAGGATGGTGCCTGTTGAAGGGAAAATGTGGGGACCAAGGGAAAAATTAACTGTAAAATATGACAATTTTAATTCAAATGAAAGGCACAGCTGAAAATAGGCATGAAAAAGGGGAAGTGCAAATGTTGCAAATCTTATGAAAAAATTAATGAATACTGTTAACTTTCTATAGTATATTTGAAAACTTAAATAAATAAAATTACTAGATAAACAGAACTTACCAAGACAAAATCAAGATGAAATTAAGCTTTATTTGTTTAAAAATAATTTAATATTTTAGTAGTTAAATATCTCCTCACAAGGAAATGCTTGGAAATGCCATTGGCTGAGGGTCCCTACATGAGAGGGGCTCAGAATGGAGTTGAGCTAAGAAGGCAGGTCTATATGCAAGCATGGCCGTAGCCACGGTGGATGTGGGCCTGAGTCTTAAGCGTAATTCCCCTTCAGAAGCTGCACTGCGTTGGCGCAGAACCAAGTCTGCCATGTGGAGAGCAACTCTCCTCCATGAGACCAGCCAGGTCAAGCCTTTAGAGTCTACACTTGGAGTCTTGCACTTGGAGTCTATAAAGCAGTCTCATCTTGTGGGTATATTTTTTTGGCCAGAAAAAAATTTTGTTTTGTTTTGTTTTTTTACAATTCAATGTAATTTCAATGTTCTGAGACAGGTTGTGCACGTCTGACTTGTGCCTCGTCCCCCGCCCAGCTGCCGTTCATACTATACTTGCCTGGATTCAAAATTATAAGCACTTCCTTCAAACAATAGCGTTCTAAACTTTTCCTTATCTAGTGTCTGTAACCAGCTGTCAGATACTGGAAATGTCGCCACATAAATATTCATAGCATTAGGGTTTTCACGTATCTTTCCTGTACATTTGGAAAAAAATTCTCATACTGAGTCTTGGAGATTTCTCCATGTCTGTATACCCACTGTCAGATCAAAATGTCAGATGCAATTTTAGGTCGCTTCAATTAACAGGACCAACATTCACAGTAGCTTTTTAATTCACAGGGCCATCAAAATTGACATCACATAATTTGACCAACTGCATTTTTAATTTTATGAGATTTTCTTTTGCAATATATTTGATTTTTCAGATATTACATGCTATTTACCTGAGATAAGCCATTTTTATTAAAAACCAACTATATGTCAAAAACTAAGAATGAAAGAAATGGACTACTTTTGAGTAACTGATTAGAATGAGATAAATCCCAGAATCTAAAAGGCTAATAACACTTAACAGCACAAAAAAAGTATTCAATTCTAATTAGTAATTATTGCAAACAAAGGAAAAACAACAGGATATTTTATAGCATGTGGGTACATAAAATATTTTACTATATGGGTACATTCTTACCTAGAAATGCAGGTGGATCTATGACTGTGATTGAAATGAGTTCTTCACTTTGTTTGAAGTGAATTCTCTGGACAAGTTCCATAGATCATAAGTATTATACCTTTCAATTAAGCCTAAAATGACATTTAAAAATAAATTCATCTATTTAGTTAACTGCTCTAAGCCAACCTACATTTTGATAAAAGTTATATTAAAAGTAATAGTTAATAGTAAGTAATTAATAGTAATCTCCTACTTGCTTTTTAGCTCAAGTATGGTCTAACTTCATAACTAAGATTGAATTGATATTTGTCCATTTATTATACATTTGTAATTTGCATATTCTCCCACAGATTCCATTAAAATAATTTGTACAGACTCACAGATATAGAAAACAAACTAGTGGTTACCAGTGGGGAGAGGAAACGGTGGGGGGGGGATAAAATGAGGGTAGGGGATTAAGAGGTACAAACTACTATGTATAAAATAATTAATCTACAAGAAAATATGGTACAGCACAGGGAATATAGCCCATATTTTATCATAACTATAAATGGAGTATAACCTAATTGCATGTAGTGAATATGAATCACTATATTGTACACCTGAAACTTGTACAATATTGTACATCAACCAAACATAAGTTTAAAAGAAAAGACTTAGGAAGCAAATTTTTTCAGAAAAAAAGCTGGTGGTTAATTTCTTTTGGACAACAATGGCACATCTTGCTGGGTCTCACACCTAATTGTCCTCCCAAGAGGAAACTTATAATTAAGCACTACAGCAAAAATGTCAGCAGAAATAACAGTAGAAAGACTGTATTTGCATGATGCAATCCATGGAACAAGAGGTTGGTTGAACTGTGGCCTCCTCAGTATGAGCAAAACTCAGGAAAATAATAAACGACTTCCAAACAGTATTTACAAATTGAGTAAAAAATATAAATTGCCCGCAATATAGGGTTTTACTGATTCTAGAACTAGAAGGAGCTCTGCCCACAGTGGCTTAAGGGGTAGACAGGGATGACAAGAAATAAATGAAGGGGAAATTGCCTCAGTTTTGAGTAAATGAAAATTTAAAAGCAATATATCTAACATCAAAATGCATGGAAAGTGTGACAGCTTGAAATAGCAGCCCCAATTTTTCAAACTTAACCTGTATCAGTTTTTTTCCACATGAAACTTCCCAGTTCCTCCCAGTCTACTAATGAAGTAGTAAAGATGGAGTTTGTTTTCCTACCAATCACATTTTAGCCCGGCATGTCTTGCTTTGGCTGATGGGATAATAGCATTTGTCATGCAACAAAGGCATGAAATGTACTTATGTGGTTGGTCTTTAGCTCTTTCCCTTCTGCTATTAGTGTGAAAAGCACCTGCCCTGCTAGCCTACCTGTCCAACGAGGATGAGAGACATGTAGAGCAGAGGAAGATTCTTATATGCTGGACCAGAAGCTGAAAGTGTGGGACCTCATTTCACCTCTGCAGCAAGTGCTCACATTGAAAGATACATCTGATTAAGTGACTCTATTCACTGATGTAGCTGGAGATCTTGGGGTCATCCAGCAGCTAGAGGGAAGCTAGTGAATTTGAGAGGTGGTACATTACGCAGAATTATTGTGGCAATAAGTAAAACGTCAAGTAATGGACAGTTTATTCTGTTTTCATTTTTACACACTCACACACACAAACATTAATAGCAAAAAGTAATTTCAGTAAACAGTGCTGAGAAAACTAGAGTCAGATTCTAAATATAAGCAGAAAAATAGGGTTGTATTTTATGTGATGGATAGAAGAAGCTTGAGTTAATGCAAAGAGATGGAAGAGAAAATTAGTAAGTAGGAAAGGAATGAAAGAGTTTTAGAGATGAAGGAGTCTTGCGGATATCTCATTTCAGCTATTTAATTCCTCATAGAAGGAAATTAATGTCTAGTTATTTGTTCTAAAACATTGCTATTTAATGTCATGCCTGAGTCTGATATACATATTATATGACTTTTATCCGTGTGATTATTTTAATGTATTATGTTTTCTCTTAGAGGTAAGCCCAGTAATATCAATTATTTGTTATTATATTTAGTCATATTATAGAGTTGCAATAAGTGATAGTGCTAGTTTAAAACAATGATGATTTTAATAAAAGGAAACAAGTATTAAATTATTCCCTGAGTGCCATGCCAATTAAAAAGATCATCCAACAAGTATCTATTTACTCTTTTTATTGAAAATTTGGATTAAAATTTCAGTTATAGATCAAGACAACTCTAGAGAATAGATACAGTCTCCTCTATTTTGAAAAATAAAATGAATGAAACATAATATTCACCAACCAGAAAAAGCCCACTAATCTCAGGAATATAAAAATAATTTAAAATTTCTTCAAATTTATTTATTTATTTATTTTAACATCTTTATTGGACTATAATTGCTTTACAATGGCGTGTTAGTTTCTGCTGTATAAAATAGTGAATCAGCTATACATATACATACATCCCAATATCTTCTCCCTCTTGCATCTTTCTCCCAAACACCCTATCCCACCACTTTAGGTGGACACAAAGCAATGAGCTGATCTCCCTGTGCTATGCAGCTGTTTCCTACCAGCTATCTGTTTTACATTTGGTGGTGTATATATGTCCATGCCACTCTCTCACTTCGTCCTGCTTACCCTTCCCCCTCCCTGTGTCCTCAAGTCCATTCTCTACGTCTGCATCTTTATTCCTGTCCTGCCCCTGGGTTATTCAGAATTTTTTTTTTTTTAGATTCTATACATATGTGTTAGCATACGGTATTTGTTTTCCTCTCTCACATACTTCACTCTGTATGACAGTTTCTAGGTCCATCAAACTCACTGAAAAAACTCAATTTTGTTCCGTTTTATGGCTGAGTAATATTCCATTGTATATATGTGCCACATCTTCTTTATCCATTCATCTGTCAATGGACACTTAGGTTGCTTCCATGTCCTGACTATTGTAAGTAGAGCTGCAATGAACATTGTGGTACATGACTCTTTTTGAATTATGGTTTTCTCAGGGCATTTGCCCAGTAGTGGGATTGCTGGATCATATGGTAGTTTTTTTTTAGTTTTCTGAGGAACATCCATACTCTTCTCCATAGTGGCTGTATCAGTTTAATTCCCACCAATAGTGCAAGAGGGTTCCCTTTTCTCCACACCCTCTTCAGCATTTATTGTTTGTAGATTTTTTGATGATGGCATTCTGACCGGTGTGAGGTGATACCTCATTGTAGTTTTGATTTACATTTCTCTAATGATTAGTGATGTTGAGCATCCTTTCATGAGTTTGTTGGCAATCTATATACCTTCTTTAGAGAAATGTCTATTTAGTTCTTTTGCCCATTTTTGGATTGGGTTGTTTGTTTTTTTGATATTGAGCTGCATGAGCTGCTTGTATATTTTGAAATTAATCCTTTGTCAGTTGCTTCATTGGCAAATATTTTCTCCCATTATGAGAGTGGTCTTTTCGTCTTGTTTATGGTTTCCTCTGCTGTGCAAAAGCTTTTAAGTTTCATTAGGTCCCATTTATTTAATTTTGTTCTTATTTCCATTTCTCTAGGAGGTGGATCAAAAAGGATCTTGCTGTGATTTATGTCATAGAGTGTTCTGCCTATGTTTTCCTCTAAGAGTTTAATCATGTCTGGCCTTACATTTCGATCTTTAATCCATTTTGAGTTTATTTTTGTGTATGGTGTTAGGGAGTGTTCTAATTTCATTCATTTACATGTAGCTGTCCCTTTTCCCAGCACCACTTATTGAATAGGCTGTCTTTTCTCCACTGTATATTCTTGCCTCCTTTATCAGAAATAAGGTGACCATATGTATGTGGGTTTACATCTGGGCTTTCCTGTTCCATTGATCTATATTTCTGTTTTTGTGCCAGTACCATACTGTAGGTTTGTAGTATAGTCTGAAGTCTGGAAGCCTGATTCCTCTAGCTCCATTTTTCTTTCTCAAGATTACTTTGGCTGTTCAGGGTCTTTTGTGATTCCATACAAATTGTGAAATTTTTTGTTCTAGTTCTGTGAAAAATGCTATTGGTAATTAAATAGGGATTGCATTGAATCTGTAGATTGCTTTGGGTAGTATAGTCATTGTCACAATGTTGATTCTTCCAATTCAAGAACATGGTATATCTCTCCATCTGTTTGTATCATCTTTAATTTCTTTCATCAGTGTCTTATAGCTTTCTGCATACAGGTCTTTTGTCTCCTTAGGTAGATTTATTCCTAGGTGTTTTATTCTTTTTGTTACAGTGGTAAATGGTTTCCTTAATTTCTCTTTCAGATTTTTCATCATTAGTGTATAGGAATGCAAGAGATTTCTGTGCGTTAAGTTTGTATCCTGTTAGTTTACCAAATTCATTGATTGGCTCTAGTAGTTTTCTGGTAGCATCTTTAGGATTCTCTATGTGTAGTATCATGTTATCTGCAAACCGTGACAGTTTTACTTCTTCTTTTCTGGTTTGGATTCCTTTTATTTCTTTTTCTTCTCTGATTTTTGTGGCTAAAACTTCCAAAAGAATGTTGAATAATAGGGGTGTGAGTGGGCAACCTTGTCTTGTTCCTGATCTAAGTGGAAATGGTTTTCAGTTTTTCACCATTGAGGATGATGTTGGCTGTGGGCTTGTCATATATGGCCTTTATTATGTTGAGGTAAGTTCCCTCTATGCCTACTTTCTGGAGGGTTTTTATCATGAATCGTTGTTGAATTTTGTCGACAGCTTTTTCTGCATCTATTGAGATGACCATATGGTTTTTCTCCTTCAGTTTGTCAATATGGTTTATCACATTGATTGATTTGCATATATTGAAGAATCCTTGCATTCCTGGGATAAATCCCACTTGATCATGGTTTATGATCCTTTTAATGTGCTGTTGGATTCTGTTTGCTGGTATTTAGTTGAGGATATTTAGATCTATGTTCATCAGTGTTATAGGCCTGTAGTTTTCTTGTTTTGTGTGATCTTTGTCTGGTTTTGGTATCAGGGTGATAGTGGCCTCATAGAATGAGTTTGTGCGTGTTCCTCCCTCTGCTATATTTTTGAAGAATTTGAGAAGGATAGGTGTTAGCTCTTCTCTAAATGTTTGATAGAATTTGCCTGTGAAGCCATCTGGTCCTGGGCTTTTTTTTGTTGGAAGATTCTTAATCACAGTTTCAATTTCAGTGCTTGTGATTGGTCTGTTTATATTTTCTATTGCTTCCTGGTACAGTCTCTGAAGTTGTGCTTTTCTAAGAATGTGTCCATTTCTTCCAGGTTGTCCACTTTATTGGCATATAGTTGCTTGTAGTAATCTCTCATGATCTTTTGTATTTCTGCAGTGTCAGTTGATACTTCTTTTTCATTTCTAATTCTATTGATTTGAGTCTTCTCCCTTTTTTTTCTTGATGAGTCTGGCTAATGGTTTATCAATTTTATCTTCTCAAAGAAACAGCTTTTAGTTTTATTGATCTTTGTTATTGTTTCCTTCATTTCTTTTTCATTTATTTCTGATCTGATCTTTATGATTTCTTTCCTTCTGCTAACTTTGGAGTTTTTTGTTCTTTCTCTAATTGCTTTAGGTGTAAGTTTAGGTTGTTTATTTGAGATGTTTCTTGTTTCTTGAGGTAGGATTGTATTGCTATAAACTTCCCTCTTAGAACTGCTTTTGCTGCATCCCATAGGTTTTGGGTTATCATGTTTTCATCGTCATTTGTTTCTAGGTATTTTTTGATCTCCTCTTTAATTTCTTAAGTGATCTGTTAGTTATTTACTAGTGCATTGTTTAACCTCGATGTGTTTCTAGTTTTTACAGATTTTTTTCCTGTAATTGATATCTGGTCTCATAGTGTTGTGGTCAGAAAAGATATCTGATATGATTTCAATTTTCTTTAATTTACCAAGGCTTGATTTGCAATCTAAGATATGATCTATCCTGGAGAATGTTTCACGAGCACTTGAGAAGAAAGTGTAACCTGCTGTTTTTGGATGGAATGTTCTGTAAATATCAGTTAAGTTCATCATGTTTAATTTATCATTTAAAGCTTGTGTTTCCTTATTTATTTTCATTTTGGAGGATCTGTCCATTGGAGAAAGTGGGATGTTAAAGTCCCCTACTATGATTGTGTTACTGTCGATTTCCCCTTATGTGGCTGTTAGTATTTGCCTTATTTATTGATATGCTCCTATGTTGGGTGCATAAATCATTACAGTTGTTATATCTTCTTCTTGGATTGATCCCTTGATCATTATGTTGTCCGTATTTGTCTCTTGTAATAGTCTTTTTTATAAAGTCTATTTTGTCTGATATGAGAATTGCTACTCCAGCTTTCTTTTGATTTCCATTTGCATGGAATAAGTTTTTCCATCCCCTCACTTTCAGTCTGTATGTGTTCCTAGGTCTGAAGTGGGTCTTTTGTAGACAGCATATATATGGGTCTTGTTTTTGTATCCATTCAGCCAGTCTGCGTCTTTTGATTGGTGCATTTAATCCCTTTACATTTAAGGTAGTTATCGATATATTTGTTCCTATTACTATTTTCTTAATTGTTTTGAGTTTGTTATTGTAAGTCTTTTCCTTCTCTTGTACTTCCTGTCTATCGAAGTTCCTTTAGCATTTGTTGTAGAGTTGGTTTAGTGGTGCTGAATTATCTTACCTTTTCCTTATTTGTAAAGTTTTAATTTCCCATCGAATCTGAATGAGATCTTTGCTGGGTAGAATAATCTTGGTTGTAGTTTTTTCCCTTTCATCGCTTTAAATATGTCCTGCCAGTCCCTTCTGGCTTGCAGAGTTTCTTCTGAAAGATCAGCTGTTAACCCTATGGGGATTCCCTTTTATGTTATTTGTTGTTTTTCCCTTCTTCTTTTAATATTTTTTCTTTGTATTTAATTTTTGGTAGTTTGATTAATATGTGTCTTGGCATGTTTCTCCTTGGATTTATCCTGTATGGGACTCTCTGCACTTACTGGACTTGGTTGAGTATTTCCTTCCTCATATTAGGGAAGATTTCAACTATAATCTCTTCAAATGTTTTCTCAGCCATTTTTTTTTCTCTCTTCTTCTGGTGCCCTTATAATTCAAACGTTGGTGCTTTTAATGTTGTCCCAGAGGTCTCTGAGATTGTCCTCAATTCTTTTCATTCTTTTTTCTTTATTCTGCTCTGCGATAGTTATTTCCAGTCTTTTATCTTCCTGGTCACTTATTCATGCTTCTGCCTCAGTTATTCTGCTATTAATTCCTTCTAGAGAATTTTTAATTTCATTTATTGTGTTGTTCATCATTGGTTGTTTGCTCTTTAGTTCTTCTAGGTCCCTGTTAAACATTTCTTGTATTTTCTCCATTCTATTTACAAGATTTTGGGTCATCTTTACTATTATTACTCTGAATTCTTTTTCAGGTAGACTGCCTATTTCCTCTTCATTTGTTTGGTCTGGTGTGTTTTTACCTTGCTCCTTCATCTGTTGTGTATTTCTCTGTTTTCTCATTTTGCCGACTTACTGTGTTTGGGGTTTCTGTTTCACAGGCTGCAGGTTCGTAGTTCCCGTTGTTTTTGGTGTCTGCTCCCAGTGGGTGAGGTTGGTTCAGTGGGTTGTGTAGGCTTCCTGGTGGGCATACTGGTGCCTGTGTTCTGATGGATGAGGCTGCATCTTGTCTTTCTGGTGGGCAGGACAATGTCCAGTGGTGTTTTTTGGGTGTGTCTCTGAACTTATTATGATTTTTGGCAGCCTCTCTGCTCATGGGCTAGTTATTTGTCATGGTGTGTCCAGCACCCTAGCTTGCTGGTCGTTTAGTGGAGCTGGGTCTTAGCGTTGAGATGGAGATCTCTGGGAGAGCTTTCCCCATTTTCTATTACATGGGGCCTGGAGCTTTATGGTGGACCAATGTCCTGATCTTGGTTTTCCCCTCTCAGAGGCTCAGGCCTGACACCTGGACAGGGTACCAAGACCCTGTCAGCCACACAGCTCAGAGGAAAAGGGAGAAGGAAGGGAGGGAGGGAGGGAGGGAGGGAGGAAGGAAGGAAGGAAGGAAGGAAGGGAAAGAGAAGGAAGGAAAGAAAAAAATAAAGTTATTAAAATAGAAAAAAAATTAAAATAAGAAGGAGAGAAAGAAAGAAGATAGTAACCAAACCATAAAACAAATCCATCAATGATAACAAACGCAAAGTATTATACTTTTGGGAAGTCTGAGGTCTTCTTCCAGCATTCAGTAGGTGTTCTGTAGGAGTTGTTCCTCATGTAGATGTAGTTTTGATGTATTTGTGGGGAGGAAGGTGATCTCCATGTCTTACTCCTCCACCATCTTGAATTCACCCCCTAAAATTTCTTCAGATTTAAATGATGTGGTTATTTAAAGGCCATGTTTATATTGCACATACTTATAATATTGAAATGAGTTTTAAAAACAACCAAACAAAAAAATCCCCAATAAAACCAGTGTTTATTTCCTTAGCTAGAATGGCATACAAACAAAAGTGTTAACGATTTTAGATCATCTGAATGATAATATCTATTCTTGTGACAACCAGTCCAGAAGAACATTGAAGAGTTAAAACCGATAGTGTTTCTTAAATATGAAAATAGAAATTCACCATTCAGTTGGTTCATGAGATCATTAAAAGATTCATGGAGTTTATTTTATATATATATATATATATATATATATATATATATATACACACACACACACATACATACATATAAAAGATTTTAAATAGCATTGCTTTTCTAACTTTCTTATTCTGGCAAGTATTGATAGCCAGGAATTCTTAGACTGCATTGGGGAAGAGGAATGGCCATAAAGAATGAGTGTCCTTCATTCTCTCTTGTCTCTCTCTCTCTCTCTTCCTCTTTCTCTCTCCCTCCCATTGCTCATATATGTCTTGGAAAATATTTATAGGATATCTTCTTTATTTTTTGACTGTATATGCTTGCCTATATGACTCTTTTTTTATCTGACTCTTTTTTCCCATCAGACTACTACTAAATAATATTTCTTTTCTTGATCCTGTGTTACTCTGATTAATATTGTTGACTTAAGGTTATATGTCCATTCCATTAACTGATCACATTTTTTACCCTCCACCCTGGATGCCAGGAGTTCCCATTGGCATAGGTAGCCTATGTAATTAATCATGGGAATAGTCATCAATAAAACAAATCATTAAACAAAAAACAAAATGTCAACACATGTGCAATCAACTAAATGAAATGAAGAATGAATACCTAATATTTACATATGTCAGCCTAGTTCCAATGATTGCAACTGCTTTGTCCTTACAGCTAGCTATTACCACTTGTTAGTTATCTAAAAATCAAGAATAATTTTGAAGCTCAAAAATCAAAATCTTGATTTTTATCTACTCCTCTCCATCATTCCCTTTCCTTTCCTTCTGAAACAATTTAGTTCAAAAACTACTATGGGTGACTGAGCAAAGTAGGTAAGTATCTGCATGAAAAGGAGAGATGAGAATCTCCAGCAGCTTAGTAAGAGTTTAGGGTTCAAGTTGAGTAAGGAGGATTCTGCCTGGAAAGCTGACCCAGTGGGTGTGATGTCCAATGTCATATGGGGAAAGGAAGGCATCCTTGAGGCGGGGAGGTTGAAAGTAGATGCTGGGGTGTTGGAGCATGAATGGAGCCAGCAGGGAATTTGCAGGGGGTAGATTGTTGGCGTCAGCTACAAGAGGAGATTGGTTGCATTCAGCAGAATTAGTCAAATAAGCCAGTAAATGAACATATGTGATTTTTTTTGGGTAATGTTCACATTTCCAATTGATTGAACTTGCTTTTTATTTATAAGCAACCTGCAGTCATATATCTGCTGGGTTTAATTATCTTGGCTCTCACTTGGGACTCCCTGTTCATCTTTACTTCCATTTAGAGAATAAATTCTGCTCAGACCTGCTTTCTGGCCATTTATACCCATATAAAGATGGTAAAAAATCCTCTCCTAACAACACTACAGCTGTATAGTGGTGAGTGTGCAGGTTCTCCTCCCATTCTCCCACTAAAACAGGCCTCCAGCATTTTTCAAGTAGATTATTTCCAAGTCACAGAACTGCTGAGCAAGTGAAAAAACTTCACAGTATACTATTTCAGTGTTGAGAAATTGAAGAAACTGGCACACAGGAAAAAATTGGGTGTTAAAAATTTTCAGTTAAAAAAATGGCTTCTTAATATCAATACTTTCAGTAGAATAGAATAGTAACCTTTTAAAAGCCCTTCTCAATAACCTGTTGTTATGCAATGCTCCACAAGCACTACTTTTCTCTTACCATGCATCTCATCTTTATCACTTTACTGACTCTCTCCTTCCAAAAGTCTTAAATATTGAATTCCTAATTCCTCCTTAAAGACGAATTTCTTATGAAGATGTGGAAACAGTTACACAATGATTGTTTGGGGAAAATTCATTACAGTCCATTACTGAAGTCACAATGTAGGTACAGGCACTTTTGGATCAGACAAGGTCTATTGAGTAAGTTGCTGCCATAGTTCCTACGTGGGAAGTTTCTAAATAAAAGTTATATTTCTGGGTAGCATGTTTTGATATGATATATTGAAATGTTGCCAACGGTTTTTTGTTTCTTTGTATGTTAGTACGCCTGTATGAACCTTATTTTACAGAATGTATCCTGCTCACATCACCAAAACAGAGGATGGTGGCTTTGAGAAGTGGAAAAGCAAGTAGGCACAGAATGTATCTTATTTTCTATGTATTCAGTGTCTGCCAAGAGAATGTTAAGACCTATGTGGTCTACAGTTTTAACTTTTTCAAATTTCTTAAGGTGGGCTTCCCTGGTGGCGCAGTGGTTGACAGTCCGCCTGCCGATGCAGGGGACACGGGTTCGTGCCCCGGTCCGGGAAGATCCCACATGCCGCAGAGCAGCTAGGCCCATGAGCCATGGCCGCTGAGCCTGTGCGTCCAGAGCCTGTGCTCCGCAATGGGTGAGGCCACAACAGTGAGAGAGAGGCCTGCGTACTGCAAAAAAAAAAAAGAAAAATTCCTTAAGTTAAATAAATTTACTTCCTAAAATATTGTCCTCAGTATATGCTATTGAATAAAGAGAAGAAATAGGTCCATGCATATTTCCTGTTGTTTTCTTTCCCCTAAAGATTGGCTTTGCTCAGGGGAAGGGTAAGCTGGGACGAAGTAAGAGAGTGGCATGGACATATATACACTACCAAATGTAAAATAGGTAGCTAGTGGGAAGCATCCACATAGCACAGGGAAATCAGCTTGGTGCTTTGTGTCCACCTAGAGGGGTGGGATAGGGAGGGTGAGAGGGAGACGCAAGAGGGAGGAGATATGGGGATATATGTATACGTATAGCTGATTCACTTTGTTATAAATCAGAAACTAACACACCATTGTAAAGCAATTATACTCCAATAAAGACGTTAATAAATAAATAAATAAATAAAAGCAAAAAAACAAAAACATTCTGGTGTGCTGTTACTCGAAAAGAAAAGGGAAAGCCTCATGATTTCTGTGACTGAAAGTAGTTGGAAGACAGATGTTATTTATCCAGGATGACTAGAGAAAACTTTTCTGAAAGGAAATTTTTGAGCTGTTAATTAAGTAAATGGTGAGACAATCCATCTATGATTAGACCTGGATGAAGAGCATTCTAAGTCAAACCAATAGTAAATGCAGGGATTTTTTCCCTCACCAGGTGTGTCAGAGCTTGGATTTTTCTGTTTCTTGTCTCTATAGTTCTTCCAGGCTACTTTGTAGCAGTTTGAGTAAACCATCACCTTCCACTGGAATCCAAAAATCTAGGAAGAGCTTCAGTCTGTGACTAGACTCCCAATGGATTCATCAGAGGTTAACCCAACCTGGACGCTGGTGTCTCCTCAAATGTCCATCGATGAAAATTCCCAGGCAATTCTAGCTGCCTCTCAACCTATCTCTGCAGTGTTAATAAAGAACTTCAGTAACTTGACTCTCAACCCTAGTAGCAAATTGCTATCCACTCTGCCAGAATATTCACCTCAACAGACTGGATGGAGACTTAATCTACAGGAGGAAGAGGGGGGAGGACATTGTTAATTGCTTGGAGAGAAAGGATGGAAAGGGTGATTCAATATATTAAAAATTGCTATGGCAAATGACTTCCTCTGTCTGAGTCTCAAAGAGAACCTCAGCAGAAGGATGTTGAGACTCAATCAAGAATGGAAAGATTTAGATGTAGCTGTTATTATTGCCTGTATCATAGAGATCCTTCTGAGGATAATTATGAGAATAATTACAACAACAATTATGACAGTAGTTATGATACATGGTCGGATGAGCCATAAACTTTATTTTTGTACTATTTTTTCCTGATAGTAATTTTAGGATCATTATGAAGCAGCTTGGGAACGCTACTCTACACTAGGGCAGATTGGGTACCAATATTTTGATAACCTATATTATAAGTTCTGTGATGTCTTTTTTTCTTGCCTCTCTTTTCTACCTGAATACAAGTAACTTATAAGGAATCTATGTAACTTGCATCTGAATGACTTGAATATACTTTAATTCCATTTTGATTTGACACAAGAAGCACTAATAGGTCTTAGGTACTGCCTGTTTTAGAACCCTGAAGTCCCCGTAAAATGAAACCCAATATCGAGAATTTGAAACAAATTAACTTGAGTGGAAGGAATGTAAAGAAAACGTTGGGTGGCTTGGCCAGAGCACTGTTAGAGCAGCGTGTTGTATTGTAATAAAAATTTTCAGTAGCAAATAAATGTGTGTATAGAGGATCTTATTAAAATTTGAGAAATATTTGAGTACCTTTAAAAAATATTCTTGTCATTTTAGACTTGTTTTTGTTAGCTACGTTTTAAATGAATAACACTTGCCCCCATCACATTCTCAGGATGTAAATATCTGGCATTCTATTTTTGTGTGTGTGATATTGTCCTCTTGGAAGGGAAATTTTATACATTTGGGTAAGGTTAGAAAACAAGGGCACAGATATTTGCACATATTAACCTCTTGGAAGAGATGTCAAAATGGAGAGAAGTAGAAGGGACGTTAACAGGTTGGTGATGATTGGAGGGAATTGAAAGAATGGTAGTGGTATGTAAATACTAAGGGAAGATGCAATTCAATGGTGTTTTACTTCAGTTATTTTCTTTCATGACCCTTGTGTACACAGGCCTGGATTTCTTTGTGAGATACAAGAGATATATAAAATTAGTCTTCTGCCCTCCAACTATGTTTAGTTCACTTTAAAAAGATATTGAAGAATTGTGTACCTAAGCAAAGCAGCTGGAGACCTGGGGTAAAGAATAAAAGCCATCCTTATAAGGTAGTTAGGTAAGGAACAACAACCTGTTGGTATTCAGAATGCAGTAGAAGCAGAAACAGCCCAAACCTGGAGGGTTATGCAAATAAATAGCAAAGAAGTTCAACAGTAACATTAAATATTAATATCTACCCAACTAGGTCTTCAGAGGTTATTCTATTTAGAACTACCCAAACCATCATGGTCTACAGCATGGGTGAATGTAGGGTCATCTGGAGGTTTCGTTAAACTTCCTAGTTCTTCCCAGATGCAGGGTCATCTTGACTACTGTATGCATTTGAAAATCATTGACTAGTGAAAAGAACGAACTTATTTCTGTTGCAATCATGTTAAATTTATAAGCTTGTGAGATCTAATAATCTAAGAACATGATTGAACAAAACACCAAAACAAAACAAAACAAAAATCAGTAAATGCAAACTGTATGAAACAGACACAGAAGAAAGTAAGGATATTAGTTTCCTATGGATGCTGTAACAAATGATCACAAACAATGTTTTAAAACAACAGAAATGTATTCTCTCATAGTTCTGAAGGCTGGAAATCCAAAGTCACTGGGCTAAAATCAGGGTGCCAAGTGGGCTTCCCTGCCTCCAGAGGCTGTAAGCCAGAGTCCGTTTCTTGCCCTTGCCCTGGCCTCTTCCAGCTCTGATGGTGGCCAGCATTCCTTGGCTTGTTGCCACAGCACTCTAGTTTTTGCCTCCACAATCATATTGCACCTTCTTTTCTGAGTTTAATCTGCTTCTGCCTCCTTTTTATAAAGGACATTTGTGATTGCATTTATGGCCCAGCTGGACAATCCAGAATAATCTTCCCTTCTCAAGATCCTTAATCACAGCTACAGAGTTATTTTTTTCATGTAGGGTAACATTCACAGTTATGGGGATCAAGAGAGGCCTATTTGGGGTCGATTATGCATCACACCACAGCAAATGTGGTTGAGATAGAGGGATAGAATGAAAAGGGGTGGGAACTGAGCACCAATAAACAGTGATGAGTCAGATTATTTACTTCTTTTAAATCGAGATTAATAATTTGCATTATCTTCTGATATCAATACACTTGACCCTTGAACAACATGGGTTTGAACTTATAAGCAGATATTTTTCAATAGTAAATACTACAGTACTACACAATGCATGGTTGGTTGAATCTGTGGAATTAGAACTGAGGATATTGAAGAACCTCAAAAATAAAGGAACTCTGTACAGGGGAGTTCAGCTATAGGTTACAGTTAGATTTTTGACTATGCAGAGGGTTGGCACCCCTAACCCCCGTGTTTTTCAAGGGTCAGCTATGGTAAGGTACTAGTGGATCAGCAATGTTGGTAGATGTTAGTCAAAAAGTAACATAGTCAAATGTATTATTTGGAAAACTCAATCTGAACTATAAAGTACCAACCTGGTTACAGAAAGATTATTCAGAAATTTGTTGCTGTAGTCCAGAGACAAGTGTACTGTGGCACAGACTAGCATTTTAGCAGTAGAGTTGGTACAGTCCTCCTATCTGGAATATCTCCTAGAGGATTTATTGAATAACTGCATATTAGATGTGAAGGAATAAAACAAACACAAATCAACAAATCACTTTTAGATTTTTAGTTTGAGCAACTGAGTGGATGATAAGGCTACCTACTGAGAAGTAGAACGCTGGTGAGGAATAGGTAGGTGTGTGGAAGGTGATTGCAAGTCTGATTTGGGCATTTGAAGAGTGATTTGCTTATTAAACATCCAAGGAGCAATTATAGAAAGTATAATAAAATGTTAAAGTTTTACAAAAAAATCTTAGGGTTGCAGATATAGGTATGGAGGCATCAGCATCCAATCAGGATACAGACTAGTTGATGATTCAAAAGAAAATGAGTGATTGGATGTACAAAGCATGAAGAGGGACGAGTCAAGAAGATCTCAAGCTTTCTGGCTTCAGAAATTTAGTGGATTTTGGTACTTTTTATTGAAATAGAGACCATTGGAACAGAGGAATTGTTCATAGCCTGACAGCAACAAGCTAGGCCCACTACAGACACGTGGGGTTTCACATGTCTCTGAGATATTTCCAAAAGACATAGTAGAAATGAAAATTAAGTTCCTTTAAAGAAGAATCAGAAATCAGGGCTGAAAATATATATTTGAGATTTATTCTCTCTACTGTTTTCTCTATCATATAGATTTTAAATGGCAAAACAAGAGGCTGGAGAATTATTAGATACAATTAGATGTGAATAATTAAATGTGAAGAGTGTAGGAAAGGAAACACAAAGATAATCACAATTTCATTAAGAATGCATGATTACTCATTATTAGTCATAAATATGCAATAATCTTAGATAATGTAAACTAATAAGATCCTGGTGAGACACAGAAGAGTAGTGACAAAAAGCCTGGCAGAAACAATACTAAATATTTCCTAAAGCTTTATCATAATGATTTCTTATTTAAATATAAGTAAAATACACTTTCCTGATTTTATAAAATTTTACTATATGGTTTTTATGGACTATACATTTTCTTGCCTGCTCTTTCCCATCACCCTTGCCAGTTTTTCTTGTTTTGTCTTTTTTTCATGTTCAACTTTACAGAACACCATATTAATAGTAGAAATTACACACACACACACACACACACACACACACACACACACACACATATATGTATATCCAATTAAGTCAATATGATTTTTTTCCCTAGTAGTTCTAAGTGTATTTACTCAGTCCCTTAGGTTTAGTTCTTTAAGGAGAGAAAGAGTATTTCATAAACAATTTATATTTTGAGCATTTTTAAATCTTAAAAAATTCTGATATCATCGATTTTAAAATGATTTAAAATGTACTTAATACAGATAAATGGTAACATATGTTCTATTATAACAGTTAGTCTAAAAACACTTAGACTTCTTATTGATGTAAACCTTGGTTTGTTTATGGAATTAATGACTCTAAGTGTTATTTTAGAGGCCACCTTATTCATTGTACCATGCAATACATAATCCTCAGCTGGTGCTAGAAATTTCCTCTTCCTTACAATTAACTCATTGTATGCAGTTCTGCTGATTTCATCTGAGGTCAGTATTCTTTATTTCCTACCTCCTGTCTGTGACATTCAGATTCCAGCAAGTGATAACACAGGAGAGTCTGCATAAATTACTTCCTTTACCTACTGTAGAGAGTAAGTTCTAAGATGACCCCTCATGGTCTCTGCATCCTGGTATTCATGCTCTTGTGTAATCTCCTTCATTTGAGCATAGGTGAGATCTTTGACTTGCTTTTAACCAAAAGAATATGTCAGATGTGATGAGATGCCAATCCATGTCTATGTGATAGTATTATAAATATGACAGCTTGTTTAACAGACTATTTAGATTGCCTGCTAGCCTTGCATGCTTTAATGAAGCAAGAAGCCATGTTGGGGAGGTCCACTGGCAAAAAAACTAGAAAAAAGGGCAGCCAATAGGTGGCTAGGGATTAGGGGTGGCCTCTGGCTGACAGCCCCCAAGAAGCTGAAGCCCTGAAGCTAACAACCCACAAGGGACTGAATTTGGCCAACGACCACATGAGCTTGGAAGCAGATTCTTTTCCAGTTAAGCCTCAAATAAGAACATAACCCTGGCCAAAACTTTATTGCAACCTTGTGAGAGACCTTGAAGCAGTGGACCAGGTAAGCTCTGTTTGGACCCCTTGACCACTGAAACTGTGAGATAATAAATGGTACTGTTTTTAGCTGCTAAGTTTTCTGAAATGTGTTAGGTAGCAATAGATAACTAATATATTTCTGATCATATTTTCTTTCCTCAAGTCTGGCAAATTTCATATATATCTTAGGTTTCGGTTCTATCATATATATATATGAATTTCCCTAATCCTTTTACTCACTCTCAGCCCTAGTTTTTTTAGAATTACAAAAGTATAAGTCTTTAATACAGAAAAAATCTTAATCTTAAAATGTCTTCATTCTAAGCATATAATTCTTACAAAAAAAATCTTAAATGTTTAATGAGTTATGGGACCTTTATATTTTTAAAAGTGTTAAACAGGCGCTACTGACATTTTGACTTTGAGAAATTTTCTCGTTGTTGGGGGCTGTCTTATATCTATAATGTAGATATATCATATATAGCTTATATATATACCCACGTAAACATGTTTTTGTGTATATTTTATACATACACACTCATATATTTTATTTTTTGTATATATACATATATATGTGTGTTTTTTTATACACTTCTACCTATATAAAATTATCTATTCATGATAAATATATGCTAAAAATGCTGTATTAAAATATAAACCACAGCCATGAATTTGTTAAATGATTTAGTATTGCAAATACCAATAAAAGTCAGTCTTAGTGGACATTTTATAATCCATGCCCCCAAAGAAAATTATGTTTCTATTTTAAGTGTGACATATGGTACTAACCTTTGTGTGACAATCTTGCTCACATTCAGCATTTGTGACACCAGATTGCCACTTTCTCTGGAATTTGAGTTGACATGAATAGTAATTTTGAATTAAATAAAAGTCAGCGGGCTGTCAATTCTGGGTAGGCCTGTTATTCACCTGCTGGAAAGTCCAGATGTCAATGCCATGATGTTTAATCCCTTTTTGTAGATTGAGATGGAAGCCTTTTTTTTTTTCCTTTCTCTCCTTTTCAAATTTTAATAGCTCTAGGGAAACTCAGAAGTAGTAATTCATGAGTTTCATAGAATGTTTCAGCAGATAGCTCTGTCATTTTCAAGCTTCTAAAATACCACTTTTTGGTTAAAGATAAATAGCTATATTTATCTTTATAGCTATGTTTATGAAATAAAACATAAAATAGCTATGTTTATGATTTGGCCCTACCTCCTTCAAAATATTAGAAGGAAGTAATGCTTAATTGTAAATGTATGTGTGTTTATGTATATGTGTGTATACACAAAAGTATGTATATGCACTTTTTCCCCAAAGAACTCAGAGACTAATGTAGACATTGAATGTAATAAAATGTAATGTAAGTGTCTAGCTTCGGATTTATGGGTGTGAGGATTTGAGTAAATTGCAAAAGCTCTTTGGTGGGATATTACAAAAATATACTTCAGATCCTCAATGTGAAATATTCAAATGTAAAATTTTTGGCTAACTTCAAGAAACTCTAAACAGACAACTTGTAGACAATATTAACAACCAGAATGTGGTTTCTGGTCTATGTTCCTACAAAGATTTGGGGAAGTATATTTCCCATATTTTTAAAATAAGATTTTCTAGCAAAGGTTGAAAACAAATACACTGACTGTGCATATACCGTCCAACTGGATTTAAGAATTTTAATAATTTTCTGTGTATACTTAATCTTTTTTATTGATCTATACATCATCTGTTTTGCTATTCCTTCTGAAAATAGTCCACCCAACAATATTTCAGCATGTTCTAAGAAAAAACAATCTCCCACATAATTTACAAACGACATATAACACCTATACAAGTAAACAAAAATTCCATAATGTCATTTCATATTCAGAAAACATTTAAATTTCCCTCATTCCCACAACATTCTCTTAAGCTATTTTTGTTTTCTCTGCATTAAGATCTAACTGAGATTGACACATGACATTTGGTGATTTTGTCATTTTAGAACCAGGACCTCTAATGAATGAACTATGAGAAATGTCAACTGTCAGTGCCTTCAAATAACTATCAAAAAACCCACTTGTTGAAGCAAAGATAGTTTTTTTAGGTTTATTGCAGATATAAGCCATCTTGACAGACATTGGTATTGTTTTATAATAGGAGAATTAGGGAAGGATATTTGTGGGTTTTTATGACCTCATTGAAAATCAGGGAACTGGATGGGAGTAGGCAGTTGATGGCGTGAATGCTTCGAACTGGTTTGGCCCAAAGAGAGAAGGTGCTGAAGTGAGCCTTGGTGAGCAAGATGCTAGTCTTGAAAGGTAAGCTATTTGGTTCACAGTCTTACCTTCCAAGAGCTAGTATTTCCTGGAGCAAACAGCTAACATTCTTTTTTTTTCTTTTTTTTTTTTTTATTACCTGGACCCAGAATTGTTTAGAACAAAAAACAGGAAAACGTGCTGGCTTCAGTTCTCAGTGAAGTCCAGAGGACAGTGACTGGTATGCAGATTCTGGTATGAAGATTCAAAAAGTTCTTTTTTTAGTAAATTTATTTATTTATTTATTTATTTATTTATGGCTGGGTCGGATCTTTGTTGCTGCACATGGGCTTTCTTTAGTTGCATTGAGCCAGGCTACTCTCGGTTACAGTATGCAGGCTTCTCATTGCCGTGGCTTGTCTTGTTGCGGAGCATGGGCTCTAGGCGCGTGGGCTTCAGTAGTTGTGGCACACTGGCTCAGTAGTTGCGGCTTGCAGGCTCTAGAGCACAGGCTCAGTAGTTTTGGCGCATACTCTTAGTTGCTCCGAGACATGTGGGATCTTCCTGGACTAGGGCTTGAGCTTGTGTACCCTGTATTGGCAGGCAGATTCTTAACCACTGCACCACCAGGGAAGTCCCCAAAATTTTTTTTTTCTTTTTGAATTTTATTTTATTTATTTTTTTTATACAGCAGGTTCTTGTTAGTTTTCCATTTTATACATATTAGTGTATATATGTCAATCCCAATGTCCCAATTCATCACACCACCACCATACCCCCACCACTTTCCCCCCTTGGTTTCCATACGTTTGTTCTCTACATCTGTGTCTCTATTTCTGCCCTGCAAACCCGTTCATCTGTACCATTTTTCTAGGTTCAACATATATGCATTAATATATATATATTTTTCTCTTTCTGACTTACCTTGCTCTGTATGACAGTCTCTAGGTCCATCCAAGTCTCCACAAATGACCCAATTTCATTCCTTTTTATCGCTGAGTAATATTCCACTGTATATATGTACCACATCTTCTTTATCCATTCATCTGTTGATGGGCATTTAGGTTGCTTCCATGACCTGGCTATTGTAAATAGTGCTGCAATGAACATTGGGGTGCATGTGTCTTTTTGAATTATGATTTTCTCTGGGTATATGCCCAGTAGTGGGATTGCTGGGTCATATGGTAATTCTATTTTTAATATTTTAAGGAACCTCCATACTGTTCTCCATAGTGGCTGTATCAATTTACATTCCCACAAACAGTGCAAGAGGGTACCCTGTTCTCCACACCCTCTCCAGCATTTGTTGTTTGTAGATTTTCTTATGATGCCCATTCTAACTGGTGTGAAGTGATACCTCATTGTAGGTTTTTTTTTTTTTTTTTTTTTTGCAGTACACGGGCCTCTCACCGCTGTGGCCTCTCCCGTTGCGGAGCACAGGCTCTGGACGCACAGGCTCAACAGCCATGGCTCATGGGCCCAGCCGCTCCGCGGCATGTGGGATCCTCCTGGACCGGGGCACGAACCCGTGTCCCCTGCATCAGCAGGCGGGCTCTCAACCACTGCGCCACCAGGGAAGCCCTCACTGTAGTTTTGATTTGCATTTCTCTAATAATTAGTGATATTGAGCTGCTTTCCATGTGCTTCCATCTGTATATCTTCTATGGAGAAATGTCTATTTAGGTCTTCTGCCCATTTTTGGATTGGGTTGTTTGTTTTTTTAGTATTGAGCTGCATGAGCTGTTTATATATTTTGGAGATTAATCCTTTGTCTGTTGATTCGTTTGCACATATTTTCTCCCATTCTGAGGGTTGTCTTTTCGTCTTGTTTGTAGTCTCCTTTGCTTTGCAAAAGCTTTTAAGTTTCATTAGGTCTCATTTGTTTATTTTTATTTTTACTTCCATTACTCTAGGAGGTGATCAAAAAAGATCTTACTGTGATTTATGTCAAAGAGTGTTCTTCCTATGTTTTCCTCTAAGAGTTTTATAGTGTCCGCTCTTACATTTAGGTCTCAAATCCATTTTGAGTTTATTTTTGTGTATGGTGTTAGGGAGTGTTCTAATTTCATTCTTTTACATGTAGGTGTCCAGTTTTCCCAGCACCACTTATTGAAGAGGCTGCCTTTTCTCCATTGTATATCCTTGCCTCCTCCAAAAGGTTTCCCCAAATTTTTAAATTACATATATTTTCAAACATAAAAAATATAGAATGGTATAGTTGTCATTCATCACCACATAGATTCAAAATTTTTTCAATATTGTTAATTTTACATATTTTGTTGATCTACCTCAGCATATCCTAAGAAAAATCATATCTCTTTGGATCACCAAGCTAAAATCACACCTAAGAAAATCAACAGAATACATAATATCATCCAACATTCACTGTAAATTGAAATATTCTTTGTAGTCTAAAAATAAATCGAAAGCGTTGTTAATTTTCTCTTGACTGAGACCTGATTTTAGTTCTTGCATATCATGTAGGGTTGTTTCCCTTTAGATTCTTTTACTCTAGAACAACGTTTCAACTTGGGTGAACAATTTGCTCTAATAAAGTGTTGGAATCATCTGATGGCATCCTGATATTTACATGGAATTCTATGTAAATTCTAATTTTTTTCTAAGACAATTTTTAGAATAGGTGTTAAAAAATGGATTTCTGAATGTAGCATTATTAGGACACACTGAAGGTTATTTGAGACTGTCTCAACCAGAAAATTATTAACTTGGTAACAAAAAATTGATTAAGATCATTAATACAGATTTCACATTGCAATTTATCTTCCTTAGAAGTACACGTTTTACTAAATATATTTTAAGAAATAACATTTTCTTTAATGGAATTGTATTTTATATCCTAGGTGTCTGTAAAACCACCTAGAATTTATCTGTCATCCAATTTATTTCTTGAGGAAACAACACCCAGGTTATGGTTGGTATGAATGAAAGAGTGTATAAAGCCATCTCTGTAATTTCCAAGCAATATCTATACCATCTAATAGGTGTTTATTGGACTTCCCTGGCAGTCCAGCGGTTAAGACTTCGCCTTCCAATACAGTGGGTATGTGTTCGATCCCTGGTTGGGGAGCTAGGATACCACATACCTCACAGCCAGAAAACCAGAACATTAAAAAAAAAAAAAAAGAAGCAATATTGTAACAAATTCAATAAAGACTTTAAAAATGGTCCACGTCAAAAAAATCTTAAGAAAAATAGGTGTTTATTAAATGCCTGACATAGAAAGGTCACTGTTAAGGCACTAGAAACAAACAGTAGAGATGACCTCTAATTGGTTTGGTCTGAGAAAGTTTTCATTCCCCTCTCCCAGGGATAGAATTTTCTTGTTTGTTTGTTTTCTTGTTTGTTTGCTTGTTTTATTTTACCTTACTTTTGTTCCAATAGGTCTTCACCTGCATCATGAGAATACAGGGTTTACTGGCCTTCACCCAGCAGCTTAAAATTTTTTGTTGTTTGTTTGTTGTTTTTTTCCCCAGCAGAGAAGGATCCCTGAGCAGGGCTCTAGGGGTATACTCTTTCACGTGCCTGGAATGCTGATGGTGTTTCTCTCTGCTTTGAATCTTTCTCAGGTCTAGTGAAATTCTACTGAGATGAACCTGAAAGTGGGTGTGACAATTTTGTGTCTGTACTCACCATGGCTTATATATCACTACCCCCACTGCCCACTCAGCCTTCAGCAATTCCTTAGAAAACTTCATCAGAAAGCTCCTTACCTTGTTCTACAGTCACCGACTTCCTCTCATCCTCTGACCCAGGTGAGTCGGTGCTCACATCCTGTCTCTCCTTGAAGTTGCTTTTATCATTAGCTTTCAGGCTAATTAGGAGCTTTGCGAATTCAGCTCTCTGCTAGTTCTAAGAAAATTATAATTTTATAAATGGACCTCTTTTTAGTTTTTGTTAGTGTGGAATTTACATTCTTTTCAGATTTTTATATTCTAGGCAGTAGCTGGAAGTTCATGATGTTTTAATTGTGTTGTTTGCCTTCTTACTGAGTTATGCATTTGTTTGTTTTAATGTATTCTGGATACAAATCCTTTGTAGGGCATGTAGATTTTAAACATTATCCAAATTTGGTGTCTTGCTTTGTCATTTATCATCTTTCTAAATTGTGTCTTGAAAAAAGCAGAATTTTTAAATTTCATGGAAGTAAATTTATTCTTTTATAGTGTGTGTTTTTTTATGTCCTAGCTAAGAAAGCTTTGCTTACATCAAAATAACAAAGATTACATCCTATTGCTTATTCTAGAGTCTTTGTAACTTTATCTTAAATGCTTAAGTCCCCTATCCATTTCAATAATTTTATTTATTGTGCGAGATAAGCATGAGAATTTTATATATCAATATACATCTATCTATCTATCTATATATATATATATATCTCCAGTTTTTCTAGCACCATTTGTTGAAATGACCTTCATTCCCCATTGTATTAGTTTCCTGGGGCTGCAGAAGCAAAGTACCAGAAACTGGGCAGTTTAAACAATAGAATTGTTTGTTCTGGAGGAAAGATGCCTGAAATCAAGGTATCAGCACGATTGGTTCTTTTTGAGCACTGTGAGCTTGAACCCATTCCATGTCTGTCTGCTAGCCTCTGGTAAGCACAGCCATTCTCCCTGTGTCTTCCCATTGTCTCCCCTCCATGTATTTCTGTGTCTGTGTGTATGTTTCCTCTTTTTTATCAAAGCACAGTCATATTGGACTAGGACTCATCCTAATGACTTCATCTTAACTTGCCTATCTGTAAAGACCATATTTTCAAATAAGATCCCATTCCCAGGTACTGGGGGTTACGACTTCAACATCTTTTGGGGGGACACAATTCAACCCATAACACTATATTTGCGTTGGTTTATTTTTGGTTTCCTTAATCAGTTTTATTGCTCTATATATTTATCCTTACACCAAAAGTACAAGGTCTTTATTCCTGTAACTTCTAAGTAAGTACTGATATTAGCTGTGCATTTTAGAATCATATTGTCAAAATTTTCACCCCCACACACATACTCACAACCCTGCTGGACTTTCATCATGACTGTATTTAGAGTACAGATAAATTCAGAGAGAACTGATAAAAATGATCCAGTCTGTGGGCATGCCGTATTTCCTGATTTATTTGTTTATTTTAAAAAATTTTCTCTCAAATGTTTTGCAGTTTCCAATGTACAGTGGTTTTAACATATGTCCACAAATTTTTTGCCACTCCTTCCTTCAAAAGGTGGAAACTAATTCTCCTCCCCTTATTCTGTATGCCTCTCAATCTCTTGGATCTCTCATTCTAGAGGAAGCCAGCTGCCATGCTATCTGCTACCACACCATGGAGATACTAGAGAGCCTAGGGGTAGAGGAACTAAGACTTCCTGCTAACACCTCATACCAAATTGTCAATCATGGATTATATTAATAAGCAAAGGATTATTGAATTTTATAGTTACTAAGTTTTAAAGGGTTTTGTCACACAGAAATGGATATCTAATACACAGGTCTTACAGATAGTTCATTAAGTGTGTGCCTAAATTTTTATAAAATATAATATTTGATGCTGATGTAACTGAGATTTTGTTTTTCAGTTTTGACTGTTCACATTTTGTCAAGTAACATTGTGTCTATGTATATGAAGAATATTTTTTGGTAGATTTCTTTCCCCTTTGTTAATACAGCACACATAGAATTTGGTTTAATGTGACAGAAAATTCAACACAAATATTAGTCCACAATGCATAAAATAATTGCGTTTATATAGTGAAAAGATATTTTATTTTTTGAAATCACAATAGAATTTTCACAACAATATAGCCTAGTATGTATTAGTAATGAGTTTACTATGTGTTCCGTACTTATGTTACCTCATTCATTTCTCTCAAATATCCCATTCTTAAATGTTTAAAAATATCCATGAAATAGGAAATATTATGCCATTTTACTGATAACAAAACTAAAGCAGAGAAAGTCTATGACATTCCTCCAAGTTACAGGGCTGGTAATTGTAGAGACAATATTTATATGCAGAATTAGCTAAATCCAGAATCTACATCTTTAACCAATGCATTAGAATGCATTATATATTTCATTAAAAAAGAATATGCAGAAATAAAATCGTAAATATTTTTTGATAGGGGAGTTAAAAGGAACTGTTTCCTTGACATCTTTTTTGTAATATAACGACTTAGAAACAACAATGCTATAGTATTTGGTACTTTAAGTATCTGCATCGAGAAATATTTTTATTTATTTCTTTATATTTTCAACTGAACATCAGTTCCTTTAAGTAGCTTCATTAATGACAAAAGAAGATAGTGTGTTATATGTGTGATATTTCTTTTTGTTATAAATAGTAAATAAAATACCATTTCTCTCATTCTGAATCATTGCAATAGAAGCTAGTTCATTGAATTTTTTTTTAAATTGTGTATTCAACTAATATTGGATACTGACATATATATATGAGTTGTTTAAATATATATATTTATTTTATACATCCTTTATGCATGTTTAAATGTGTATTTTATATATTGTTTATGAATTGTTTAAATCTATATATTATATATTGTATAAATCTATATATTTAAAGATATTTTTTATATTATACATATATTTGTCATATATATATATATATATATATATATATATAAAATCTCAGCATCCAATATTAGCCATAAACAACTCACAATTATTTGTTTCTATTGGGTAGTAGTAATTCAAGTTGACTGTATGAACTGTATTACTGGCTTGATTTTGGCCAAAAAGTGGATAAATTTTGAATTTTAAAATGAGATAAGGAATCAGTTATTTTCCAATATAAAAATATGACATCAAATAAACCTTATGATCAAGATATTTAATTCATAGACAATACCTGCAAATAGACTAATAAGAGCAGGTCATGATCATATAACCACAAGCACTTATATATAGCCTTTTACAGCTTCCAAAATTATTTTAAGTCCTTAATCTCATTTATCCCTCAGACTCTTTAGGTGAGATTGAGATTTTTTACATTGAGCTTCTTAAATATTGCTGAGTCACACGTGAATGTGAGATCTGGCCCATTCACTCATGTGAATCTAGGCAAAGGCTTTAGCACAAAGTTGTCCACTAATAACTGTTTGTATTAGCTTGTCATCCAAGGTTCTCCAGGGGGTGCTGAGAGCACAGGATAAAATATTTAAGATGACAATCTGTCACCAAGAAGCATGGTAACAAAAATCATGAAGTTTAAATGTGAAACCAATCAGCACAAGCTTAAGTGAAAATAACTGAACAAGACTTCCAACTTCAGGTAAAAACACTGCCAGCACCAAGACTCCTGCTAAAGAGAACTTGCTGATGGAAGCCTCAGACTCTGTTTTAGAGGATCAGGTATTTCACAGAAAGAGAATTAGAGCTCTAAGGAGTAAACCAGAGTCATATATGCCCTGTTGGCATAAAAAGAAAAACAAAAATGAAGTCTCCAGTGAGGTAGGCTGGCAGGGTAGAGACTCTGGCTAAGTAAACCACTTATTTGGGCTTGGACCACAAAGAGAATTTCCCCTGAGACCCTCCACACATTTAAGAAAAGGGAATGAGAGAAGAGGTAAGGTGGACTCCTTAGCCTGCATCAATGCAGTTTAACTCCTTCCAAAGGCAGAAATCCCAGAGGAACAGCACCTGCTCTGGACCCTACTCTGAAAGGTTGCATGCAGGGAAGTTGTTATATTTACTCAGAGTGGATTTTTTTTTCCCCTTGACCTCTGCCAGTTACCCCAAGGTACTACCACTGTGGAACAAATGTTTAAGTTTATTCTGTGGCCATAGTAGATTATCAAAGGTCTCACACTTATTTTCAATATTAACTTTTAAATACATGATTGAACAAAGAGTTGAGAATTATGAAGTACACAATGCAAAAAGCAGGAATCAAAGTGAATATAAGATAAGGAAAATAGACCCCAAGAGGTCCTTGTTATTAGATTACGGAACACAAATTGTAATAGAACATATTAATGTTGTAGGTGAGAGAAAGTTTGAATTTACTTAAGGCACTGAAGACTGTAACTAATGAGATTGCAGATTTGTAATGGAATCAGCAATAGTAATAGAAAAGCAAAATACAAATTTAAAACTTTGTAGATAATTTAATATCAAATTAAACACAGATAAAGAGAGAATTACTGTGTGTGTAGGTCAGAAGTAGAGTGAGAGGAGCTCTTCAGAATGGAACCACAGAAGGGAGAATGAGACAAAGAAAATGTGTGTAGTGGTAATGACCAAGAGTTCCCAAGAACTGCTGAAAGACACCTATCCTCTGAATCAGAAAGTCAGAGAGGCTCAGGAAGAATAAATAGATATAAATCCATAAGCAGATCCTTCTGGGTGAAAGTGCAGACAATGAAAGACAATGTACCCTTAAAGAGATACTTAGATTTACATGGACTTTCATCAAAAACATTGGAAACTATACAACAGTGGAAAGATATCTTCAAGATCATGAAAGAAAATCACTGACAACTAACTCCTTACAATTTTCTGCACTACCAAAATATTCTTCAAGAATGGAGCTGTTTTTTTTTTTCGGAGAAATTTTCAGACAAAATAATCACTGACAGAATTCACCAATTCTAAGCCTTCACCAAATGTAATTATAAAAGGGATCCTTCAGACATAGTAAACTCACTAAATGCAATTATAAAAGATATCTTTCAGAAATAGAAAAAATATTTCAGTTTCAGTTACATGTTGATTAAGTATGTAGGTATCTGATGATTTGGCTGGACTGACATTTGATGATGCTTGCCTATCAGATGGGAGCCCAGCTGGGGTCGTTGGCCAGTCACTTTTCTAGGATGGTAGTCTTAGGGTAGTTGTGACTAACTTTCTGAAGAGCAAACACCCTAAGATTACCAGGAGGAAGTTGCATGGCCTGTTGTCCTAGCCTCAAATATCAAACAGTGTCACTTTGGCTGCATTCCATTGATTATAGGCAAGTCACTAATGTCAGCACAGATTTAAAGGAAGGACGTATAAACCAAATTTCTTGAAGGGAGATTATTAAATAATTTGTAGATACCACATAATTAATTACTAAAAGAACAGAAAGAGATGCTATAAAACAAATTGATATAGGGTAATGGCACCAAGATAGATAAGATTTGAAGAATCCAAAAGAAGACAGGAAAACAAAAAGGAAAAAAAGTAACATAGAACAAGTCAGAAAAGAAAGCATTTAACCCCTAAATATTCCAGTAGTGATATTAAATCAAATGGACAGAATGACCCAGTTTAAACAGATTTTGAGAATGCATAAGAAAAAGTATGGCTAAGAATATGCTTTTACAAGAAACACATCTAAAAAATACTCACAGAAAAAGATTTTAAATAAAAGATAGCAATATGTAGAGCATGCAATGGGAAAGTAAAATAAAGCTGGGATAACTATAATTAGTATTGGTTAGAGGAGGCTCCAAAGCAGAAAGCATTACAATAGAATATAAGATCTCAGTGAAAAAAGATTCAACTCACAAAGAAGACATAGTTTTCACTATGTTTGTATTCCATAAATTTTTATGGCTTCAAAATCAGGAATAGATTTAGGTTTTATGGGATCTGAACCTTATGCAATTTGTAAAATTTGATGAAACCTCTTTAAGAATAAAATACACAAAGTTTTGAACACAAAACCATGTCCAACTTTTTTTTAATAAAGAAAAAATCACAACCAATATATTTTTTAAGACAACTGATAAATACTCCAAATTTAGTCAATAAGTAAAGGTTTTATGATTATCTGTTTATAGCATTTTCCTATATTCTTCCATTAAACTTTTTGAAAATTTCTTTATATAAAAGCAATTTTTTAATATTGTTTCTATAATTCAAGATTTCCACTAGCATAATTGATTACTATTTGTTTCTTTGGAATTGTTACTGGGAATGAGGAATTTATGATGACATAATTATGTGGTTGCTGCAGTATTATTCTTGTATGTTTAAGCCCTCAATCAGAAATTCTAATAACTTCCATTTTACATTACTCCTACAAAATAGTGTATTAGGTATTTTATATGGTATATCATTACATCTTTTTGACAAGATAGAAAGTTAGTTTTTATTAGATGTCCATGAGAACCAAATTCTTCACTTTAAATTTTATACTACTAATGATAAGAAGCATTTTCCAAAGACTACATGTAAATCCTTGTTTCTTTTCTACTACCCGAGTACTTGTAGTGCTATGTGTTCTATGACCCAGTCATATCCCAGTAAGGCTTGGTATCAGGATACTAAGTTGACAAAATGTGCAGCTGGAGAAGTCAGGGAAATCATTGTTACCCTAGACAGCCTACAGTAACTTCACTAAATGCTGAATTAATGGAAAGCCACACACCACTACACAAACTCTACCCAGCCCTATTTCTCTTTCTCAAGAAGCTAAGATTGCCTAGACCATTCCAGTGCCACTTGTAGTGAAGGGAAATTCAATGGGAACGGCAGAAAAAGGAACGGAAAGAGTAAAAAGGAAGCATTCTTTAAAATTTTGGATACTTTAAAAATTGATCTGAATACTCCCATGTCAAAGAAATTGAATCAATAATTAATAACTTTCCAATAGAGAAATAATCAGAAACCATATGTTTTCACTGATGAATATTAAAAAAAAAAAACCTTTATGTAAGAAATTATACCAGTCTTCTAAAATGTCTTCTGGAAAATGGAAGCAGAGGAGGAATTTCCTAACTTATTTTATGAGGTAGCATAAAAAAAAAAAAAAAAAAAAGAATCTAGACACCAACCTTACTCTGTTCAAAAAAATTAACCCAAATTGGATCTTAGGTCTAAATGTAAAATGCAAATCTTTTATAAAATTTCTGGAAGCTAGCATAAGAAAAAATCTAGATGACTTTGATGATTAGTTTTAAGTAAAATACCAAAAGCAGGATCCATGAAAGAAAAAAAATATATAACTTGGAACTGATTAAAACTAAAAATTTCTTCTCTATAAAAAAATATTGTTAATGAAATAAAAAGACAAGTCACAGACTGGGAGAAAATATTTGCAAAACAAATATCTGATAAAGGATTGATATCTAAAATATACAAAGAGTATTTACAATTTACCAATAGAAAAATAACCTAACTAAAATATGGACAAAAGATATGAACAGACACCTCACCAAAGAAGATATACAGATGAAAAATAAACATATGAAAAGATTCAACGTTATATGCCATTAGGGAATTGCAAACTAAAACAAGCTACCACTATTCATGTATTAGAATGGATTAAAAAGAAAAAACAAAACGAATAATACCAAACCCTAGTGAAGATGCAGAACAGCAGGAACTCTCAGTCATAGCTAATGGGAACACCAATGATACAGCCACTTAGGAAGATAATTTGGCAATTTCTTACAAAGTTAAACATAGCCTTACCATATGATATGGATTTCACACTCCTACATATTTACCCAAATGGGTTAAAAACTTATGCCCATACAAAACCTACACATGAAAGTCTATAGCATTTTATTCACGATTGCCAAAAACTGAAAGCAGCCAAGATGTCTTTCAAAATGTGAATGGATAAACTGTAGTACATAACTGACAATGAAATATTATCCAGCAATAAAAAGAAATTGGATATTAAGCCACAAAGGACATGGAGGAATATCAAATGCATATTACTAAGAAACCAGTCTACAAATGTTACAGATGGTAAAATTCCAACTGTATGATGTTGTTGAAAAAGCAAAAGTTTAGAGACTAAAAAAGATCAGTGGTTGCTAGACGTTCAGAGGAGATGGGGAAAGGGATGAATAGATAAAGCCCAGAGGATTTTTAGGGCTGTGAAACTATCCTGTACAATGCTGTAACAGTGTATACATGATATGCATTAGTCAAAATCTGTACAGCTGTACAGCAAAAAGAGTAAACCCTAACATAAACTATGGACTTCAGTTAATTATAATGTATCAATATTGATTCATCAATTATAACAAATATACCACACTAATGCAAGATATTTATAAACCTTAACTCTATTGGTGGAGGGCAGGTGAAGAGGGAGTATATGGGAACTCTTTACTATCTGTTGAATTTTTCCATAAACCTAAAACTGCTCGAAAAACTAAAGTCTGTTAATTAATTTTCTAAAAATTAGAATCGCCAGTCCATGTGAACACATTGTTTAGGTCCCTCCTAAGACTTTGAAAGGGGCAGTGCCATGAAGTGCAATACAGGTAGAAATCTTCCAACTCCACCTACTAAATCTTGATAGCATTCATGGCGATTCCAAGATGGGCCATATATATTGCGCGTCTGTCTCATCACTGGAAGCTGGCAATAACTCAGGAAATATATGCCAGAAAGATGATTGGAAGAATAAAGTACTGATTAAATGAATGAAGACAAACCAAATCAAATGTTAGAGCTGTTTACTTTTTCTTTCCTTTGTGGCAACAATAATCTTATCTTCTTTCCATATACTCAATGCCACTGTTGTACCAAATTACCCATAACTTTCTATTCTCAGCCTTATTGCTTCCTCAGTAATCCCCCCACTGTCCTTCTTGTCTGAGCTGTTTAGTTTCTCGTTCCTCAATCTCACCTCACATATCAGTTTTTTGCAATTTCTCCCTGATTGCTGCTTCCTTGGTATGTTGTAATCGTTCCCAGTTCTACTGAATCTTTTTAGCAATGTATTGTAATTCTTTTAGAATCCCTTTCTCTTACAGAAGTATGAGCTAATCAAGGCCAATACAAGGCCTTTCTTATTTATTATGGTTTACCTAACTCTTGCAGTATTGGTACTGTGAATAAACTAATGAATGTTGCTGCCTTTGCATGAATCATGTCATAGAAAATCTCTGCCTACCCATTTTAATAAATGTAGTCAATTGCAGAAAAACCTAAAGCAGTAGGCAGGATTTGTAGTGCAGTAAACAAGACATAATTGCCAGAAGGCAAAATCGTGTAATTGAATGTGCATAGGCTTTATATTAAAAAAATATATCTCACTTTGGTTGTACAATTAAGTACCTTATGACCTTGGAAAATGTGTATAATCACTTTCCATTTTCCCTATGAAGGAGAATAATATATTTTTTGTTTAGTTCTTGTGAGAATAAGTGAGGTAACTGAATGTAAAAGACTCTAACAATGCCTGGCACATAGGAATCATTCAAAGGAGGTTATGTCCAATTTCTTTAACTTTTCTGAAGAGGCTTGGAAACCTTGGGCCTGATCTCAGCTCAGCCATTTACAAGTGGTTGACCTTGACTGAGTTTTATAAAATCCTGGATTCTTAGTTTTTATCATCTACAAAAGGATCATAATGGCATCATATGGATGTTGTGGACATTAAATTCTATAGCATATGTAAAGTGCTTAGTTGAATTCCTTTTATATATAATAACTGAACTAAGAATTCACCAGTTTAATAGAAAAAATTATTAACCAAAAACTTGTTGGGCTGTGGTCCCAAAGTCGGAGAACAATTAAATAGGTACCAAGTACCCCAGAATCTTAAACTCTTTTGCTAAACCAGCTTCTAAGGATTCTTTGTGCTTTGTGGAGTTGATCTGGCCAGCATTAGTCTATCTCCTACATGAACCATATAAGAGTGAGTGTTAAAGATTCCAGGAAGAGGATTTTATTGTAGAGATGTTCAGTCTGTTCTCATTACTCTCCAGTCCTTGGAGCTGGGGAAAACAGAAATGGATCCCTAATATTGAACTTTAAGTCAGAGAAGAGGCACCCAAAAAGGCTATTGGGAGGGGTTGCCATGGGTGCTCCGGAGATTAATGGATGCAGGGAAACATACCTGACTCCTAATCTGATAAATCTAAGGGTAGAGGGGGCAGAGTAAAGTGTCAGCTTCATTAGAAGGGCACTGTGCTTCCACTGATGGATGGGCAAAACTTTGTGCCTTTGGAAACCAAGTGTATACTAAGACAAAACAGAGAGAGATGGAGAGAGAGAAATGAACACAGTCTCAGAAGACAGCCTGGAGACAGTACATGATCCATCTGTTAGAGGGGACCTCAAAAACCATGAGAACTAAGCAGAAAGGCCCTCGGGTGCTAGCTTGAAGCATTGCTAGAACCAAAAGAACTGTATTAAAGGATATTCTTGCATGGATTGTCCAAAGAATCTTTTAAATGCCAGCTTTGGCTCCCAAAATTATAAGAAAACAAGTTGCATAAGATTATACCCATCTCCCTCACCTCCCTGCTCCCTCCCACAAACTTACAAAATTGGATCAGGCCTTAGTTGGATAGAGTTTATATAGTCAATATTTACAATGCAATGAACTGGATTTCTTAATTAAGACTAGTATTAACTTGTTTAAAACCAAACAAATAGAACATTTATGTAATCATTGCAAATAATGGATATTTAAGGTTCCTTTTTTCTGTTTCATCCAAAAGTGTAAAAAGAACAAATTAGAAAAGTAGAAACAATAAAAATTAGTTATTAAATTTACATACTATCATTTCATTCAATGAACTAATTATATGTGCTAATGATGTATCATAGTTGTTGTATACAACAATAAATGCTTCTTTTGAGTTTTAGTCCTATAAAGAGAGTACTTAAATCAATAACAATTCTTAATTCTGACTGTCTCAATACACTTCTGCTGTATTTTTCTTGTGGAAATTATCAGTGTTTTACTATGATTGGAATCACAAACCGTGTAGCGATGGAGACAATCAACGCTTGAGTGGTTATACCTGCACCAAGAAGATGGTCATTACAAAGACATTAGATCATATGACCCTATTTTGGTACAATTAAAAAGAAATTGTTCCATTTGCAAATAATTTCTTCATTCTGAGGGTTGTCTTTTGTTTTGTTTATGGTTTCCTTTTCTGTGCAAAAGCTTTTAAGTTTAATTAGGTCGCATTTGTTTATTTTTGTTTTCATTTTCATTACTCTAGGAGATGGACTGAAAAAGATCTTGCTGCAATTTATATCACAGAGTGTTCTGCCTATGTTTTCCTCCAAGAGTTTTATAGTATTTGACCTTACATTTAGGTCTTTAATCCATTTTGAGTTTGCTTTTGTGCATAGTGTTAAGAAGTGTTCTAATTTCATTCTTCTACATGTAGTTGTCCAGTTTTCCCAGAACCACTTATTGAAGAGGATATCTTTTCTCCATTGTTTATTCTTACCTACTTTGTCATAGATTAGGTGACCATAGATGCATGGGTTTATTTCTGGACTTTCTATCCTGTTCCATTGATCTATAGCTTTGTTTTTGAGCCATTACCATACAGTTTTGCTTACTGTAGCTTTGTAGTATAGTCTGAAGTCAGAGAGTCTGATTCCTGCAGCTCCATTCTTCTTTCTCAAGATTGCTTTGGCTATTTGGGGTCTTTTGTGTTTCCATACAAAGTGTAAAAATTTCTAATTCTGTGAAAAATGCCATTGGTAATTTGATAGGGATTGCATCGAGCCTGTAGATTGCTTTGGGTAGTATATTCATTTTCCACAATACTGATTCTTCCAATCCAAGAACATGGTATATCTCTCCATCTGTTTGTGTCATCTTTGATTTCTTTCATCAGTATCTTATAGTTTTCTGATTACAGGTCTTTTGCCTCCTTAGGTAGGTTTATTCCTGGGTATTTTATTATTTTTGATGCAGTGGTAAATGGGATTGTTTCCTTAATTTCTCTTTCTGATCCTTCATTGTTAGTGTATAGGAATGCAAGAGATTTTTGTGTATTAACTGTGTATCCTGCAACTTTACCAAATTGAATGATGAGCTCTAGTAGTGTTCTGGTCGCATCTTTAGGATTTTCTATGTATAATAACATTTCTTCTGCAAAGAGTGACAGTTTTACTTCTTCTTTTTCAATTTGGATTCCTTTTATTTCTTTTTCTTCTCCAATTGCCATGGCTAGGACTTCCAAAACTATGTTGAATAAAAGTGGTGAGAGTGGACAGCCTTGTCTTGTTCTTGATCTTAGAGGAAATGCTTTCAGTTTTTCACCATTGACAATGATGTTTGCTGTGCGTTTGTCATATATGGTCTTTATTATGTTGAGGTAGGTTCCCTCTATGCCCACTTTCTGGAGAGTGTTTATCATAAATAGATTATGACTTTTGTCAAAAGCTTTTTCTGCATCTATTTTGATGATTATATATATGGTTTTTATTCTTCAATTAGTTGATGTGGTGTATCACACTGATCAATTTGAAGATATTGAAAACTCTTTGCATCCCTGAGATAAATCTCAGTTGATCATGGTGTATGATCCTTTTAATGTGCTGTTGGATTCTATTTGCTAGTATTTTGTTGAACAGCTCATGCAGTTCAATTAAAAAAAAAAAAAAAACCTAAACAACCCAATCAAAAAATGTGCAGAATAAATAGACATTTCTCCAAAGAAGACATACAGATGGCCAAGAGGCAATGAAAAGATGCTCAGAATTACTAATTATTAGAGAAATGCAAATCAAAACTATAATGAGGTATCACCTCACACAAGTCAGAATGGCCATCATCAAACAATCTAGAAGAAATAAATGCTGGAAAAAGTGTGGTGAAAAGGGAACCCTCCTACACTGTTGCTGGAAATGTAAACTGGTACAGCCACTATGGAGAGGCACTATGGAGAGTATGGAGAGTTTCCTTAAAAGACTAAAAATATAGCTACCATATGACCCAGCAATCCCACTATTGGGCATATATCAGGAGAAAACTCTAATTTGAAAAGGCACATGCTCCCCAATGTTCACTGCAGCACTATTTACAATAGCCAGGACATGGAAGCAACTGAAATATCCATCAACAAAGGAATGGATAAATAAGTTGTGGTACATATATACAATGGAATATTACTCGGCCATAAAAAAGAATGAAATAATGCCATTTGCAGCAACATGGGTGCACCTAGAGATTGTCATACTGGGTGAAGTAAGTCAGACAGAGAAAGACAAATATCATATGAAGAATCCTAAAAAAGGGTACAAATGAACTTATCTACAAAACAGAAATAGAGCTACAGATGTAGAAAACAAACTTATGGTTACCAGGGGGTAAGGGCAGGAGGGAAAAATTGGAAGATTGAGATTGACATATACACACTACTATATATAAAATAGATAACTAATAAGGACCTATTGTATAGCACAGGGAACTCTACTCAATACTCTGTAATGATGTACATGGGAATAGAATCTGAAAAAGAGTGGATATATGTATATGGATAACAGATTCACTTTGCTGTACACCTGAAACTAACACAATATTGTATATCAGCTATACTCCATTAAATTTTTTTAAAAAAATAAAAATGAAAAGAAAGGGAGAAAGAGATATAAAGATGGGGAGGGGGAGAGGGAGGAATATAAGGTTAGGTGGTTTGACAAAAATGCAGACCCTCGATGACATAAAATCTGAATGGTTTTATTGTTTTTAGAACCTGGATTCCCTTTACATTTTGTTTTCTTGTGTACACTGACAGATCTCACACTTTCTCAAGGATTTGTGTATTCATTGACAGGGATGTATGTCAATACAGATTTGTATTTATTTATTTATGTACGTATTTATTTATATTTATTGATATTTCTCATTCCTAGTTCTTGCTCTTGGTGGTGGGTGGTGGAGTGTTTGTGTGGTGTGTATATTTGTGTTTGTGTTTGAGTTTGGATTTTTTTTCTGGTATTATAAAGGGAAATATCCATTTCATTAAGAGTTATTGACATGTAGATATGAGATAAACTTCTCATAAGTTTAATCAAATAGCATCTGGTACCAGTGGCTATTTAGGAAAGTTCGCCTGCTCCATAGGAAAAGAGACATTCATTTTAAAAAGTGAGTCATGGAGCTATTCCTAGTCCTTTTATTTGCTTTTAGAATCCAAACCACCATTGAGACATGTCACAGGAAAAGAATTATCATTGCCTATAATTAGACATTTAATATACTGACTCATGAGAAGTTTTTGGGCATCCAAGGCATCAATGAGTCAATTATGTTTCTAATCTTTATAACTCTACTGAAACAGTGCTGCTGAAAGTCATTACTCTTGACTAATAGCAAAGCATAATTATTAGAAGAAGAATCCTGTATTTCTATTTGATTTCTAACTGCATGCATGTATGCCAATTGCCAGAGAGTCTATTCAGCTGGACATCTGGGACATGGGGCTGCATTTTTACAGCTGCTCCAGACAGAAAATCTTCTCCATGTCAATATATTCAGTACAGCCAAGCAACAAAAATGACCATTTTCACTTGACAGCCCTCTGAACTTTCCTTCCTTCCTTGTGCCTTATTGAAATGATAGATCTTAGTGGAATCTATACAACCAGGAGTTTCAGTTCCCATAAATAAGCCTTTCAGTATGAAATTGCTTTTATTTTGATTTCAACTTCACCTTTTCTACATCCAGAAATTTGCCAAAATAAACTTTGAAAAATTGTGACTCTCTACCATATTTTCTCCATCCTCCAAACTGATGACATTTAGTTTATATTGCATCCTCCTATTCTCATTTGTATTGAAATGCTCTACTACTTACTTTGTATTAGCAAATGAGGCTTGCAGAAAACTCTATCCAGAGAGTCATGTTCTTCTATAAATGTGATAATTGCCCCCATTTGACTACTGATTCATTTGGCCTTCATATGGGTAATTAAGAACCACAGAGCTGTGGTAATCATCTGACCGCATGGTATTCTGAACATTTGCAACATCCTATTTAAAGTATACCAATTAAATACATCCTGCAAAAGATTTTTTTAAATCAAAAGGTGATCATTATTTTTTTAAAAATTTACACTTGAAAGTTGAAACTAGCTACCATACTGTTCCTTAGTCTGATATTATAATCAGTCATAATGTATTGTTGTGCTAATTAATTAATAGCTGTGTTTCATTTTACTATAATGTGTGTGAGAATTTTTGCTGGTTCCTTATGTAAAAAATAGAGGGTTTCAGTTGTAAATCTTTATTTTAATACACTACAAGAAGTTTTTATTTTATATTAGATGCTTGTTTTATATGGCTGAAAGAAAAAGACTTTGTTCATAAAATATAGAATGAACAAAGAGTTCAGTTGTTGTAGGTAATGTTACTTTTTTCAGCGATTCTGTTTGATTAGTTGGTTAAATTGATTTTTGATTATGTTTCAGTTTTCATTTATGTTAGAAAAATTCAACATAACCTAAAGTCGAATTATATTAATGATATGCATTTGCATGAAAATGTTTGTAGACTTTAGCACTTCACTTCATCCATAAATTAATAATATGACACTTATTCCAAAAACTTAAATCTCCATTATAAGAAGGCAAATGAATGGGGGTTGGGAAGGAAAAGATTACTTGACAAGCATTATTTAATCTCTTAACTTTTTGCCAAAGTATCTCTGACTTTTTTCCCCTTTTCAACAATGAGCCCAGGAATGATGGTTTCCTCCAACAGTTCCAGGGGATAAATTCTGATGGTTTTCAGAGCTTAATTCCACTCTGCTTTATTTGTTATTAGTTTAGGGTTGGGAGGATGATCAAAGAAGACATCAGAAGACATCTGACATGAGACTTCTGGGAAAGATTATACTAACATATTTAAGTAAAAGTGGAGAAACCTAAAAGACCACTTACTTGCTTTGGGGTAATGGATGCTGCCAAAAGAAGACTTGGAACAGGGGCAACTCTATTGGAACAATGTTAACTTAAGAGAGTCAACCCAAGAGAATCAAAGGAATTTAGATTTTGCTATTTCTAAGCTATGAACTTAAATACTCTGTAACCACCTTCCTCCAGAACTTTTATTCAGTGGGATGATCAACAACTTAATGATTAACACATTTTCTATTTTTTGCAGACAAAAGTGATAAAAAGTCAGAGATATCACAGAAATATTGGACATAGTCTGGTTTATAGAGAATTTTCTCTGATTATGCCCCTAGGCTCTCTCTGCCTCTGAGAGAGGGCAGTGACTTATCTAATTGATACATTTTGGGAAAAAGTAACTATAGATATCAATTGAGCTTTATCTTTTTCCTCTTGGGAAGAAGGTGCCATCCTGCCATTGGGTGGGTGAGTCTGTCTAATCCTAGGGCTCAGGGTCAGGAAGTGATTTTAGGCTCTCATTCTCTAATTAGGCACTGTTTATTTACTGTTAGATATTTTGATCTCCATCTAAACCTCCTTCTTTTGTCTGTCAGTTAGTTCAAAACCTGGTTGGAGAAACAATGTTTTTATTGGTGCCTTGTTAGTAGCAACAATAGATAGAGTTAATGATTAAAACACAAATGAATTTTTCAGTTGATTTTTTGCAGTCTACTTTGAACATACAGATGGATTACTTAAATGATGGCATTTTGAAGGCAAGAAACAATTTCTCCCTAACAACCAATCTCCCACCCAAGTTCAGGTGTGAAAAGAGGTTTTTTTCATTAATCAGGCTTGATTCTTCAGATTCATTTTTTTCTCTTCCCTCTCCATTGTCCTCTCCATAGGTCACAAAGCCTTGTCTCTTTTATCTGTAGAATGTTCTTTGAGGATTTCTTTCTCCTTTGCCACTTCAACTACTTTTCTCCGGCTTTATCACGTAAACCACTGTAACAAACTTCTAAGTCCATAAAAATTAATACATAAGAAATCTTAGATTTAAATTCATAAGAAGTGACTACTAATTTTTATTGTACCAGTAACTAGCTGTATGACTTTGATGTCAAAGCCCATGATTTCTCTGCCTCAGATACCATTTCTAATCCTACCAATTCTACCAATTCAGTTCTTTTTTTTTTTTTTTTTTTGGCTGTGCCACGCGTCATATAGGATCTTAGTTCCCTGACCAGGGATCAAACCCATGCTCCCTGCATTGGGAGCACAGAGTGTTAATCACTGGATCACCAGGGAAGTCCCTACCAATTCAGTTCTTAGATATGAATTCTATCCTGCAATTTTCCTCCAATAGCACCTGCACTGAATACTGTTAGTACTTTGATATAACCTGCTACACTTAAATGGAATTTTGTTTTAATAAAATTTGACTCTTAATGATATGGATCACATATTATTTGACCTTGTATTCCCAGTATCTACTGTAGTGTTCAACAAACAGTTTCTGAATTAATACATAAAATTTTAATCTTTACTATTCTCACATATCTATTAATAAAAAAGAATATCAATATCTTGTCTACTTACCATTGCCATGACATTCAAAATTATATAATTCAGGGAGCTTCCCTGGTGGCACAGTGGTTGGGAGTCCGCCTGCCGATGCAGGGTACACGGGTTCGTGCCCCAGTCTGGGAGGATGCCACGTGCCGCGGAGTGGCTGGGCCCGTGAGCCATGGCCGCTGAGCCTGTGCGTCCGGAGCCTGTGCTCCACAGTGGGAGAGGCCACAGCAGTGAGAGGCCCGCGTACCGCAAAAAAAAAAAAAACAAAATTATATAATTCAAGGGTGAAATAGACAACAAAGACAAAATTGGGCATCATAATTGGGGGCATCATTTCTAATATGAGAAAGAAAGGGATCATACATAGATCTTGTTTGACTTACAATGGGGTTACATCCTGATAAACCCATCGTAGGTTGAAAATATTGGTAAGTCAAAATGCATTTAATACACCTAACCTACCAAACATTGCTTATCCTAGACAAACTCACGCTCAGAACACATACGTTAGCCTACAGTTAGGCAAAATCTTCTGACACAAAGCCTACTTTATATATAATAAAGTGCCGAACATCCCATGTAATTTATTGAATGCTTAAACTGGATAGTGAAAAACAGAATGGGTGTATGGGTAGAGAATGGCTGTAAATGTATCAAGTGTATTAGTTGTTTGCCCTCGGGATGGTGAGGCTGACTGGGAGGCGTGGATTACTACCATTGCCGAGCATCATGAAAGGGCCTTGTTTACCACATATCAGTATCCCAGGAAAAGATCAAAATTCGAAATTTGAAGTACAGTTTCTACTGAATGTGTGTTGCTTTCACACCATTGTAAAGTTGAAAAATCTTAAGTCAAACCATCATAAGTCAGGGACCGTCTACATATAAATGCAGACAGAAATAACTGCTCCAACGGGTCATTTCTATGAACCTTTTTTTTTTTCTTAAATAGAATGCCAAATGTTAAGTAGGATATAGAGCTGAAAAAAGGATCACGGAATAAGTCAAATAAGCTTGTCACAAATCTGTCATTAGCTCTGCAGATTGGTTGAAACAGAAACCTCATATTTATTTATTATTAATATATTTTGAGTTTTACTATACCTCAAAATGTTTTACAGAATTGTTTAGGGTAGGGATCACAGATCTCATTATTATTTTGTTCCCATGGTGATTTTGATGTGCTCTGAGGTAAGACTCTGGCACCATTCTTCCCATCAATTGAATACTCACATTTTCATATTGCTACATTTCAGGTAAACAGGGAATGGCAAAGCTCCAAATCCCAATAAAGTTCAATTTTATTTAAAATATATCATCCTTTGGAACGATCGGTGGTAATAGGTGGGAGAATTGTAATAAAAAAGGCAGAATCCTGATTAGCTCTTTTTCCTAGTCAATATTCCCATTTCTCTGCGGAGCCAATGAGATAATTTGACAATACTTTTTACATTCGGAACTGTTATTGCTACTTTATTAATATTTCAAAATAATGCTTCCAGTCTAATCTTATTTCATTATTCAAGTCCTCACTCCTGCCAATTAGTTTAGAGCTAAAGTGTATAAAATTTGGACCCAAGATTTAGGAAACTGTACCTTTTCCAGATCTAGGACCTGGGGAAAATCACTTTACCTCTATGCATGTCAATTTTTTTGTCTATACAAGAAATATAAAACCAAACATAGGACTGTCATTGTAAAAATGGCATAATATATTATATTAATATATATATTAATAATATATAATAATATATTATATTATTATTATAATATAATAATAATAATAAGTACACATAATTAGTAGATATTATTTTTTACAAGCTGATAATAATAATAAGTATTAATAATTAGTAGATATTATTTTATATAGATAATTATATATAATTATCTATATATATAATATTATATAGATAATATTTTATATTTTATAGATATTATTATAATAATAATAAGTACACATAATTAGTAGATATTATTTTTTACAAGCTGATAATGCTGGTTAATCCTCTCAGGCGTGTTTTAAAATCTGCCTGCTCGCCTTTACCTATCTGTTTTGTGCCAGTCTCAACTTAAACATAACCAGTGTTATGGCCGGATTGGCCCTTGTGGTTCTTATTAGGATTGCAAGACGCCCTTAGCAATAACCATCAGGAAACTTTGAAAGAAAAAAGTTTATGACTTACAAGTCCTGGAAATTACACGACACATCTAGGGCCACACAGTGAGGTCACAGGGAGAGAGAGAGAGAGAGTAGGCTGTGGGGATCTGCTTCTGTTGGAGGTGAGGGTGGTGGCCTACAGTTTCTTGGGCTCATTTTTCTTGGTGAACATAAAACATAAGCATGGGCATTTAAAGAGGGAAGAGGAAAAAAAAGTGTTCCAAGTGGTCAATTATAAAAATCAACCAAGATCTCTAAAACAGAGGAGCTTGAAAGGGCTGGCCTGGCTCTTTACCTGCTAATGTGGCTGCAAGGTGTTTATTCAGATAACCCATCTTTGAAGTGGATGTCTCTGCAATCAAAACTTATATCAGGCACTTGCATTACAAAAAAGAGCAAACCCAACTGTCAGAGCTTACACTGTGCTATCCAAACTCATCTCCTAAAAATTCCCAGCAGTCATCTTAAATTTTAGCCTGTTAAATATCTTCATCAATCATACAAAAGGACACATTCATTTGGATCCTAATCTTTTTTATGCTAAGCTGTTTTAGTTTCACCACGACATAAAATTAACAACCAAGTGCTATACAGTCTACCTGCTAAATATTTAATCCATTCATTCCTTCTTTATTTATTAAATATTTATTGAATAAGTATTATGTGTCAGCTTTTCTGTAATAAGCACTGGAAATAAAGCAGTTAATAAAACATGGCAAAGCTCCATGTATCTACTGGTGGCGCAGTGGTTGGGAGTCCACTGTTGTGGGTATCTTCACTTTAAAGTAGAAGAAAAAAGTAATTGCACAAAATCACAGATACAAAAAGAAGGGGGGTGAAGGAGTGGGGAATACAGGTATGTGCGTGAGTAGGTGGGAGGGTGCTAATCTTGATATGTGGGCAGGGATAAGCATTCTGGGAACTGAATACAGAGAGAGTCAGCCACGTACAGTAAAGGAAATGGTGCTTCTGGTGAAGGGAAAAGAACATGCAAAGACAAAGTTACGGAATCAGTTTGTGACTGAAGGAGTAAATCAAATAGAAGAAGGGCAGCGCGGCCAAGCAGAAAGTGGGGCTGCAGAAACAAGCAGGGGGAGCTCGATCCTGTTAAGGATGTTACATGTAATTAAATGGGAAGTCACTGATAAGTTGAAGTATTGCAGAGACCAGTTTGGAGGATGATGCATTCATCCATATGATAGAGAGACATGGAGAGAAGTGCATAACCTGTAGCTATATTGGTATACCTGGCTGTCTGAACTCTGATGCTCTGAATATTCCCTGTAACAAATGTGAAACAATGATAGTTCAAATTCACAATTGCTTTTGAAAAAGGACTAGCATGAATTTGAATTTGCAGGTGTGGACTGAATGTTTGTATTCCCCCCAAATTTGTATGTTGAAGTCCCAACCCTAACATTGATTCAGGAATCAGCAAGACTGCCACTTGGACCATAGGCCAAGTGCTGTTTCCCCTTCAGTTTCAAGTGATGGGGTCTCCTCTCCCATTTCAGTGCCCCAGGATGATTCTGCCAGTGTAGACAGGTGGCTCTCACACTTTTTAGTTTTTGGTAGTGTGGAATCTACATTCTTTTCAAATTTTTATATTCTAGGCAGTAGCTAGAAGTTCATGATGTTTTAATTGTGCTGTTTGCCTTCTTACTGAGTTATGAGTTGTGTGTCTGTTTTAATGTATTCTGGTTACAAATCCTTTGTAGGGCATGTAGATTTTAAATATTATCCAAATTTGGCATCTTGCTTTGTCATTTATCATTTTTCTAAATTGTGTCCTTCAAAAAGTAGAAGACGAAAAGACAACCCTCAGAATGGGAAAAAAAATATTTGCAAATGAAGCAATGGGCAAAGGATTAATCTCCAAAATATACAACAGCTCATGCAGCTCAATATCAAAAAAACAAACAACCCAACCAAAAAATGAGCAGAAGATCTAAATAGACATTTCACCAAAGAAGACATACAGATGGCCAAGAGACACAGGAAAAGATGCTCAACATCACTAATTATTAGGGAAATACAAATCAAAACTACAATGAGGTATCACCTCACACTGGTCAGAATGGCCATCATCAAAAAATCTAGAAACAATAAATGCTGGAGAGGGTGTGGAGAAAAGGGAACCCTCTTGCACTGTTGGTGGGAATGTAAATTGATACAGCCACTATGGAGAATAGTATGGAGGTTCCTTAAAAAACTACAAATAGAACTACCATACAACCCAGCAATCCCACTACTGGACATATACTCTGAGAAAACCATAATTCAAAAAGAGTCATGTACCCAAATGTTCATTGCAGCTCTATTTACAATAGCCAGGACATGGAAGCAACCTAAGTGTCCATCAACAGATGAATGGATAAAGAAGATGTGGTACATATATACAATGGAATATTACTCAGCCATAAAAAGAAATGAAGTTGAGTTATTTGTAGTGAGGTAGATGGACCTAGAGTCTGTCATACAGAATGAAATAAGTCAGAAAGAGAAAAACAAATACCGTATGCTAACACATATATATGGAATCTAAAAAAAAAAAAAAATGCTCATGAAGAACCTAGGGGTAAGACGGGAATAAAGACGCAGACCTACTAGAGAATGGACTTGAGGATAAGGGGAGGGGGAAGGGTAAGCTGGGACAAAGTGAGAGAGTGGTGTGGACATATATACACTACCAAACGTAAAATAGATAGCTAGTGGGAAGCAGCCGCATAGCACAGGGAGATCAGGTTGGTGCTTTGTGACCACCTAGAGGGGTGGGATAGGGAGGGTGGGAGGGAGGGAGACACAAGAGGGAAGAGATATGGGGACATATGTATATGTATAACTGATTCACTTTGTTATAAAGCAGAAACTAACACACCATTGTAAAGCAATTATACTCCAATAAAGATGTTTAAAAAAAAAAAAAGAAGAAGATGTGGTACATATATACAATGGAATATTACTCAGCCATAAAAAGAAATGAAATTGGGTCATTTGTAGAGATGTGGATAGACATAGAGTCTGTCATACAGAGTGAAATAAGACAGAAAAAGAAAAACAAATAGCATATATTAACATATATATGTGGAATCTAGAAAAATGGTACAGATGAACATATTTTCAGGGCAAGAATAGAAATGCAGATGTAGAGAATGGATTTGTGGACACAGGGTAAGGGAAGGGGAGGGTGGGATGAATTGGGAGATTAGTTTTGACCTAAATACACTACCATGTGTAAAATAGACAGCTAGTGGGACCTGCTGTATAGCACAGGGAGCTCAGCTCCGAGCTCTGTGATGACCTAGATGGGTGGGATGGGGGCGGGAGGGAGGTCCAAGAGGGAGGGGATATATGTATACATATAGCTGATTCACTTCATTGTACAGCAGAAACTAACACAACATTGTAAAGCAACTATACTCCAATAAAAAATAAAATAACACAAAAAAAGCAGAAGTTTTAAATTTCATGGAAGTGAAGTTAAATTTATCCTTTTATAGTGTGTGTTTTTTATATCCTACCTAAGAAAGCTTTGCTTACATCAAAGTAACAAAGATTACACCCTGTTACTTCTTCTGGAGTATTTGTAACTTTACCTTTACCTTTAACTTTACCACTTCAGTAATTTTATTTATTGTGCAAGGTAAGCATGAGAATTTTATATGTAAATATATAAATATGAATACATATAAATATACATATATATATAAATATATCCAGTTGTTCTAGCACCATTTGTTGAAATGACCTTCATTCCCCATTGAATTCCTTTGATAAATCAATTTGCCATTGTATTTGTTTCCTGGGGCTACAGAAACAAATCAGGCAGCATCATGAGCAAAACCCTTGCAGAGAGCTGAAGGAGCAGGGCCACCAGGCCAAGCTGGGAGGGTAAGGCTGCCACCCCAGTCGGTTTGCCTGGAGGGCAGATCATCAGACAAAAGAGAGGATCATTCCCCAACCTTAAGAACCAGTGGAATTTTCCTTACTCATTTTTGGACTTTTTGGGGACATGTCACCCTTCTTTTCTTTCCAAGTTCTTCCATTTGAAATGGGTATATCTATCCTATTCCCATGGCCCCATTGTATTATAGAAGCATCTTACTTTTCTGGGTTCAGAGTTTCGCATCTATACAGGAATTTAGACTCAGGATGAGTCAGACCTCGACTCTCTCCCATGTCTGATTTAGATGACATTTAGATGAGACTTCAGAGTTTAAACTTTAAAGTTGATGCTGAAATGAGATAGACTTTTGGGTCTGTTGGGATGGAATGAATGTTTTTTATATCTGAGAAGGACACGAGTTTTTCTGATCCAGGGGCAAAAAGTTATAGACAAAATGTTTGTGTCTCTCAAAGTTTATATGTTGAATCCTTAACCCCCAGGTGACTGTGTTTGGAGATGGGGCCTTTGTGGAGGTATTAAGGTTAATTGACGTTATGAGGGTGGATCCCTAATCTAAAAGCACCTTATAAGAAGAAGAAGAGAAACCAGGGCTTGCTCTCTCTCCCCTTGTACACAGAAGAAATGTCATGTGAGGTTACAGTGAGAAGGTGGCCATCTAGAAGCCAGGAAGAGGGCTGTCCCCAGAAACCAAGCATGCCAGCACCCTGATCTCAGCAGCCTTCAGAACTGTAAGAAAAGAAATTTCTCTTGTTATGCCACCCAGTCTATGGTCATCAAAGCATTGGACTGCGGACATCTTTGGGGGTGGTATGGAGATGCCCTACACACAGAGTGCCACTGTCCTACCCATTGAAATTAGTCTTGTGCTTGATTCTTAAAATATGTTGTTCATTAATAAAATGTAAAACAATCTTTTAGGCGCTTTCAAAAGTCAGCGAAGAAAGCAAGACTAAAAGCCACAGAAAGACTCACACATTAGGAGAAAGTTTGGCAGGATAAAATACAGTGTAAACCTAAAAATCTAAGCATGGGAGTGGACTGATCCCAATCTATCATGAATGCAATGTTTCCCTGTGTACAAAAGAAAGGAAATTTGTTCAATATTTATCATAGAATAATCGTTATATGGATATTTTCAGGTGTTTTGCTGGCAAAATCAGTTGGGGTCTTGGGATAAGTTGGCACTGCATCATTATTTCCCTTTTAAAAATGATTAAACAGAATATAAGCCCTCAGAATCCAAAATTCAACTATTCAACTCTTTGTCAAGGATGTTTTTGACTCATATAATTTGGGAAGCCTATATTTTGGAAATACAGTATTAAAGACTTGCTGGTGGAATGCATGAGGACGAGTTATTAATGAGAAGAATTAAGAAAGACTTAGAATATTCTCATTTGTGCAATTGTTTAATTTTCTATTTGGATTAAACAAATAGATGGTGGTTCTCTACACTGAAACTCAGAGTTCTTTGGGAAAAAATAGTTTGGTGTGTGGTTAAGTACCGCTTCATTAGGTGTCACATTTAATATACTTTTTTCTTCTTCTCCATTGCTACTGCCATCATTTAGGAATTTAATATATCTCATAGCTATATACTACTACTTTAGTCACAGGCGTAGATGTTTTAGATACTAAGCCTCAATTCTCATGTCATATTTTTTGTGTCAGAAAGGTATTTGAATTCAGGTCTAAAACTTAATACCTCTGTGAATGGAGACAGCCACTTAACCCCACTGAAATTTGGTTTCTTTCCATGAAATGGAATAATAATAGCCACTTTGCAGAGTTGTTAGAAGAGAATATATTTAAAAGCACCAATTCTAATACCTGATGAATATTTGCAGAATTGGTTTCCATGGGGAATAAAATTTTAGTCACCCATATCCATCCTGACCTTACAAATCCTTCAAAGTTTGCTTTCTTGTTTATCACATTGATTGATTTGCATATATTGAAGAATCCTTGCATTCCTGAGATAAACCCCACTTGATCATGGTGTATGATCCTTTTATTGTGCTGTTGAATTCTGTTTGCTAGTATTTGGTTGAGGATTTTGCATCTATGTTCATCAGTGATATTGGCCTGTAGTTTTCTTTCTTTGTGATATCTTTGTCTGGTTTTGATTTCAGGGTGATGGTGGCCTTGTAGAATGAGTTTGGAAGTGTTCCTCTCTCTGCTATATTTTGGAAGAGTTTGAGAAGGATAGGTGTTAATTCTTCTCTAAATGTTTGATAGAATTCGTCTGTGAAGCCATCTGGTCTTGGGCTTTTGTTTGTTTGAAGACTTTTAATCACAGTCTCAATTTCAGTGCTTGTGATTGGTCTGTTTATATTTTCTATTTCTTCCTGCTCCAGTCTTGGCAGGCTGTGGTTTTCGAAGAATGTGTCCACTTCTTCCAGGTTGTCCATTTTATTTGCATATAGTTGCTTGTAGTAATGTCTCATGATCCTTTGTAATTCTGCAGTGTCAGTTGTTACTTCTTTTTCATTTCTGATTCTATTGATTTGAGTCTTCCCTGTTTTTTTCTTGATTAGTCTGGCTAATCGTTTATCAATTTGTTTATCTTCTCAAAGAACCAACTTTGAGTTTTATTAATCTTTGCTATTGTTTCCTTCATTTCTTCTTCATTTATTTCTGATCTGATCTTTATGATTTCTTTCCTTCTGCTAACTTTGAGGTTTTTTTGTTCTTCTTTCTCTAACTGCTTTAGGTGTAAGGTTAGGTTGTTTATTTGAGATGTTTCTTAAGGTAGGATTGTATTGCTATAAACTTCCCTCTTAGAAATGCTTTTGCTGCATCCCATAGGTTTTAGGTTATCGTGTTTTCATTGTCATTTGTTTCTAGGCATTTTTTGATTTCCTCTTTGATTTCTTCAGTGATCTCTTTATTATTTAGTATAGTAGTGTATTGTTTAGCCTCCATGGGTTTGTAATTTTTACAGATTTTTCCTGTACTTGATATCTAGTCTCATAGCATTTTGGTGAGAAAAGATACTTGATTCAATTTTCGTAAATTTACCAAGGCTTGACTTGTGACCCAAGATATGATCTATCCTGGGGAATGTTCCATGAGCACTTGAGAAAAAAGTGTATTTGGTGTTTCTGGATGGAGTGTCCTATAAATATCAATTAAGTCCATCTCCTTTAATGTATCATTTAAAGCTTGTGTTTCCTCACTTATTTTCATTTTCGATGAACTGTTCATTGGTGAAAGTGGGGTGTTAAAGTCCCCTAATATGATTGTGTTATTGATGATTTCCCCTTTTATGGCTGTTAGCATTTGCCTTATGTATTGAGGTGCTCCTATGTTGTGTGCATATATATTTACAATTGTTATATCTTCTTGGATTGATCATTATGTAGCGACCTTCTTGGTCTCATGTAATATTCTTTATTTTAAAGAATAAAATTTTTCTTTATTTTTATTCTCTATTTTGTCTGATATGAGAATTGCTACTCCAGCTTTCTTTTGATTTCCATTTGAATGGAATATCTTTTTCCATCCCCTTACTTTCAGTCTGTATGTGTCCCTAGGTCTGAAGTGGGTCTCTTGTAGACAGCATATGTATGGTTCCTGTTTTTTTTTTTTTTTGGTACACAGGCCTCTCACTGTTGTGGCCTCTCCCATTGCGGAGCACAGGCTCCAGACACACAGGCTCAGCGGCCGTGGCTCACAGGCCCAGCTGCTCTGCGGCATGTGGGATCTTCCCGGGCCAGGGCACAAACCTGTGTCCCCTGCATCGGCAGGCAGACTCTCAACCACTGCGCCACCAGGGAAGCCCTGGTTCCTGTTTTTGTATCCATACAGCCAGTCTATATATTTTGGTTGGAGTATTTAATCCATTTACATTTAAGGTAGTTATCAATATGTTTGTGCCTATTACCTTTTTCTTAATTGTTTCGGGTTTGTTATTATAGGTCTTTTCCTTGTCTTGTGTTTCCAGCCTGGAGAAGTTCCCTTAGCATTTGTTGTAAAGGTGGTTTGGTGGTGCTAAATTCTCGTAGCTTGTGGTTGTCTGTAAAGGTTTTAATTTCCTTTAAATTAAGTGTGAATCTGAATGTGATCAAATCTGAATGTGATCCTTGCTGGGTAGAGTAATCCTGGTTGTAGGTTTTTCCCTTTCATCACTTTAAATATGTCCTGCCACCCGCTTCTGGCTGGCAGTTTCTGCTGAAAGATCAGCTGTTAACCCTATGGGTATTCCTTTGTATGTTATTTGTTGCTTTTCCCTTGTTGCTTTTAATATTTTTTCTTTGTATTTAATTTTTGATAGTTTGATTAATATGTGTCTTGGTGAGTTTCTCCTTGGATTTTTCCTGTATGGGACTCTCTGTGCTTCCTGAACTTGATTGACTATTTTCTTTCCCATATCAGGGAAGTTTTCATCTATAATCTCTTCAAATATTTTCTCAGTCCCTTTCTTTTTTTTTTCTTATTTTGGGACCCCTATAATTCAAATGTTGGTGCATTTACTGTTTTCTCAGAGGTCTCTGAGATTGTCCTCAATTCCTTTCATTCTTTTTTCTTCATTCTTCTCTGCAGTAGTTATTTCCACTATTTTATCTTCCAGGTCACTTATCCATTTTTCTGCCTCAGTTATTCTGCTATTGATTCCTTCTAGAGAATTTTTAATTTCATTTATTGTGTTGTTCATCATTGGTTGTTTGCTCTTTAGTTCTTCTAGGTCCGTGTTAAACATTTCTTGTATTTTCTCCATTCTATTTCCAAGATTTTGTATCATTTTTACTATCATTACTCTGAATTCTCTTTCAGGTAGACTGCCTATTTCCTCTTCATTTGTTTGGTCTGGTGGGTTTTTACCTTGCTCCTTCATCTGCTATGTGTTTCTTTGTCTTCTCATTTTCTTAACTTACTGTGTTTGGGGTCTCCTTTTTGCAGGCTACAGGTTCGTAGTTCCCATTGTTTTTGGTGTCTGCCTCTATTGGGTGAGGTTGGTTCAGTGGGTTGTGTAGGCTTCCTGGTGGAGGGGACTAGTTTCTGTTTTCTGGTGGATGAGGCTGGATCTTGTCTTTCTGGTGGGCAGGACCACGTCCGGTAGTGTGTTTTGGGGTGTCTTTGGACTTATTATGATTTTAGGCATCTCTCTGCTAATGCGTGGGTTTGTGTTTTTGTCTTGCTATTTGTTTGGCATAGGGTGTCTGCACTGTAGCTTGCTGGTCGTTTAGTGGAGCTCAGTCTTAGCATTGAGATAGAGATCTATGGGAGAGCTTTTGCTGTTTTATATTACGTGGAGCTGGGAGGTCCTTGTGGACCAATGTCTTGAACTCGGCTCTCCCACCTCAGAGGCTCAGGTCTGATACCCAGCTGGAGCACCAAGACCCTGTTAGCCACACGGCTCTGAAGAAACAGGTTAAAATAAGAATGAAAAAAGAAAAAAATTAATTAATTAATAGAAAAAATTTTTAAGAATAAAAATAATTAAAATGTAATAAAAAAAAGAAAGAAGAGAGCAACAAAACCAAAAAACAAATCCACCAATGATAACAAGTGCTAAAAACTATAGTATAAGAAAAATAACAAACAGAAAAAAAATGGACAGACAGAAGCCTAGGACAAATGGTGAAATCAAAGCTATACAGACAAAATTACACAAAGAGGCATACACATACACACTCACAAAAAGAGAAAAAGAAAAAAAAAATATATATCTATATATTTAAAAAGAAAGGAAGAGAACAACCAAATCGATAAACAAATCTACTATTGATAATAAAGTCTAAATACTAAACTAAGATAAACATAAAGCCAGAAACAAATTAGATGCAGAGAGCAAACCCCAGGTCTACAGTTGCTGCCAAAGTCCACTGCCTCAATATTGGTATGATTCATTGTCTATTCAGCTAGTCCAGAGATGCAGGGTACATCAAGTTGATTTTGGAGATGTAATCCACTGCTCCTGAGAATTCTGGGAGAAATTTCCCTTTCTCTTCTTTGTTCGCACAGCTACTGTGGTTCAGCTTTGGATTTGGCCCCACCTCTGCGTGTAGGTCACCTGAGGGCATCTGTTCTTCACTCAGACAGGACAGGGTTAAAGGAGCAGCTGATTAGGGGGCTCTGGCTCACTCAGGCCGGGGGGAGGGAGGGGCACGGATGCGGGGCAAGCCTGCGGCAGCAGAGACCAATGTGACATTGCAGGCACACCATGTGTTCTCCCGGGTGAGCTGTCCCTGGATCACGGGACCCTGGCAGTGACGGGCTGCACAGGCTTCCGGGAGGGGAGGTGTAGAGAGTGACCTATGCTCGCACACAGGCTTCTTCTTGGCTGCAGCAGCAGTGTTTCACGCCTGTCTCGGGTCCGCGCTGATAGCCGTGGCTCGAGCCTGTCTCTGGAGCTCGTTTAGGTGGTGCTCTGAATCCCCTCTCCTTGCAACCTGAAACAATGGTCTCTTGCCTCTTAGGCAGGTCCAGACTTTTTCCTAGACTCCCTCCCAGCTAGCTGTGGCGCACTAGCCCCCTTCAAGCTGTGTTCACGCAGCCAACCCCAGTCCTCTCCCTGGGATCTGACCTCCGAAGCCCGAGCCTCAGCTCCCAGCCCCCGCCCACCCCGGCGGGTAAGCAGACAAGCCTCTTGGGTTGGTGAGTGCCAGTCGGCACCGATCCTCTGTGCGGAAATCTCTCCACTTTGCCCTCCGCACCCCTGTTGCTGCGCTCTCCTCTGTGGCTCTGAAGCTTCCCCCCCGCCCACCCCCCATCTCCACCAGTGAAGGGGCTTCCTAGTGTGTGGAAACTTTCCCTCACAGCTCCCTCCCACTGGTGCAGGTCCCGTCCCTATTCTTTTGTCTCTGTTTTTCCTTTTTCCCTACCAAGGGCGAAGGAGTTTCTTGCCTCTTGGGAAGTCTGAAGTCTTCTGCCCGCATTCAGTAGGTGTTCTGTAGGAGTCGTTCCACATGTAGATGTATTTCTGATGTATTTGTGGGGAAGAAGGTGATCTCCACATCTTACTCCTCTGCCATCTTGAAGGTCTCCTCCCGATTTGTACTTTATATTTATCTGCCTTAATGGAATTTTGGATGACTACTATATTAAGAGCAGCTGGGCCAATTTAAAAGCCCCTAGTATACCAGGTGGTATGAACAGTTCCAGACAGAAAAGAGGGAAAGGATTCGCTTGGAGGGAATCTAACCACAGGATTCAGCAACACTGACTGGTAACTTGTGATAATGTTTTTCAAACACTCAACAGATACCTAGATAGAATCTCTAGTTCCTCAGAGGACGTGGCTAAGCAAGCTTTATGCTTATATAAAAAGTCAGTTTTTATAGTTTTAAGTTTCTACTTCCTGAGATTTGTTTTCCCTCATGGTTATGGGCTGAATTGTGTCTTCCCAAAATTCATATGTTGAAGTCCCAATCCCTGGTACCTCAAAATGTAATTGTGGTGGTCAACTTTACATGTCAACTTGACTAGGGTAAGGGATGCCCAAACAGTGGGTAAAACATTATTTCTGATTTTTTCTGTGTGTGTTTTCAAAGGAGATTAGCACTGGACTTGGTAGGCTAAGTAAAGAAGATCACCCTCACCGATACATGTGGGCATCATCTGATCCACTGATGGCCTGACTAGAACAAAAAGGCAGAGGAGAGGAGAATTTGCTCTCTGTAGGAGCTGGGAAATCCATTTTTTTATGTGCTCAACATCAGTGTTCCTGGTTTTTGTGACTTGAGACTCTGACTAAATTATACCACTAGCTTTCCTGGGTCAGGCTTGTAGATGGCAGATCATGGGATTTCTCAGCCTCCATAATCACATGAGCCAATCCTTCATAATCTCTTTCTATAAACTTATGTATTGATATATCCTATTGGTTCTGATTCTCTGGAGCACCCCTGACTAATACAGTAACCATATTAGGAGATGAGGTCTTTAAGAAGATAATTAAGTTAAAATGAGGCCATTAAGGTCGAGCCCAGTTCCAATATGACAGGTGTCCTAATAGAAGAGTATGAGAAAGACACCAGGGAGGTGCTCACACAGAGACCATGTTAAGAGACCAGAGGGTTGCCATCTGCAAGCCAGGGAGAGAGACCTCAAAGAACCCAACCCTGCTAGCTCCTTGATCTTTGACTTCCAGTTTCCAAAACTGAAAAAATAAAGTTCTGTTCTTTAAGCTACTTTGTGGTATTTTTTTATGACAGTCCTAGAAAATCAGTGAACCCATTAATGGAGTTAAAGTTACTTGAGGAAGCTTTTTCTTTTCCTATGCCCTATAGAACACGACATTGAACTAAGAACACACTGTATATACTAGTTGATTAAATTCAGTTCCAGAGGCATAGTTCTCAAAGTGAGAACTCCAGACCATCAGTATCAGCATCCCCTAGACACATTTTTAGAAATGTACATTTTTGAGCCCCAGGCACTACTGAAACAAACTCTGGGGATGAGTTAGAGCAATCTGTTTCAGCAAATCCTCCAGGTGATCTGATTCACATTAAATTTTGAGAACAAGTGTTTCAGTTGTACTGAACTAGGGACTGGGCAGCTGACATGCATGAGTGATGCAGCCCAAGTGTAAGTCAACAGCAAATTCTGGCATCTTGGCAAATTAGAGAAGGCACACATCTCCACTGGGGTCAAGGCCAGCCAATACAGCTGATTAATGTGGAATGGTCTTTATTTTTTAGGGTAAGCAAGCAGAATAGATTCATAGATGGCTATTCCATGATTTTTATTTTATTTTATTTATTTTTTTTAAAGGCTTTTTTTTTTGGATATTGGGGGTAGGAGTTTATTAATTAATTAATTTATTTTTGCTGTGTTGGGTCTTCGTTTCCGTGCGAGGGCTTTCTCTATTTGTGGCAAGCGGGGGCCACTCTTCATCACGGTGCGCGGGCCTCTCACTGTCACGGCCTCTCCTGTTGCGGAGCACAGGCTCCAGATGCACAGGCTCAGTAGTTGTGGCTCATGGGCCTAGTTGCTCCGCGGCATGTGGGATCCTCCCAGACCAGGGCTCGAACCCATGTCCCCTGCATTAGCAGGCAGATTCTCAATCACTGCGCCACCAGGGAAGGCCCTATTTCATGATTTTTAAATGTTGGTAGCAAATTTTGATAATTGTTGGCCAACCAAATAAAACATGTTTGCAGTACAATTCCATCCTGTGTAAGCTCTAATTAATAATAAGGGAGTTTGGAGGAGGGCAGTATGATAAAGCTTTGATTTCCCTTTTTATGTGTATGATTCCTTGCTACTATATTCAAAGAGAAGGAAGTGAAATTGAGGAAATTACCTTGTTTTTTCTCTTCTTCTTGGTGATTTTTATATATGTTGGACTAGAGATTTAAATACACTCTGTGCATATAACTCCTCACTCTGAAAATGTACAGTTTTAGAATGTATACTCTTCATTATTCAGTGTTGTTATTATCCTAAGGCAGCGTTTGGATTTTGGTTCATTTACAAAAAAGGCAAGCTTGTCTTTAATGACCTGTCTCAGGTGGACAGAGGTCTGTTTTCAGAGCCCTTGCTGCACTGAGCCACACTTCCACTGCCATCTGTGACTTTGTATGTGGGGATGTGCTGACTGCGACAGTTTCTTCTTCACTGACCATCTGCCACAGGTGCTGGAAACAGTGCCTGTAGTATTCAATCTTCAGAGGAGAGGTTGAATTAGCTGCCATGAGTTTCTTACTAAGTTGTTATGTCCACAGTTTGAATGCCATGTTCTATGGCGGAATCTGTTTTTATGGCTGCTTGTGTTTGCTTGTTTGAGGGATTTTTTTTGCACCGTTTAAAAATGAATACAGAGAGGAAAGAAAATAAACATTTTTATTAAGTTCTTGATGGTTATAAAGTAGGAACATTTGCCAGTGTCCTAAACAGCTGGTCTCTCCCTCCACCCTCACCTCTACCCTTATTCCCACCCCAGGGCCATAGCCGAGACCTTAAAGATGATGTTTTCTGCCAGCAACACTACCATAAATAAGGATTATTGTTGGAAGAGCATGAAATGAAGTCATTTCAAGTAAAGGATAAGAAGTACAGCTTAACACCTAAAGCTGTAAAAATAATTATAACAGAATCTCTACATATTTAAAGGAGAAGGATTGAAATGTGACAATTTACTTAAATCAGTTAAATAATATATCCAGTCCTTTATTTTGGGAAAATGAATTTTATTTTATAATCTAAGTGACTGATTATATTTAGAAATGTGATTATATTTAGAAACAATCTTAAATTAATTAAAGTAGACACAGGGAAAGGAATTATGACCTTTATAATACAGATGTAAATATTAGCTTAGAGAGGCTAAATCTCAGATCAAAATATGATAAGAGTTAGAAGGCAAACTCTATACTGTCTTAATCCAAATAAAAAATAATAATACTTATAAGAGTCTTTTTTCCACATAATCAACTCATACGTTCCTGAACACAAAAATCCCACGAGTCAGATAACTTTGGATCAGCTATAACTTTATTAATTCATTCCCTAATTCATCAATAGACTCAAGATTCTAAAGGCCATAAACACTTCTCACTTGAGTAGGAGGGAAATTGTGCCTCTTTGGATGGTTTTTCATTTCTCCCCTCCTCCAAATTCTAATATTCTTTTTAAACTAAAGTACCTTCCCTTATTTTCTTCACAGCTCTCAGACTTGGTTGTTAAGTATTCTGTTTCATTTTCAGCAGATTTTCTATTCAATATAAGGATGAGGTTAAGATTAACATCCTGGGCATGTAGTAGATGAGACAGAAAACAGTTCCGCAATTTAACAGAGCCTCATACTATAACCTCTGCAAGAAAATAAAACCCTGTACTCTTAAGTTTGACAGCACGTTTTCTTTAAATTTTTATCTTATAAGAAATTGTCTCTTTCTATGACACTTGTTGTATTTTCAATTTCCTTTATTCTCTCAGTTCCTGTTAGTGAGATCAGCATGTGCCAACCTGAAAAAGAAGAATGAGTTCAGCTGAGTCCCCAAAAGAGCTGAAATTGGAGGAGGAATATATATATATATATATTTAAATAACCTCACACTGTATGGTTAAAGGCCCTATCCCAATTCTTTTTCACATCAAACTACAAAGAATTAGATATTGTAGTCTAAGATAAGATCTGCATCTACACAGACATTCAGTGACACTTTGCAAAGATGTGCACTTCTCTAAAATGGCCCCAATGTTCTTTGAAAGAAAAAGAAAAAAAAATCAGATTGTGGCATAAAACAATTACTATAACAGATGCATGTTTTGTCACAACTTTTTTGAACAAATTTCCATCCAGATGCAAGACAGAACTACATATCGAAATAACTAATTTTGAGGCTTTTTGGGTGGCATCCTCCTGCAACTAAATCTCAAGTAAAGCAATCTCTACCACTGCATTCAGTTCTCAAGAGGGCAGGTTCTGACTTAGTTCAAGCCTACTTTTGAAGAAAACAAGCAGTACTTTTTTATGTCTTTTGCTCATTTCCACAGTAATGTGATAAGAATTTGTTGGGCTGACTCTTAAAGACACAGTTGACTACTACCTGAGCTCCAAACCTAAATTCACCTAGGAAATTCTAATTGTGACTGTAATATGGATTTATTTTCATTTTCAATGGTATGAAACTAGTTCAGTTGATTTATTTGTATCCAAACTGGAATGAAACTTGTTCAGTTATAGATACCTTGACCAAAAAAAAAAAAAAAAGAAAGAAAAATACAACTCACATTATGGATTAGGCTAACTATATTACTGATCAAAATATTCTGCCTCCAGAGAGTACAAATTGACCTTCCTTAACTCCATCTGCTTTTATAACCTGAGATTTTAAAAATGCCTGAAACTGTCTTCATCAGATCTATACCAATCACTAGATCAGATTTCACTTGGAATGCATCAGTCAGAAAATCTCAACTATATTATCTATCCACAGTGTGACTGAATCATCATTACCTTTCATCAGTGACTATAATTTACATCTTTATTATTTTCCTTCACACTAAACACTGGCAAAAACACACAGGACTCCTACATTCTAAGTTGATTTAAAAAATCCTATAAAGACATGTTTGGTTACATCAGAGAAACAGTACATAGTGTAGCGTGACAAGCTCTAGGGATGTGATGATTTGGGTGGTGCCATCAGTAGACACGCTTGACCTTATTTCTAATCGTTGGTGCTTTTTAAGGCCATGGAGGCAATAGTCACATGGGAATGTGCCCCATACCCAGTATCCTCCCTACCTTCTCTCCTTCTCTTTTAGGTGGATCTGATTTAGACACTGCTCTCATTCCCAGACCCCTCCATCAAATTATCACAATGAAAATGAGGACCTAGTCTACTGTCCCCTATGTTCATTAGACTTCATACTAATAATTGGGGTACTGATGTGACTATAGACCAAAAAGGAAAACTGGATCTTGTTTTCCATCTCCACAATAATCCAAGATGCACCAGTAGTTTCCATTGTTGAGAAATAAGAATTCTGAAGAGGACCTCAGTCTCTAAAATCAGCAGAATCACATGTTATATATTCTAAACTTTTCTATCTCAGGCAACAAAAATATCCTTTTTATTTCACTTTTCCAGACACAGTGGTAATTGAATAGATCATCAATGTTTAATCCTCAGCAAAAAGAAGGATAATACTTTCATGTAGCATATATTGGGTTTTTTTCCATATAAAATCTATGATCTTCAAATATAGGTTTTCAGTATTCCTTCAAGCAGTCTTTTTGAAGTTCACCAATTTATGACTATTCTGACTTCTCTCTTCTTCAGGTCATGAAGTTTCATCTTTCTCAATTAAAGGTCACTGGAGAATATTCAGCAGTTCTTAGAAAAGGTTTATGGTTTACTAATGTAGAAAACAAGTGCTTAGATTTTGATGTTTTAAGAGGTTATGTGGCAGCCTCTGCCTCTGGCTTCTGTGAAAGGAGTCATTATAAAAAGCAAATTCAAATTTATAAAATGTGAGCCTTAGCCATTTTGTCACCACAATTCCCTGCGCCCACTCTTCTTCTGGGAGAATGACCTAGGAGATGTAGGTCCCTCTCCTTCCATGGGCATATCTCATACATTCTGGATTATAAAACTAAAGTGGAAATGCTGCCTGCTGTTTTGGCTAGTAGCTAAGTACATTCGCCTCTATTTCATCCCAGTTGATTTTGATCTCACTCCCTTATATTCAAAATATTGGCCTTACTAGATGTGTTGGTCTTTTGAGGCATTAATTTGGCTAGGATACAGTACCCAGTTGTGCAAACACTAATCTGGGTTTTCCTGTGAGCATATTTTGCACATATGAGTAAAGCACATAATCATTAACTTTAAAAAAGGAAGATTATGCTAGATAATTCTGATAGTCCTGTTCCAACCAGTTGAAAGGCCTTAAGAGCAAATCTGGAGCTTCCCTGATTAAGAAATATTGTCTGTGGACAATATCTTCAACCGATGCTCTAGAGTTCTAGTTGACCCTTCCTGAAGGCCTGTCCTACAAATTTCAGACTTGACTAGCCTGACATTCGTATAACCCAATTTCTTGCAATAGAAAACTAATATAAGTGTTTATTTTTTAAATAAGAGAAACAACATTATAATCAATAGAGTGGAATTTCTTTTCTCCACAGGGTTTAAAATATAACAGGAGAGAAAATATTGAACACACTCTTGCTACCCATGTTTCTATTAGTTTTCTATTACTCTTTTAACAAATTACCACAAAATTAGTAAAAACAAATTTACAGTCTTCCAGTTTTGAAAGTCAGAAGTCCAAAATAGATCTTACTGAGCTAACATCAGGGTGTCCACATGGCTGAGTTTCCTCTGGAGTCTCTAGGAGAAAATCCATTTTCTTGCTTTTCCCAGATATTACAGGCTTCCTGATTTCCTTGGCTTGGGGCCCCTTCCTCCACCTTCAAAGCCAGCAGTGTACCATCTTCAAATCACTCTCTGACTATGATTCTTTGCCTCACTCTTCATTTCAAGGGTACTTGTGATTACATTGTGTCCATCCAGATAATCCAGGATAATCTTCCCATCTCAAAGTCAGTTTATTAGCAAACTCATTTCCTTCTGCTACCTTAATTCCCCTTTGCCATAAAACCTAATATATTCAAAGATTCCTGCGATTAGAACACATACACCTTTGAGGGGTCATTATTCTTTCTACAGCACCATATATTGCACTTGAATCCCTATTACTAATATTGAATTCTTTCATGCTTCTATCTGTCCTGAGCCTTCTAATGCAGCATCTCCTTTTTCCATACATGTAAACTCCTTGATCCAGAGTCTAATTGTTGTTATTGTTGTTGTTGTTGTTTTCCCAACACCTATCCAAGTGGTGATTAGACTTAAATTCATACCTTGGTGAGTCTACCAATTTAATACTGACTTGAAGTCCATCTCTTTTTTACCTTGAATCCATACTTTCCCCAAAACCTGTCTTAAAATCTTTTCTCCCTTTTCTCCTCCCTTTTCAAAAACTGCTCATCATTGTTTAAACATGCTTACCCTGCCTAGCTTAAAAAGCACTCCTTTGATCCAGGCCATTTTCCTTTCTTCTATAAATTTCTTATACATTATTTCTACTTATTCAGTCCATTTCTTTTGAATTTTTATTTACATTTTGACTCTGTAATCTTTCTGAAACTATTGTTGTTAAGTTTTCAGAAGACCAAAAGGAGAGAAAGCAAAAAAGGAAAAGAACAGAAAGAGCAAATTCTGAGTGATTTACCTGTCTGTTGGTTACCTAGTCTCTACAGATGTTCAGATACACATCAGCTCTATGTGTTCCCTTGAAGACTAGGAGGACATCTAGTTGAACTGTCTCAGGAGCTATTCAAGTAATGAAACAGAGAATACTAGAATACTAGAATATACACAAAGAATACTAGAAAGAATTTTGGACTAAGATTTGACTTATTTTCCCTGCCTCTTCTACTTAAAGTTGAATTCTTTGGAGGATATTGTCCTTGCCTACTTCAAAGAGTTGCTTTGGGAACCTATAGGGCTAAATACTTTATAGTATTGAGTTATCTATTTACATAAATAAAATACATGCAATTACTATTGGAAATAACAGATAATCACTATAAAATATAAATGATGATCACAGGTATAAATACTACTTTTGAATCTTCAATAAATTAAATTTTATAAGGACTCCATTGTAAAAAAAATGAAACTGTGAGGTACTGAGGTTCTGAGGAATACAGTTTGGAAATAATCCATGTGTTTATTATTGTTTGAATACAAGTAATTGAAAATTTCAGAAATTTCAAATAAAATCAATCTGCTTTTCATTTTCCTATGTGGAGGAGCAGTTACTTTTTTTCTAAGTTTGAATTTTCAAATTATAGAAAAAAATAGCTCTTTTCAGATTTGACATTTGACACAATTATCATACTCTTTTCAATTGTGACTTTTATTTACTTATTCATTCCATGAAAATAAAATCCTATAAATATAACTTTATATACAGACTGAAAATGATTAAGCAAATTGTAAAGCTCTTTATGTTTGAAAGGAAATTTGACATAGATTGAAGATTGCCATTCAGGAAATTACCTTCTTAATTGTCTGCTCCTTAATACTAATATTCAGAAAACTAATAGTTACACTTTCTTATACAGTCTGACATTGAATATGAATATCTGAGTCTGAGTAGCTTCTGAAAATGCACTAGATGAAGACTATTGAATGACACCAGATGTCATTAGTTTTGAGGGGTCTTTCATGAATGTGATTCTATATGTTTGGACAAATGTAACATTTGCCATTTACTACAAAGTTCTAGGGATATTATAAAAGATAAATAAGATTAGAAACAACATTCTAGGTTATGTTATGGCCTTATTTTTGTGGAAGCTAAAGGCAAGAGAGTGAGTGCTAAGGAAATGGTTGATTAAGTGAAATAAACTCATGTCCTTTCAATATATGCTCCTATAGGCTTACTTTAGCTGGTTAAAATTAAAATTAAAATAGAATAACAGAGGTAAGAAGCATGAATTGATGGCATTAAACTATAAGTTTCCTTCATAAAAATTACTTTCCAATTTTAATAGAAGATGTAGTTTCAGTTTAATTTTGAAAGTATATTTTAACCCACTCTAATCTACATATTTTAAATAATTCAAAATGGAACGTACGACATATGGCATAATTTTAATTATTTATTTTCTTTTAAAAATGGTTTATTTATGACACTAAGAGAATGTTTAATACCCAAAAAGGGAATCTCAGAGTTGTTCATGATTCAAGTAAATTGCTTTCCCATGTTTTCTGTATTTTGCCTTAATAACAAATGATCTCTAAATTAAAATTTACTACCCTTTGAAATAATGTAAAATTTAGAAAATTTTCTGGACTTTAGCTATTTAGTTTTATTTGAGTGGAAGTGTGTTAAACATTCACTAATGTAGTATTTAGTTTGCTAAATGTGTGACTATATTAAATAATAACTGGGCATTTCTAGATATTGTACATACCTCAACTCTTTCCCAGGGTAGATAATTGGGATGGGTTTCCATGTTTTATGAAACTTTATTTAGTTTTTACATTACTTTTCTTCAATAGTAGACAATTGTGTTTATTATTCCAATAGTATAGCAAAGACTATAGAAAATTGTTGATTTTTATAATTCATTTTACTATAATTTTTTAATTTCTTTCATGAAGAGTTTAATGTGTTGAAATTTTTTTCTTAAGGACTAGGTGTTCAAAGTTATCTAAAAACATCAACACTATTTTTTTTTTAATTTTGGCAAATTTAACTGCCCCCGAACTAAAATAAATTCATTTATTCAATCAATCAATATTTATTTATATTTCATAATATGAATATTTCTACTATGTCCTAGCTGTAGGAACAGTAATTGAAAAAGACAAAGTCCTTGCTTACATGAAGTTCTCATTTCAAAAGAGGAAATACACACAAATATATAAACAAATACATAAACAAAACTTCTGACTTTTTTCTCAGGCTACTGCACTTCTTGGGCACTGCCTTTCAAGGCACAGTTGGTGTTCTTGTATTCTTGGCACATTTGAAGCTTATGCTATGCTAAGGAATTTTTCATTGATTCGTTACATGGAACCATGTACTTTACATGAAACACTCCTACAAATTTGAATATTGGGATCACAACTTAAATGACACTTTCTCAGAGAGGTTTCCCAGTTTCCTAACTACTCCCTCCAAGACTCTTACTTATTACTTTTTTATTTTCTTCAGGGCATGGGACACAAACATATTATGTATGTAGAACTTATAAAAATAATTTCTATATACACATATTTGATGTGTTTATAATATTTATATGCAATTATGTTTCAGAGTGTTTATTTCCTTATTCATATATTTGCTTATTTCCATATTTTCTGCTCAGTAGATCATAGACTTCTGGAGAGGTGGCACAATTTATCCACCTTGTTTATCATTAGGGACAATTCTTGAGTCATAACAGGGCTTGAAATCCTTGCTAAATGAATGCATCAATGAATGAGGGTCACGGATAACTATTTCAGTAGATGGTAAAAGCCATTGAAAGGGCTTAAATCACAGAGATAGAGCATCTGATTCACATATTAGAAAGATCACTCTGGTTTTTGCCTGAAGACTCAGTAGTTTTATTTCCTATGGGTATCGTGCCCTTATTGTAGTTCGCAAACTCATTATGAGTGTCCATAAGAACATAGATTTCATGAATGCAAAGACTATAACTTTTATCTTTGAATTTTGATGGCTAATGGAAAGCCAAGTACTATTTGTACATTCAGACATATCTGTTGAATAATAAAATGACTTGTGAGTTGTAGGTATTCAGTTAAGCGCAATGAATAAGCTGATTATTAGGCTCAAGTCCTGACTTCAAATATTCAATTTCTAATTTCAGAGATCCAATTGGCTAGTAATACAGGCATGCTTGCTAGCAAATGATTGAATACAAAGTTCTATAGAGTAAAATAAATTGGCCACTGGATATTGGTCTATTGCTCTGATATGGAAGACCAGAGATTAAAAAAAAAACAAAAACAATGTTTTTATTAAAGTTGGTCTTGGAAAATTTTTATTGTTTGTTTTGTGCTCATGTTTATTTCATCTTACAGCTTACATCTGTGAGTTTATAACTTACATTAAATGTATAACATTAGATAAAATCTAGTGTATATATGTAATGATAGTTTCTGAAGCCATGTTTTTGACCACATTTTTAATATAATTTAATGAAAACTATTTTATAAAAAATAAAAAGAACCTGAGTTTGTATCAAGATAAACCTGATTTTAATCCTTAATCCACTGCGTATTACCAGATGATTGATTAATATTCACCACAGGATCTGATATAGTGAATATTAGCTTTTTTTTTTTCCCCCAACTATGAATTAAGCTGGTCTCGCTAAATTAGTGAGATCCTCTGCAAAGCCAATTGTTCTCAATGTATAGTACATATACTGAGGGTGGTAACTGTGATGCCTTTTGATGAGATGGCTAATAATAGGTGGAATAAAACATTCTTTCTTCACACAAGGGCAAGGTAAAGGGTTGGAGCAAAGAAAACAACATACATCAAGACTACTAGGAGTAATAGAGCTCCTTCCTCTGGTGGCATTGGGTGGCAGGATAGATGGCTTATTGGGAAGACTGGGTCACAGGGTGAGGTCAGCTCAGCAGGAATGAGTATTCTTCCAGAATTTGCCACAATGTCGAGCAATCCAAGGCTCAAGGGTTGGAGAAGGTCATTGAGAGGATGTGCTTACCAACTGACCCTTGAGCTGGACCCAGGCAATAGGGGATCCTCACAACTCCCCTGTCCTTGGAATGAATGTTCAAGTTCCACCCACCATTCCCACACTAGGAGCTGTTTCAAGGACATATCTTTGAGAGAGTCAGGTGTTGTTGAGACCATCTGAACTGAATATGGGACTGAACACACTTTTGGCCTCTATATAAACTTTTTAAAGATTCTGGCAAGCAGCTGCAGAGATCTACTCATCTTGCAGCCACCCAAGACAAGCTTAGTATGTAAGTTCCCTGGCTTATTAAACCTGCCACCCATCAATCTGGAGTTGTCTGCTTCTTTCTTTGGTGTCCCCTTCCCCTGGGTGTATGGGGACCAGTTTCATGTTTCACTCAGGAAGCTCCCAAGGTTTGCAAACCAACACTCAGTGGCTGCAGTAGGTAGAATTTTGGCCTCCATGACATTCACCCACTAGTGTTACTCCTGTGAATGTGTTACACTGCATGACAAGAATAACTTTACAGATGAGACTAAAATAAGAAGTTTACCTTGTGTTATCCAAGGGGCTCCAACATAATAACATGAGCTCTTAAAAGTAGAAGAGGAAGGCAGAATCACAAGTGAGAGAAACAAGGCAGAAAGAGAAGTCAGATATCCAAGCATGAGAAGGCTTTGATTTATGTGCCTGGCTTGAAGATAGATCTAGGGGACCATGTGGAAACAATGAAAGGAAATGAGTGCATCCAATATCCTGAGTAAGCCTAGAAGTTTCTTTCTCAGAGCCTCCAGGTAAGATCTCATGTCAGCCAACAACTTGGCTACTTCCTCATAAGGCCCTAAGCAGTGTACCCATAGGGCCTGCTGGATTTCTGATCTGTACAACTGGAAGAAAATAAATGGTTGTTATTTTAATTGACAATATTTGTGGAAGTCAGTTATGGCAACAATGGAACACTAATAAAATGACTGAGCTGAACAAGCTTCAGCCCAAGAGAGAGACCTGATGGAATCCAGGAACCAGTGATCTTCCCCAACCTCTGGCACAATTAAGCACCTCCTGAGGCTGAAAACTTGACCCTGGGTAAGTCAGACCTGAGGTCCAGTCTTGGCTGCCCTTTTTATTAAGTATCTCTGCCAGTCATTTCTCTAAGTCTTGGTTTACTCAGGACAACATCTATCTCAGTGGGTTGTTGTAAGAATTGTTTTGATTTTACATATAAAATTCTTGCTGGAAACATATTAAGGGATTCAGAAATAGTATTTACTTTTACCATTAATATTATTTATCAGGCATAGCACCCAACGGTCCTTGAGAAGATTTTGTTGCATTAATCTATGACTGCATAAAGACTTAACCCAAAATGGCATGAGTTTCATTTCTCCATGATTTCATGGATTAGGAGTTCAGATAAGGCAGAACACAATGGCTTTTGTCTCTCTACAGTAGCAGAGGCCTTGATGGGGACCACCGGAATGGCCCCTAGCAGCTAGGATGACTCAACTGGTGTCTTATGTCAGAGTCTCAGTTCTTACCAGGCTCCTCAGCTGTCTTCCATGTCTCATTTCAGTCTAGCTTTCTTAAGCTTCCTCACAACATAGTTGCCCTGGGAAAGTAGGATTTTCTATGTGGTGAATGGCTTTCCCCAGAGATTATGCAGAAACTACCAGCTTTCTTAAATTTAAACTTAAACTACTGTACCTGAAGTAACATTGTTTAAGGGTGCAAACTTACGACTAGAAGACAAATATGTCCTGGAGATCTAATACACGCCATAGTGAACATAAACAAGATTGTGCTATAATAATCAAACTTGGTAAGGGGCTAGATCTTACTTATACCCACCATAAAAAAGAAATAATTATGTGATGTGATAGAGGTGCTAACTATCACTACAATGACAATCATATTACAAAATATAAATGCATCAAACTAACATGTTGTACATCTTAAATTTATACAGTATTATGAGTCAAATATATTTCAGTTACAAATAAATAAATAAACTACCAGACTTGAAATTTGCACAGTATCACTGCCTCTCATTTTACTGAACAAACCAAGTTACAAGGCCATCCCAGATTCAAGAAGAAGTAAAACAGGCTCTTTTCTTTGGGGAGAATTTCACTTATGTACAGGATGGGAAGGAACTGATAGTGGATATCTTTGATAATCTCTCCCATAGATTGCTAAACTTAATCATTTGGTCAATAACTAACAAAAAGGAAAATTCTTTATATTATCTGAAAAAATTTACTAATTCATTTGAACATCACACTGAAGCTATTTTAGAAATTATAAAAAAATACATTGTTTTCCCAAAGAGACAACAGTGATGAGTAAAGAAGATATTTTGCATCATACAGCAGGCATCTAGAAATAATATAACACAACCAGGAGACATTGAGCAGATTCACTTTAAAGCATTTCTTCAAAGAAGACTTTTTGAACAAAATATGTACTGCATTTTATTTAGAAATATATTCTATATATTCTCAGTTGCCAACTTAGTTGGTAAAAATAGCACCTTTACTTCTTCCACCTTTATTCAAAAATTAGTGTTATATTGAAATAATAAAATGTTTTTATTTTTTATAGAAACTTGTGTTAATCTAAACTACATTGACTGATAATATTTTCAGTATTCTTATTGAGGAACATATTAACAGTTATCTTTGTTTTGTAAATAGAAAAATATGTTTTATTTATTTTATAATGGAGTTTCTCTCTCTCTCTCTCTCTCTCTCTGTGTATATATATATATATATATATATATATATATATATATATATATTTATTTATTTATTTATTTATTTATTTATTTAACTTAGAAAATTGATATATAAGTCACTCAGCCAAAAAAGAAGAAGACAAAATAAAAGATGAATGTCACAAGTGATTCCTCTCCTTGTCTCCTTTCAGGAATGAACATAAAATGGGTGAAAGGGACACTTATACCTAATGTTCCCCCATCTAATCTCAAATCCACTCTGGCTTTTGTTATATGAGCATCTCACCCATCTGAGTGTGATTCTATTGTTGAAGGGTATATATATTTAATGGAATACTGGTTCTAAAAGTAAGACAATGGTTTAACTGATGCTTACCTAAAGGAAAAATATTCCAGCATAGAAAGAAAGATACATTTTAATAGACATATTAAGAACAGTATAGAAATTTCTATGAGACATAGTCCAAGGAGATTTGAAGAGTGATTTTGACCACTCTTTATTTATTAGCCAAATTTAGAGACCAATTCTCATATAAAAGATGAGCTAAAGGAATTAGTAGGCTTAACTGCATGAATAGATTTTTTAAGTGCATTTTTAAAATCACACAGAAATAAGTGATTCTTTATTTTTGAAAGATATAGACATAGAAAATTAGGCTATTTAGATTTTTTATGTTAATTTTAAATAATAGATGAAATTTTATATCTGAACTCAAGGAACATTAGCCAAGAGAAAATCTGTTAAGTGTATAAAATCTGTAATAATGTGATAAATTATAAAGATGCAGAATAAACATCCCCAAGTGTTAAAATAAGATTTAGCAACATAGAATAGACTTATTTGCATTTAACAAAGATCTCATGGCTGTTGCTGAAGAAATACTAAAATACAAACAGGCCTTTATCCTGGAATTTTTGTATGCTAGTTGAATAACAGTCAATCCCACATGAGTTAAAACTCATCTGCTCAAAAGCACAAAGCTTGTTGAGAACATAATAAATTTGATTATACCAAATTGAGGCAAACAGTTTTCTTCAGGGAAAATATTTTACCATAGCAACCATATAATTGTGTATGTGAGTGTGTGTGTGTGTGTGTGTGGACATGTATGTGTGTTTGAAGAAGGAATGTGTAAAGTGATAAAAGTAATATTTACAATGTCAACTTCTGAAACATAATCAGCCCTGGGTAATGGCAAGCACAACAACTAAATGACAGCATGTGTTTTGCAAGATGGTATCACTGTCTGTATCTGTACCTAGGTATCTAAAGTGTCACTATTTTAAAATTAGAACTTTAAAACTATGAATGCTTATAATTTTAACTTTGATCAGACCAAAAGTTAATATTTGTGACCATAATTTAATAATAGTGCATCAATTTCTCTCCTCAGTTTGGAAGAACCACATCTACGAAGGCACTGACAACTTGAAGAGAGGAGTCTTCCAGTCCAAGGGGACACTGGCAAGGTATGTACAGTTCAAATGCACGTTTATTGTTTGAAAAGTGCCTGTTGTCCAAAGGAAGACACACTGCTACCATGGAACAGTAAAGATATTGACATTCCAAACTAACACCTATTTTTATAATCTACTCACTCAAAATAGGTGAATATTAAAATGCCACAGCACATTCAAGATAAGGGATAAAATTAATTTTCTGTTTTAAAAGGTTACCATTATAACAAATTCAGTGTAATATAACAGTGCTCTTTCTGTTGTATTATTTTACTCATCTCTAATACCTAGGAGTATAAAATTTACATAAATTTAAAAAAATAAAAGAAAAAGTTTTGTAAATGTGACTCCTAGGATAAAGGAGACCTACACTGTAAAGTAGAATTAGTACTCTAATAGTTTCCTTATCTTCTCCATCAAAGACAATATATCTTATGAGATTAAGAATAAATTGATTTCTGTGATGAGGAATATCAAAATGTTAGCTTCAAAAAAAATCTGAAGAAATCCAACTCAGTTATAAAACAGGGAAATGCACAAGGGAAGGAGACAAAGACTGGTAGGAATTTTCCAAGCTCTTGTCTGTTACACTGTTTCTTATAATGTGGAATGATTTATTATCTATCAATCTAGTCTCATTATAAAATAACAACATTTCAAAACTATCACAGTTTCATATTGATTCCCACCACTTTCAATGACCTAGAGCCAGAATATCTGAATAAAAATCATTGATCTAATCTTCACAAATTAACAATGTTTAATATTTCTTTTAAAATTATAAAGTATCAATTACATAACAATTAACCAGATATCTACAGAAAATGGTTAAAGAAGGCAACAGAACCAGGATTCAAACCTAGAGCTATTTATATTCACAATCCTTGTTCTTAGCTCTATGCCACATAGCTTTCTTTCTCTACAATCTAATACACTGAAGCTTTGTACAGGGGCAGTATAAGCATAGCCAATGAGGTTTACCTGAGGTGTGATTATTGCTAATTGAAAACAAGTGCATTGATATAACAGTGGTACACATCAATATCCAATGTTTCACTACCTTAAAAATGACAGTCGATCCTTCCATAGAGCTATATAAAATAAAAATGAACACAGGAATAGTATGACACATTAGATGCTCTCAGTCAATGAAATAACTACTAGAAATATAGAACTACAGACAATGCTTTTCAATTTTTGTTTAAAAAGACACTCAAAATCTCATGGAAGAAGGCATCTCTATTAAAATGCGAATGTCTACAACGTCAGCTTCAGACAACTTTCAAAATCTTTCCGTTGGAAAGATGAAAAGAGGACATTTTAAAATAGAACCACTGCCCAGTTAACCATTTATGAAACCAAGTGAAATTTCAAAGAGAAGGACCCTCAAAAAAAGATATCTAGAAGATGATATCTTCATTGATGACACTTGGATTCTTACCCTCTGCATCTACAAGTGGTGGTTCTTGCCATCTCAGAGTTTTCACAGTACTTCATTACTGATAGGGGTGAGGTAAATGCACATGAAACCATCAACACTAAGAAAGTCTGTCACGATCCTCAGGATATAGGAAAGCTGGCAACTTGGGTATTAAGAGTTATGAAGTTTCTTCACAATGCTCAAGGGCAAAAATGCCACATTCACTTACTTTCCTAAATAAACATTAAATGTGGCTCTGTTCCTACCTGAATTATTTTGTGGAAAAATTAAATATCTGTTATTTTAAAGGCTCCTCTGTCTTTCTTCAGTAATTATAAAACCCTAGAGGTTTGGAATTCAGAGAAATGGAAGAGACTTTTGTTTCTGATATAGTGCTGCCATCTTTGAGATGGCCACCACGCAAGCCTTCCTGGGCCAGTTAAATCAAACGGCCCCAGAGTTCATGGCACTGCCTTCCCTGCAGAATGGTTACCAATTGTATTTACTGATTTAGTGCTTGAAAGCCGCGTATTGATCACATGGACAAAAATATTAATAATTTTAACTTTCAGTTGCTGTATAGTTTTATGCATTTTTAAAATTATTATTTTAATTATTATTTGTTAAAAATAAAACTAAATTTATGTTTTGGTTTAATTTTTAACAAGTAATAATTGGGTAGATTTTGAAATGCAATTATTTTTAAAAGCATTCTTGGGAAATTGCATCTCAATAAATTTTTTATTATAAATTCATGTATCCATAGATAAATCTTGCTTACTGTTAGAAGGTGACCATCAGATTCTATATTTCTATAGTCTCATTTTTAGAGATTTAAGCTCTGAGAAATCTTATTCTCAGAAATAAGGAGATGAGAGAAGAGGCTTTTTTATAAGTCACTCAATTCTTTGAATTCCTTCCAAGAACTATGACAAAAATTGCAGAGTAATTTATCATAAAAACTGATTTATAGTCATGTGTCCACTGACAACTCAATTAGATATTTCTTCAATTTTTTGAAAGAATTCAATATAAAAACATAAAAAAATTATTTGTCAAAGGTTTTGTTACCTAGCTATTGGAGTCATCTACTTTTTAAAATAGAGATGAATGTTTTGAATTGTCCCCTTTGTTTTGCATCCTGGAGACTTCAACACCCAAAGACAATGCATCAGAGTCAAGTTTAAGAAGGTTGAGAAGCACATTTCTCTTTTGAAAAGTGAAACCTTGTGGGAGAAAGGTTTTTTTTTTTAAAGGAAAGAATGGAAAGAGGAGCAACAAGAATTAGGAAACAGTTATTCGAATCTGACACCTGAAAACTGGTTAAAATTATTTACCTCGTCAGAATGCTCTTCATAAAGTTTTCTCTTAATCCCAGGGGTTAGCAGACCTCAGATTGAAATTAGGAGCCTAAATGGCAAATAAAATCATTCAACCAACCAAGTCAGTTTTATTTTCTGTAAAGTAAAATCGCCAAATTCATTTTAAAATTCAATTTAATGTCTTTTGAAGTGTCCCTATAGCAATCATCTCAATTTAATGCATTTTGAAATGTCCTTATAACAATCATCTCAACTCTGAATTCTAATTTTAAGATAGATATGTAGATAGTCACATTAAGAGATAGTTACATCAATCTCTGGGTTACATCAATTGTAGTAACTGAACACAACACTGAAGACTTGACTAGTGGTGGAACTAGGTCCCATCTCACAGGTCGCCCAGAAACAATTTCATAAAGGAAAGCCTATGGGGGAAAAGAAATACATAAGGGAAGCATTGAAGACCAAGGGAGATGGAGTCCTTCTGAAAGGTCAAGTAATTTTTGTCTTAATACATGATTTAAGTTCTCTACCTTTTCTATACTTTGCAGACTATAAGGACAATCATTATTCAGAGCAGAGGACAACAATGCAAAATCATTAAAGTGATATGCTTGGGAAATAAGTCCTTCCATCACTTGATATGGTTAGTAGGTACTAAAAAAAAGTCCCTTCTATTCTAATACTATTCTAATACTATCTCTATAAATGTCCATTTTCTCTCTGTTGTGCTCTCTCTAGCTCTTTTGTTTCTCTCTCTTTCTGCCTCAGGCTAGGATGCATGTTCCAGTTATAAGAATTAACTCAACAATCCAGGCAGATTGAGTGTTCCGAAGTAATAGCTTATCCAAAACGAGATTACCTTTCTTTTTTCCAAGGTAGAGACTATTAATTAAAAGTGTGTCACTTAAGACAGGTCTGACGGGACAAGATGAGAGTTTGAATCACTATCAGATATATGTTTGGTTGTATTTCATCCTTGAGGGAGAAAAAAAAAATCAGGTTAAGATTAATGCATCTTTGCTAATAATATGACATGTAAATCACAAAACAACCTCATAAGTAGTAATAACATGGGTTTAAATATACTGTGTCACCTTGGAGAAATAATGTTTTTATCATTATAGGGAACCCATAAGATAGTACAAAAATGGAAAAGGACAATAAATAAGCAAAACAGAAGCCTCTACTAATTTAGTAGTGACCACAAGTTTTCAACACAAAGGGGGCATTCTTTGGTAACATGGTTCAAAAGAATTTTTATTTAGGTAGAAAATAAAGGCTTCGCATAATTAGGTGTATTTAGTTTAAGGGTTGTTGCAAAGTCTCCTTAATGGTGGTGAAAATAAACAAAACCTCCCAAATGAGAACAAGTAAAAGATATTTATCAGAGTTTGATATAGCAAGAGAATAGCCACCAACACTTGCATTTCGCAGAGACTACATGGCAGGCAGGGAGTGGAAAAGGTTTATAGTGGAAAGAAAAGAAAACTTCACATGTGGCCTGTTTGGAGTGTTGGCACAGGGAATCTGGGGGTGGGCTAACCAGAGTGGGGCATCCTGTGTGACTGTTTAGGACTCATAATTAGCTTTTTGTGGTTGGGCCTAAGTTGGAGCTGGAGGGCAAAGATCAGGGAAGCTGTCAGTTATCAACTAGTTCCTTACTATTTGGGGCCAAATGCTGTAGAGGTTGTGGTTTAAACTGATTGCTGCAGAGGTTCTGTGTCAGTGTTCTATTTTTACACATGAGATGGCCATTGTCCATTCACATAGTCACTGTTATATTATAAGGGCAGAAACTACTTCAGGGTTCCAGGTAATAAGGATTTAGTAAGTTGTACAGTGTTTAACCTCTACTTTCTGGATGTGGTGATTGGCCTAAAGAAGCGTTTTTCATTCAAGTTCAAGCTGCATGGAACATATTACTCCAACTCCGAGGAGGCTAAACTGGGAACCAGAGTCCTTCAATAATGTATTTGAACTTGAAACGAAGAGAGAGCAAGACTCAATTGGGAAAGTAGGGAATGTACAACTTGGACTTGACAACAATTCCACCTCTACAGCTGTGCCAGAGACCAGTCTGAGAAATAAGGCTGAGAACCAGGGGAGGGTAGAGATGGGAAATCAGTAGGAATATATAAAAATGGAAAAGTCTATGTTTCTGAAACATAAAGTCAAGCAGTACCCCTGCCTTTCTTGAAATTTTGCACAAGAACTAGTTAATTCCCTTGTTTGCCAAAGTGTTTCTGTGTCATCTTTTGCAGTCTAATGAATCTTGATTATGTCTCGTTAAGAGTTTATGAAATTCCTGTTATGGATAAGGCCCTGTGGCCCACAGTGCTGTGTTCTCTGATATTTGGCTCTTTTCTCTTTGAGGCACATGGAGACTGTACTTCCGACACCACCAATTTCTTGCACTTAGGAAGAATCATGTGACTCTGGGGCGATGACATATTAGAAGTGACAGGTGTCACTTCTGAGCTTAGATATTTAAATGCTGAAGGAATTATTTCATCTCTTCTCTGTCATCTGATACTAGATATTATGGAAATGGCCTCATGTCACCTAAGTGACACTGGGTGATTGATCAGTAATGAAGCCAAAAGGTCACCAAACACGTAAGTGAAGACAGATTAGAGTTTGGACTTTATCCTGGGGGCATGCAATATTCAGCAGGTATTTTTGATTATATAGTCTGTTCAAAGCAATGTGCTAGTGACAATAGAAAGTAATTACACTCTTGTAAGCAGGGAGTTGACAAGGTCAAATGTGTGTTTGTGAAGGATCACCCTGGCTGCCTTGTGCAAAATAGTTTGGAGAGGAAAGTGAGTGCAAAGGAGAGACCAGTTAAAGAGCATGAGACAGAAGAAGTGGGTGTACTTCCCTTAACTACATTTTCATACAAAACAACCGAATATTCCCTGGGTTTTGATACGTGGAGGAGTGAAAGAGAAAAAGAATACAGGTCCCTAAAAATCAGGAAGTTTATAATTTAAAGAATAGCTATGTGCCAGCTGCTTATAATTTATTTTCATGCTTGAGAATATCTTCCGTAAGCACATTCTGGCAAAGCATAAAATAAATAAACTGAAATAGAATAAAACCTATTAGACGTTAGAATTGTAGCACCAGATAATCACATCACTACAAAATATGAAGATACAAGTTTATATATACAAGCACATTAAGTTGAAAGAAACTTTAACTGAATTTCGGTAAATTAATCAATACAACATGTTTTCGTATACAGCATTTTTTTTGGCATACTGAGCGTTCTTAATCTTTAAAGCACATGAGTATAATACCTCAGGAAAGACCTGTTCTCCACACATTTCCTGTATAAAGTACAGAAGAAATAATAAAGAACAAGTGTGTCTTTCTCTGCAGTGTGATGATGGCATACATAAATAAGCTTCTTTGTACATAAAATAAAAGGCATGGGACCAAAGTTTCTGATTTTTACAGTGTTTTATTCTTTCTTTAAAAAAATAGCCAGATCGAGGGGAAAGCCATTTAGGAGAAATAATTGTCTTCTAACAGCCAGCTTGCAGAAACTAAAACACATAGCAATGATGTAAAAAAAGTTTTTTTGACACTTTGGTAAATGAAAGTGTAAGATACATAGGAATATATTAGAGGTGCATGCATATCTGTGGCCTGTGAAAATTGCTGATTATAAAGGAGAGGGTTAATGATCTCTAATTGCGCTGTAATCTGAGTGCAGTATAATAGTAATGAAGATAACAGATTCGTGTGTTAACATGAAAAATATTAGAGGGGTGGATGCACAATGTTTGGGATAATTAATTCTACCCTCCACTCCCTATAGACATATCCATATATAAACTGAATTAGATTCGAAAGAGAATCCAAAGAACAAAAGAAAATAGTCTCTGAACAAGCTTAATATTGTATGAGAGATTAAATTACTATTTTTGATGTTCTCTGTGACTATCTCATTTAGTTTCTATTGTGTTTGCTTTTTATTCTAAGGTGTTTTTTTTAATGAATTGAATAATGCATAAAAATCTGCAGACCTACGCAGAAAGTTTGGATGCAGTGCCATTTAGAGTTTTATCTCACAGCAAATCCTAATAGATTTCTGGTGGTATCTGTATCTATATCTATATCTATATATATGTTGTTGTTGTTGTTGCTGTTTAGAGCTCTGAGTGTGTGTGCGTATATGTGTGTGTGCGTTAATCTTACTCTTTCCACTTCAAGGAAAAATATTAGACAATTGACATAGTAGATATTTTGCATCTAATGTCAACCAGCTTCTATTTAAACTAAAAGAGAAATCAAATTGCTTGTGAGAATGGTAGAACATGTTGTTTAAGAGCAAGCTACTAAGAAATAGATAAAGGCATTTAGAGGTGAATAATAGAACTGTAAATTAAGAAGTAGAAAATAAAACGTAGAAAATAAAACTATTCAACTCTGTTTCTAAAAGCAGATGATGCCCTTTTCACAGTTCTAAAACCCTTCAAAGCAGCAATCTCATTGTTTGTCTTATTATTCACTATCAACATTACTTAGATTACTGTTCTGCAAAATTATTTTGCTTGGGCGACTTTAACAAGTAAAGAAACTTACAGTTCACCTCTATAATTATCACAGCATTCCCGGGAATCATTAAAAACCAAACCAAAAAAAGTTAAACTTGAAACGTTGTTTGTGAAAGGACTTTAAATTTTATTTGCTTTTAATGCAAGGTATGGTGATCTGTCTCTGCCTCTGTGTGTCCTCTGTACTTACCAACCTCAACAGTATGTCCAAATTTGTGGAGAGACCAGACACTGATACCACCTGGGCAAAACAAATAATGCTTAGTTATTCAAATTTACAGAAGAAAAGAAGCACATACATGTTCATGGCAAAACGATGAATGTTTCAAGAACCTGGATACCAGTATCCTTGTCAGGGGAGCCCCCAAGGCAGATTGTAATTTCTGAGGAAGGGAGGGTTTCCTCACACCTCAGGAAGCTCCATGCCCCAATCAAAGTGCATCTTTCCACTCCTGGCTTGAACGATTCTTCTTTTAGTCTTGTCTGGACGTATGCCAGAGACTAGCTTATCTAGGCCTGGTACACTTCATTTATCATGATTATGCAATTTGTCTAAAGGGTACAGTATAGGTCAGTGCTTTTAGGTGTAACAGAGGGTTTTATTAATCATCCTCAGCCCCTATGGGATAAGTAATTCTCCCTGAAGTTTATATGTGTACTTAGAGCTAGAACAGAACTTTGAAACTGGAATAAGGGTCACTTAGCCCTATGTCTTTGGAACTCATGAGATCAACTCTGAATGCTACATTGCACCCCTTGGAATAACTTTGTACATTAGTAAGGTCATATTTTATCACCACCTGTTCCACTCCCATGCCTCTTTCTTTCATTCTGAATTTGAATAAAGGAAAATGTAGAGTTATTTGTTAGTCTCCTATAAAAGCTTGGGTAGCATTAGTTGCTTTAACACATGATCCTCAAGATTAAATAAGATTAAAGGTTAAATTTGATTTCTTGACAGCATTGAAATGAAGATATTCCCGGTCAGTGGGTGGCTTTCTTCACATGATAGTTCAGGAACTCAAGGTCTCCTTCTTTCTTATAGCTCCAGTGATCTGTAGTGTCTTGGATCTCTCTATTTTCAAAAGACAAATGTGAAAAGAACTGGAGGATCAGGGAGAGATTTATATGGTCCAGCCCTGGAAGTGGTGCATGTTTATTTGGACTCAGTCATATGGGAATGTAGTCAAGCTATGTACCCAGGAGAAAGAATTTTAGTGAAGAGCTATGAACCTCTGCCTCAGCTTTTCAAATCCAGCTTTGTGGAATGTAGACCTAGTGGGAGACAATATAGACCTTATTCTCTATATTATATTGTGGAAAGGGGCTCACAATACAGTTTTTGTTGTCGTTATTAACATATGTGACTTTGCCTATTACAATGTCCCATATACTTGTAGGTTTCTTGGACCAATGATCTTCAAAATGGAGGTGGAATTGGGGGTGGGGGGAAGTGATTACAAACATATCCAGAAAAACTCAGACTTAAGTCTTCTAATAAAGTATGCTTACATGAATATGAAGAAGAGATGGTAAAAGGCCCTTAGGACCTATGAGACACTTTCTATAATCCATCTCCCTACCTGTGTTTACTATCCTTACCCATCTCTCTATATATCAATTTTATCTTATATTAGGTGTTCTCATATACAAAAAAATACTATAAAATGTTCAATTATCTAACAAAAATTATAGAACCTACAAAATATCTACATCTGATTAATATTTTATTTTCCATTTAAAAATTAATCATATTATTTTATCAAGATTTATTAAATGAGTCAGTATTAATTCTATTTTTTTCCCTTTCTATTTGCCATCTTCCCCTAGTCATTGTTTACCATGCTTACCATGTTGTGTAGTGGCTAGAGTTCACTTTCCCAATATAGACTCTACTATTTATCAGTATTCTATAATTTCATTAAATATCATTCATGTAAATTATGAGCCTATAATTACAACTTGTTCTTTTCTGTTTGTTTATTAAAGCTAAAGGGTGATGCACAAATAACAGAGATCTAGATGATAATTTCCCAATTCTTCCTAAGTTTTTCTTTCCTGTTTTATATGTTATACATCATTTGTTACTAGGAGTGTACTTTTGGGCACACCATAGGGAATGAATTTTATAAAAACAGTGCCCTCTTGGAGTTGAGTAATGTGAGAGACTTGTACATTGCTATAAGAAAATACACTAAAATGCAGTAGCTTATATAAAATTGTTAATTTCTCTTTACTTAGGTAGTCAACTGGTAAGAAGTATACTCTTATATAGCTGTCCTCCTAAAATATATATATTTTCATCCTTGGTCCTTCGATACTTAGGATATTGGCCACAGCTGCATGGCCAAAAATTGACAATTTTTTTCTGTAAGATCTTTATTCTCTTTTACTCATGACAAAAACTACAGTTCATCTGAGGAAAAAACGACAGTACTGAGATAGGAGGCTCATTTCCAATTGAACGAGTTTTTGATCCCACCCCTGGATTATTTTTACATTATGAATTAGCAAACCCAAACCAATGAGTTGTATAAAATATGGACAGAGCTATATTAACCTGGAGAATTTTAGCACGTATAAAATAACATATTAATTGGTTCCTATTATAATGTCCCAACCTGTTCTATATGCCCAAAAGTGTGTCCAGATGCATAATTTTCTCACATGTGACTGTAAAATCTCTAGCCCTTGACTTCATCCAGTGACCCATCCAGTGAGAAGTTTGGAAATTAGCATTTAGTTGTATAAGAACTATATGAAATAACTGTGGCTGAACAGTCTTGCTGTAGACAGTGTAGCCTAAATGTATTTGCTGCAAAGGACCTGTCATTTCTTGCATGATATAAATCTAAAATTATTTATTTATTTTGCTGTTTAATAACGCTTTTTTAAAAAAAATCGAAATAAACCTTTGGCAGTAATGAGTTTAAAATGTGATTTTAATAAAAAATTACCTCAACGTTGATAAGAAGTCTGTAATTTGCAAAACCTGAGGGCTGTAGTGTTGTCACAAAGAAAAGACAGAAAAAGGAATGGCATGAGGCCCAGAGAAAAGATATTTCCAACAGCCCCATGATTATATTCAGAGGACAGAGCATCTACCCTGAACAAAGGTAATATTGACTAGTTTCAGGAGACCCAGGAGAAGGAGTGCAATTTTCCCCAGACACCCCATCATAAAGCAATTTTGTGTTCAATGTTCACTTCACAGTTTCACAAAGATCATTACCATGATCAGAATTCCAAAGATCTCTACCCTCCATGGGGGATGGTTCTTACCCCTTAGATACTACTGAGAAACTTAAGAGACAGAGAAGAGAGGGAGAGCAAGATACAATTAAACTCCTTTGTTTAGAGGAGCCTAGGTTCTGACTTTGATTTTGCTGCTAAAATAGCCCTGGGGAAAAATTTCTTGAAAGAATAAAAATGATCAATTTTGGTTTCAAATTTTGTAACTCACAGTAAATCTATTTTCTTCGCTCACTTCTGGTATTTTTCACAATCAAGGTATAAAACACATTAATGTTTTATCACAAATAATGACTGGGGGATTATGTTTGAGTTTGGGGATTCCAAAGTCATTTTATAAGAATTAGTTCAGTTATTACACATTTTGTCTGGAAAGTCTAAGTAATATCATTAAAAGGCCAGTTTAATTGCTTTGAAAAAACATGTTTGATATGATATTCAGTCTTTCCGACTTCACATTTCATTCTCTGTACATCATCTTCTGCAATGACCCACTTCTTTCTTTCTGAATTCCTTCCCTTAAATTCCAGAGCATCAAGACTTTGACCCTTTAAAATCTATGGGTAGCATGTAATTACCTATACATTCATGAAAATATATTAAATGTCTAATTGGAATCTAACTTAATCTTGAAAACACATATAAGCCCTATCAGCAATAGGTTCTGAATTTGGAGGACAACAGTAAAACAAGCAGACAAACACTAACTAAGAGGTTCTTGTTAGTCCTAGAATTATGGCAGAGATCAGGAATGCTGAGGGCCAAAGAAAGCTTGAGAAAAGCGATTTTTGAACTGGGTCTTGAAGACTGATGAGATTATGGTCAGGCAGTTATGAAAATCACCCTATTATGTTGAACTGCTCCCTTAACTCCTGGGTTATAAATGCTGTTTTTTACTACCTCCAACATTTCCATTCCAGCTATAATAGGTACATACTAATAGCATGCAAAATGCAAAGGAAAAGGGTCCATGATGTCTTAGAGTTGAGAATTAGGCGTGTAAGACTTGAGGGAGAGATCACTGAATAGAATATTTTCCACCAATCTGACATTTTTTATGTTTTAGGAAAAGTTGGATATACTTTACCACAACTATCAGTGGGTCATTTGAAAAGGTAAGCGAAGGCAATTAAATATTGTTTATGTGACAGCTCCCAAGTATGCAGGCAATATACCTGCCAGTTCTTCTCCTGTCTGGAGGAAGTGTTCAATAGGGACTTGGTTATGGGGAATGGCATAACTTACATGGGTTCTTATGAGAGATCCACAGTCTAAGTACTACTCTGTTGGCTTCCCTTTAAATTGATTTCTCTTACATCAAAATAATGTAAATATGGGGAACTACTCTCAAAGTTAGAAGGTACTTGCAACTCTCTTCTTGAATCCTGTACAGTGAGTGGAGTTCTCAGGGGAGCTATGAAAGTAGCCTGTGGTACTCCTTAAGGGAGCATATCAGACTAAATCTTACAATTTCAAGAAATATATTGTTAAATGAATAGTAAATCAGAAACTTTGCTAAAGCTATTTGATAGCTCCATTAAAAGTGAAAAGGATTTTTAAAAATATATATATTCTAAATAATCATGCAGGGAGTCAGTGGTATTTCTTTAAAAATAATCATGGGCATTAGAACTGTAAGATCCCAAATTGAAAGAATTTTAATCTATATGGAAATAGATGGAACACAAATGCTGCACGCTACTTTCGTTATCATTGGTACATATCACTAAAAGAAATAAAACATCACACTAAAACAATTAACAGAATATTAAATGGGGGGTTAATAATTGCTATTTTTTTAATGTAGAGGAAGAGAAATGCTTAATAATTAGTCAAAATTTTAGTGATGAACTAAAGGGTGAAAAATCAAGGACAGACAGAATTTATGACTTATATAAAATAATAAAGGGCAGAGGTTTTTTTGGTAGCACCTTGTTTATTTCCTTTATCAGTGCATTTTAAATGAAATTATTAAAAATAAGGTTTATAACTGAGATTGTTTTCAAAATCTAATTATACCAGAAATATAATTGGTAACAGAGAAATTGAACGTATAAAGAGTGAATTCTGTGACTATATAGAGGGTGAATTCTATACTGTTTTGTTATTAATACTGAGGAAATAATGGACATTTTCTGTGATGATTTGGCTAGACAAGAAAGTGTCATCATTTTGAAAATGTATACACATTGTTTATAGAAGTCTAGAATATAAAGACAGCGGCCTCAATATATATCTGATTGCAATGAACTATAAAATCCAGTAGTAGCCTTGTTAAAAAGCCTGTGTATTCAATTCAGTTTTGCTAGATTGTGAGTCAAGTAGTAAGGGAGAGAGATTTTATCAAATATCCCTTAAGATAAAATAAAACATTGTTACCTCATAAAACACTGTATTTAGTTTCATTCCCTTTTTTTTTTTTTTTTTTTTTTTTTTTTGCGGGATGCGGGCCTCTCACTGTTGTGGCCTCTCCCGTTGCGGAGCACAGGCTCCGGACACGCAGGCTCAGTGGCCATGGCTCACGGGTCCAGCCGCTCCGCGGCATGTGGGATCTTCCCGGACCAGGGCACGAACCCGTGTCCCCTGCATCGTCAGGTGGACTCTCAACCACTGTGCCGCCAGGGAAGCCCCCATTTTTATAATAAAACATGTGATGTGTTTCCTTTCACAGATAAAATCTAATGAATGACAATGAAAAGGTATTAACTTGAGTCATGGTAAAAGTAGAAGTGCCATGGATACTATATTACCTGAATTAAAAGAATTCCAATTTGTTTATTTTTGTGTGCCTATATATATAGTGAATTTTTAATATAGCAAGAAAATGGAACCATTTATTTACACTGGATCATCAGAGGAGTTAAGCTAAGGCTCTGAGATGTAAAAGATAAAAAGTTTTCCAAAAGTTAGGAATTATAAAATAGTTGAATGACTTTCATCTGAAAACGTTTCAAAATAACTTGTAAAGACCGAGAACGAATTTCAACTCACGATCTATTGAATGGAGTAAAGCCAATATGAAAGTTAAAGAAGAAACCTGTTTCCCCTTCTTAGCATTAGATCATGAATTATTGCAAACTGAATCTTGATTATCAATTATTGATCAAAAATACTGAAGATCCAGAGTTCATATATTATCAGGTTATTTGGATGTTATGAATATCTTCACAATGAAAAGATTACTTATGTTATTTATGTGAACTTAAATATTCTTCCACATAAATAATGTATTCTCTCAGTGAAGAACAGTGAACTACTGCTTTTGGTTATGTGTATGAATTAAAGCTTAAGAAATTTTCATGAAACACTGTAGTATGTAACAATGCAACATTATATAATTTCTGTTCTTTCTTTGTCTTTCAGTTTAACTATCATTGTGTATTTTCCTTTACTGATTATATTCTTTTATCAACTAAATGACCTAGTTTATTGAAACCTAGAAGAATATTGAACAACTGTTAACCTTTCTTAACCTCTCTAGGTCATTTCACATGCATTAGCTTCTAGCCTATTTGTTTCTGCATACGCTACATATTTAATATCTATGAATTTCCTTCTCATAATATTTGTTCACTCATCCACATCATTAATAATGTTATTAAGTGAGGACAAACCCAACACTGGTACTCCCTTCCACCTTGAAACATCCTGCTGATGTAGAGGTTGTGTGTGATTGAATTCTTGTTAGTTCTTTAAGGATTATTAATGTGGGATTAGCCTTTCAACAATAGAAGTCTTTAGTACATATTTAAGAAAAACTGGATTAATGCACAACAGGAAAATGTTTTTCAAAATAGTACCTGAAAAAAGCAGGTTTGGGTCTAGAGTGAGCACACTGCAGGAGGGTTAGTTTTTTAAATGAGGGGAAAGAATACTAGTGAAAGCTGAAGCAAGAGGGACAAAAACAAAACAAAACAAAACCCTCTGTCTTTGCAGATTTATTAAGAATCACTTCTGAGGCATTTTCAGTTTTTTAGGCTCTAAAATGATGCTTTTCTTGAGCTTTGTTTAAATTGATAATAGTTCAGTTTCCTTTCAAGTACAGGAATAGGAATCTTTCATTTGAAAGAGATATTTTAATTTACAATCTACTTTCTAACAGGAAATCAATTTTCCCGTCATTGAAGTCAGTATATACGATTTGTAAGCAAAATTTTTTAAATTTTAGTTTATTTTTCTATTCTTCTTAAATTTGGTCTATTTAAAGTTGCTTAGGTATATGTTTTTCATACTAATAGTGCAATGGAAACAGGTTTAAAAAGGGATTTTACTTTTTCTGCATTTAAATTAAAATGAAAACAAAAGTCTGGCATTTATTTTTAGGGAATATGATAAGCTTCATAAAACACAGTCTATTTTAATAAAAATATTTTCCCCAAGCAACAAGAATAAGCAAGGAATAATATACACCCTTTAAATATAATGGAAAACAAAGGCACAAACTTTAAGAGATTTAAGAGATTATCTTATTTTTCTTTCTAGCAAGAATTTTTCAAAAAACATCCATTAGTCTAAAAAGGGTACTATTTACAAAAAATCAATTTCCCTATATTTTGTGATTAAATTATCCTCTACTCTTTCTAGCCATTTGCTAAGCATGCAAAACTGACAAAACAGAAGAGTAATAGGACATGAATAACTCAAAACAAATCGACTACGTAGCAACTAAGAAATAATAACATCTAATGACAGAAACCACTACTCAACTGACAGTTAAAAAGGAAACTAAGGGAAACTATGTTTTAAATAAAAGGAGTATTCATACAAATACATATGTATTCTTTATGTTTTTTATGAAAATGATCAAATTGAAGAATTTGGTTAGTAACTTATTGATTAAAATATACTATGTTTTCCATTTCACTTTGTTTCAAGGTTTCATCCAGCTATAAGCCTTATAATTAAAATCTAGTTTTCCATGCCAGTATGCCACTTTTCTGCAAAAGTGTGTTCCTCTTTTTTAAACAGATTTATCTGCTTGGTTTTTATAGATAAATATTATAAAAAAGAAGAAATATTTTGAAGAATCAAGATTGAGAGACGTGAGGGATTTATACATAGTATTTATATCAATGATCTAGCATTCAAAATTATAAACTCAGCCTTTTTTTTTAATTGAAAGTTCTCTACTTACACTGTATTGTATAATGTACTGAGGTAAGTTTCATTCACTACCATAAGTTAAATTCATTACGATGCATATTGTAATTCCTACATAAAATACAGATTTGTAAAAAAAAAAAAACACAAAACAAAACCCAGCTATGAATAATAAGACAGTAGTGGATATTAAATAGAATTATAAAGATAATTACTACAAATGAAGAGAGAAAAAGAATAATAGAAGAAAAATTGGATGGGGTAAAAAGAAAATAACAAGATGATAGACTTTACTCCATTCATATCTATAAATACATTAAATTCTAATAGTATAAGCAGAGCATTTCAAAGTCAGAAGTTGTCATGTTGTATTAAAAGAAAGAACCAACTATATGTTATGTATAAGAAACATAATTTTAAAATATATAGCAAAATAAAAGAATAGAATGTAATAAAAGGATGGAAACAGTCAAAATAAAACTAGCAACCAATCACCCAAGAACAAAGCAAACTCTAAAAGGAGCTTTCTTTGACTTATAAGAAATTAGTGAGCTCTATATTTACTCCAAAAATTTCCTTGATGACTCTTCTTCGGAGCAGAAAGGACCTGAGAGTGGGATGACCTGCCCTTCTGGCAAGGGAAGAATTTCTCTTTGTGCCAATTTAAGAGGAAGGGGAAGAGGAGGGGGAAGAGAGAGGGGGATGGTGAGATGTTTACTTATTACCACTACCACAAGTGATGATACACGGACCTCCCCTGGGCATCCCCACGTCTTCCCTAACTCCCACCAGTAGCTAGCATGAGATGCTGGGAGTGAGTCGCCAGAGGAGGGACCGATTTGTGCAGGACGAATGCAGAACAGAACAGGTGGTGGGTCTGTGCAGAAGCAGAGAGAAACAGGAGGAAGTGGTCTCTAGAATTCTCAGAAATCAAGGGGAGAATTTTGGGTTATCATAGCTCATGGTTCTGGAGATCCATCCACATTGAAACAAATCCCTGGGAAGGGGGCAGGGTGACACCAGCCCATGTTTGGGTTATGTCAATTGTTAAATTCATGGTTATTTTGAAGCATGGTAGGCAGGTAAATTATATATTGTAAGGGATCTGACCCAGTCTAGGGGTGGAGATCAGAAAAGGCTTTAGCCGAAATGCAATGAAGGGAGTAAGAGCTGAAGTAGGGCAGGGCCAGGGAGAGGTGATCAAAGCAGAGAGGGCACATGCGGATTCCAGTGCAGTGGAGGTAGGAAGAGAAAGGTCCATTCTAAGAACTCTGAACATAAAAACAGAAACGTACAGCTTGCCTTTCTGCCTACATACATCTCCTCCCGTTGTATAAATCAGGTTAGATGGAAGGACAGACACATCTGTCCTCAAGCTGGGGGTTATGTTAATAAAAGATGAAATAGATTTCAGAATAAGGAAAATTATCAATAGGGATAAAAGGATATATTTCATAATTATAAAGTGGTCAATTCATTGGAAATATACTTCGATTCTAAATGTGTATGCATCTAACAATAATCCATAAAATGCAATAAGAAAAACCTGTTAGACATGAAAAAGACATAGAAAACTTCACAATTATAATAGAAAAATTCAAAACACTTCTCTCAGTAATTGACAAAAATGTAGAACAAATATCTGTAATTAAGTAAATTTGGACAATATTCTCAAATAACTTATCTAATCAAAATTTATACAGTATTCCAGCTAACAGCAGAGTACATATTATTTTAAAGTTCACATAAAAGTTTTTCCAAGATAATTCTGATAATTCTAATTTTATGGCTCACATTCTGAGCCATAAAACAAACCTAAGATAAATAAATAAATAGAAATATTTAAAATCATACAAAGGGTATTCCCTGACCATAGTGGTATCAAAATAGAAAAAAATAAGACAAATACTGAGAAAATATTCAAATGTTTAGAAATTAAATAAAGAATTTTTAAATATAGTAATGCATAGGTTCAAGAAGAAATCCAGCAGGATATTTGAAATTGTTGCGAATTAAATAAATGTTAAACCACAACATGTAGAAATGCATGGGCTGAAGCTAAATCTATAATCACATAAGAATTTTAAGATCAAATGCTCATATTAAAAGAGTAAAAATATTGCAAATCAATGTTTTAATTATCCACCTACAGAACCTATGAACACAGGTTCAAATAGAAGTGAAAGCAAGGGTATGTAGCCAAAAGAATTTGAAGCAAGATCTCAGAGATATTTGCATATCCCCATCTTCTTATTATTGAATCAAATTGTTTCATTAGCTGATTTTTCTTGTTCTTTTAGCCCAATGACCTTTTTGCTCAACAAAATTCCCAGGCTTACTCCTGCCTCAGAGGCTTTGTACTGCTACTTCCTTTTATTCAAAGATTGCACCCACATTGTTGTCTGCTGACAACATTCCCAACTCCATATTCAGGGTTATCATGTTAATATCTTGAAATCGGCCATGGTGGGAGTATTGGAAATCAGCAAAGACTATACATCAATGCTTTGTTATTTGGAACACTAGTTTACAACACCCCTGCCTAGTAACTATCACTTAGCCTCGTTTATCAAATCACTTGTGAAGATACAGAATTACATTGCTTATTATTTTTAAATCAGGGCATGTATTTTTTAAAACCTTCTTTATTTAGATAAATCTTTGGGATAATTCTATGTGTATCCCAAGCAGACCAAAACAATAGAGTGTAGCATTTAACAGCTAATTGTGAGGTGACAGGGATGACCTCTTGTGGAGACATATTGGAGTTCTCAGAGCAATGAGATTCAAATTGGATCATAGATTAAACAATTTTTAAAACACCTCTCAAGAGGAGGTGAATTTTCCTATATTACTTTTGGCCTTAAAATATGCATTAAGCTTTAGCTTTCTGGGTTTTGTTATTGTTTTTCATAAATGTAACTCTAAAAATGGCAAACTCTTGATCAATATACTAGGGTGTTTGAGGTCATATTTTAATTGCTTACCCCGGTTAATTTCTTGAATCCTTAGTGTCTGAAATCTTGATGTTGTAATAAAGTCACACGTCTAATGATTTAAACACTCAAATTTTAAATAGAAATTTCTTTTAATTTTAGATTTTTTTCTAATGCTGATAAAGTAATTGCTGGAAAATCGTGTTCCAAAAATATCATTCAGTCCAGTTTCCTGATTGAAACTATTGTAAAAGGGAAATTTTCTTAGTTGTGTCAATGTAAAAAGTAGTCTTCCCACACACAATGATGGACATTCATTCCATTTTCCTGAGATAGCTAATTTATACTAATGTAACCCAAGAATAAAATCTTATGTAAAATACATACAAGCAGCACATGAAATATGCGGTATGCTGAGACAGACAGACACTCCTATAAGACATTGATTTACTGCTAGGAAAATGTCTATTTGGTATTTAGTTACACAGAGCTGAACATAACTGATTATTTGGTTAACTGTACAAGTTTTGGTGTCAGTAAAAGTGGAATTTCAAACCGAATCTAACTAAAAGCATGATTTGGGGCAAGACGATAATCTTTGAGTTATGGTTTCCTCATTAGAAAATCAGAGATCACAATAGTAATTTAGGGTATTTTTGTGAAGTTTATATTATTGAATGAAGCATTTTATAAACTTGCCAGGAAGCTCTTCAACCCTTAAAAAATAGTACTTATGTGTGATTTTACTTTCTGAAATAAAAAACTTAAAGACACAACTTTTGATTTTTTTGTGTGTGTTAATTTGATGGGAACAAATTAGCTATCATTTCATTTGAATTACAGCACATGCTAATTTAAAAGTTTCAGGCCTCATAATAATTAGAATTTAATTCAAAAAGGCATTCTTAATATTAAAATTTGATTAAAAGCAATAATAATAGTATTTATTTAAAGGAAAGGCATATGTTTTAATCCTCTGTGATAAAGGCTCATAAACTTGTAGTTGTATTTTTTTTTCACTTTCAAGGTTTCCATATAACAAAGCATCAGAAACCAAAGCACCCATGTAGCATGAATATGAATAGAAAACAACTTTCCTGAATAAGTACAAGCTTTGCAATTTAATTGTGTTTACACTGATGAGTGCACACAAAGAAAAATCAATTTGTGGGAGTTTATTTCATTGGTATTGAAATTGTACCTTCCCTGATAAGCTAGGCACAAATGTCTAGTTAGTCTTCTAAGTTCATTAAATTATTCTTTTGCTGTATTCTGTGGTGTTACTTAGTTTTATACGGGTTTGCTAGTTAGATGTTCAAAATCGTTTATCCAAACTAAGAATGTTAACTTCCAATATTACCAAAAAAACTTCTCATTTATTATAAAGTCACAGTAAAAAGGCATAAAATGAATATAAATATCCCATTTATTTAAGGTTCTTCTGAAACCATTCTGAAAGTATTAAAAGAATAGGCTGAAAACGTGGGTTTATTACATTGGTTATTTTCTCTACCAAATTAATACCATTAAAGCTTGCCCAGTATGCTTTCAGAAATAAGTAAAAATATATATTTAACCTTAACTATATTGCAGGAAATCTGGAAGGAAACAGAGCATTTTCATTTTACTCAGCCAAACAAGACAAAATACTGCCTACATGCCTCCAAATTGATCAATCAATCATCGGTCAAGAGAGGTGCCTGCCATGCATTTCCTCCCTACCCCACAAATGCTTCCACCATCACCTTGGTTGTGCCTTGTGCCTTGAGTGTACCCCCCACCCCTCTGGAGGAAGCTCTTCGTCTTTCCCATGCCTCACATATCAGACTCCAGGGTTTTTATGGTTTGAATGACTTAACATTTTGTTGACATTCTTCTTCTCTCCACATAAAGACACATGTTTTGTGAAAGAGAAATTTTACACTAGACACTTGTTAGAAACAGCAAGAAAGACTTTATTCAGGTCTATTGCAATATGGGAAAGACTATTGCAATAGGAGAGAGAAGTTGAATTCGACTCTAGGTAGAGTAAAGACAGCTGGGGATGTACAGCCAAAGTGCAGAAGAGAGTGAGGGGCTCAGTGGAAGAAAATTAATTAGATATCAAGGGTAGAGGCATTCCTGCTAAAATAGATTTTTGCTAAAGTCAGGCCAAGGTCAGATATCAAGGATGAGGGAATTCTAGATAAATTGGCTTACCAAGACTCGTTGCTAAAACTGGACTTGAAAAGAAGGCCCAGAGGGGCCTGTCTAAACTTTGGTCAAGGAGGGAGTCTTTCTCCGATTCAGGGTTTTCTGGTCTAAGTGGTTACAGTGCTGGAGACCTTATTAAGACACATGCATTCTAGAAGACTATTCATAAACCCTACTAAGATTCATGAGCCTTCTAGGCTCCAAATTAATATCATCCAAATTAAAATTGTATTACTTGCTTCTCTTAACACAAATGAGACTTAACTTTTTGTACTTTTATCACAAAGAGGAAATAAAATGTCTAGTGCAACTCTTCCCATGATGACTAAAATATTAAAATATGTTGTAAACACTCTAGTGGCAGTATTTGGTTTTTAAACTATGCTTATGATTTCTAAAAATTGAATATATTTTAATATAGTACATTAATATATAATGTATATTAATTACATTATATATTATATTAATTACATTATATAGGTATATAAACATATATGTACATATATAAACATAAATTTTATATATATATATGCTTTATTAAGTGAGCTCTACATCCTGAGTTTTATTATTTCAATTAAAAAAAATTGGTGGCCACATTGTATCAGTACATTCCTCATTATGTTGTAATAACCAATTTGAAATATTCAAATGAAATGTATTGACGCCTTTTCTCTTTATCTGATATTTTTAAATGAGGACTAAATAATTATATATTTAAATATTACAATTATCCTGGATGTGACAAGACACAGATGTGATAATTCAGCTTGCTACAGTGTTCTATTGGTGACTTGAATAACTTCAGTAATACGGCTTTTGCTACATAATTTTTGTAAATGTTGAAAACTCTTGGAAGTTTTTAGTTTAAAAAAGATACATTGTTTCTTTAATTTACACAGTAATTGCATTCTTGAAAATTTTACTTTATATCAAAATTTTACTTTATATCAAAATCTCAAAGTGTTTACATGTAAAATATTTAGTGTCTTGACTAGATAATTACAGATTGTCACCCATGTGGCTATTCACTGTAACATTTGATGGGGAGCACTTTTTGCAATGTAGCCTTACTGGACATCTGGCATTGCTTGCTGCCATGTGTGAAATGCCATTAGTACCTTCCAGTCATTTTGACAATGAAATACCCAGATATTTCTAAACAGAGAAAGCTGGTACCATCATTCTTGAGGACCTATACCTCAGAAAGGCATATAAAGATTTCAATAAGATGTTAGACAACTACAAAAAAACCATAAAAATAAATTCAATTATTCTGTATATACTAAGATCCAAGTATAAACTATATTATAGCTGCAGATATTTAGTATGACATTTAAACGTTCAGTTGATATTTTCATTTTCTATCTAGGTGTTTTATCTACTGCCAGGCTCTTTTCTGGCTCTTTTCATAATAACTCATGAAAAAACTTTTGTTAGGCTCTTACTCAATGATTTTCTCTATCAATGTGTGATAGTTAAAATAAGAAAGGAGGTATGAGGGAAAATAGCGTAGTTGTACATATATTTTATGGTAGGTATGGTAGTAAGCTCTATTTCATATAAATTTTCTCATTAAATCTATAGTAAAATCTTATGTTTTGTATTTTTTGTGAAAAATGTGAGGTCGATAGGGGTTAACTAACTCAAGAGCTTTCAGTTGTAAGATAAATAATGTGAATTTTCATACTTTTTGACATGAAACTTTTACGTTTTGCCACACACCTGAATATATTTCAGTAGATATAAATAAGTACATTTAAATCACTATTTTGATCTTAAAATAAAAATTACTTATATGTAAAATATAAATGTACACAAGCTATTAATTTCTTCTTTTTGAAGATTATTTTCATTTTTAAAGGTAACACAGCACATTTTATAAATCCTCCCACAATTAGTACTCAAATTTTAAATTAAAAGATTTTAATGAACTAATGACAATAATAAAAATATCCTACCATTTACCAAGACCATATTTAATTTATAATTCATATACCTAAATAATGTGTTTTATGGAAATTAATTCTAATATAGTATGAATATTTATATAAGTAGACTTAATATAGGCCTATGTGCAATTTCTAATTACTATCTTTACTAACTTTCATTTTGATTGCTTTCAAAAATTATATAAAATCAAATTATATATAGTAACATTCAATTATTAAAACTCTGCAGAAATTGTCTTGATAGTTCATTTTTTTTGGTCACAAGTTTACCATAAAATCTACATACAATCAGTCATCCTCCAATGTAATATATATGCTCCTAAAAATAATTCTGCCTTGCAAAATTGTGCAATAAAAAACACAGAACTCATGGGAAGAATGACACACACAGAAACTTGGTCAGTGACACTGAAAAAAATATAAGGCCATAAAAAATATGGTAGTATAGTTTTACACATAGTAAAAGGTTCATGCATAAATATTACATTGAGTATGGCAATTTACCTTCAAACTTATGAAATTTGCTTGCAGAAGTAGATATTGGAGGGGTTACAGCCTATGAGTTATTATGAAGTCATAAAAGGAGGGTTCTCTGTAATTGGAAGGAAAACTGTAAGACCTGAGGTGGATAAACATGGCTCACGGCAAGTACATAGTTAACTGAGGTAGCTGGTAGATACCTGAGGTATGTCCATGTTTACATTTTGTGTGTTTCTAAGTACACAACTCATCTGGGTGCATTTTCCTACATTCAACTAGCATTTCATTAGATCAAAATCTCACATAAAGACCCATTTTCATATTATGTCTTAACTGTTCCCAAATATATCCATGCTGTTGGAACAAATTCATATTTTCAAAACAGGTATTGTAATAGAGTTACTGTAGTTAAAACTATTTTTATTTTGTTTCAGTAACTAAAATTTTCATTTCATATTATTTAACTTTTAAATATGTTTTGTCTACCAATAATTTTTAAGGAAAGAAATATTTTCAAATTGATTTGTTGGTGCAAACATTTCAGAGACTAAATCAATGCATCTTATATCAATAATTAACAATAGAGTATATCTTTCTTAAAAACAGAGTGGGTAGAATTGCACGCTCGGCTTCCCAAGGCACCACTTTCCCCTTCGTGAGTAGATCCTGGGTACAGAATGTCACCATTCTTTGCTTGATTTCATCAAACAAACCTTCTGATAGGTCTCCCATCCTCTAGCTTTCTCCTGGCTTCAGTCCATCTTCTCCAGGATGACACAGTTGTGTGGCTGACAGGATCTTGGTGCTCCAGCCAGGTGTCGCGCCTGAGCCTCCAAGGTGAGAGAGATGAGTTCAGGACACTGGTCCACCAGAGACTTCCCAGCCCCTTGTAATAACAAAGAGAGCTTTCCCAGAGATCTCCGTCTCAACGTTAAAACCTGGCTCCACTCAGCGACAAGCAGGCTACAGTGCTGGACACCTCATGCCAAACAACTAGCACGACAGGAACACAACCCCACTCATTAGCAGAGAGGCTGCCTAAAATCATAATAAGGTAAAAGACACCACAAAACACACCATCGGACATAGTCCTGCCCACTAGAAAGACAAGATCCAGCCTAATCCACCAGAACACAGCAACAAGTCCCCTCCACCAGGAAGCCTACACAACCCACTGAACCAACCTTACACACTGGTAACAGACACCAAAAACAATGGGAAATACGAACCTGCAGCCTGTGAATAGGAGACTCCAAACACAATAAGTTAAGCAAAATGAGAAGACAGACAAATACACAGCACGTGAAGGAGCAAGGTAAAAACGCACCAGACCAAACGAATGAAGAGGAAACAGGCAGTCTTCCCGAAAAAGGATTCAGAGTAATAATAATAAATATGATCCAAAGTCTTCGAAATAGAATGGAGAAAATACAAGAAACGTTTAATAAAGACTTAGAAGAACTAAAGAACAAACAAGCAGTGGTGAACAACACAATAAATGAAATTAAAAATTCTCTAGAAGGAATCAATAGCAGAATAACTGAGGCAGAAGAATGGATAAGTGACCTGGAAGTTAAAATAGTGGAAATAACTACCACAGAGCACAATAAAGAAAAAAGAATGAAAAGAATTAAGGACAGTTTCAGAGACCTCTGGGACAACATTAAAGACACCAACATTCAAATTATAGGGATCCCAGAAGAAGAGAAAAAGAAAGGGACTGAGAAAATATTTGAAGAGATTATAGTTGAAAACTTCCCTAATATGGGAAAGGAAATAGTCAATCAAGTCCAGGAAGTGCAGAGAGTCCCATACAGGATAAATCCAAGGAGAAACACACCAAGACACATATTAATCAAACTATCAAAAGTTAAATACAAAGAAAAAAAGTAAAAGCAGCAAGGGAAAAATGACAAATAATATACAAGTGAATCCCCATAAGGTTAACAGCTGATCTTTCAGCAGAAACTCTGAAAGACAGAAGGGTGTGGCAGAACATATTTAAAGTGCTGATAGGGAAAAACCTACAACCAAGATTACTCTAACCAGCAAGAATCTCATTCAGATTCGACAGAGAAATTAAAACCTTTACAGACAAGCAAAAGCTGAAAGATTTCAGCACCACCAAACCAGCTTTACAACAAATGTTAGAGGAACTTCTTTAGGCAGGAAATACAAGAGAATGAAAAGACCTACAATAACAAACCCCCCAAAATTAAGAAAATGGTAATAGGAACATACATATTGATAATTACCTAAAATGTAAGTGGATTAAATGCTCCAATCAAAAGACATAGACTGGCTGAATGAATACAAAAACAAGACCCATAAATATGTTGTCTACAAGAGACCCACTTCAGACCTAGGGACATGTACAGACTGAAAGTAAGGGGATGGAAAAAGACATTCCATGCAAATGGAAATCAAAAGAAAGAGGGAGTAGCCATTCAGATATCAGACAGAATACACTTTAAAATAAAGACTATTACAAGAGACAGAGAAGGACACTACATAATGATCAAGGGATCGATAAAGAAGAAGATATAAAAATTGTAAATATTTATGCACCCAAAATAGGAACTCCTCAATACATAAGGCAAATGCTAACAACCATAAAAGGGAAATTTGACAGTAACACAATCATAGTAGGGGTCTTTAACACCCCACATTCACCAATGGACATGTCATCCAAAATGAGAATAAATAAGGAAACACAAGCTTTAATTGATACATTAAACAAGATGGACTTAAATGATATTTGTAGGACATTCCAACAAAAAACAGCAAAATACACTTTCTTCTCAAGTGCTCATGGAACATTCTCCAGGATAGATCATATCTTGGGTCACAGATCAAGTACTGGCAAATTTAAGAAAAATGAAATCCTATCAATTATCATTTGCAGGCACAACACTATGAGACTAGATACCAATTACAGGAAAAAAAAACTGCAAAAAATACAAACACATGGAGGCTAAACAATACACTACTAAATAACCCAGAGATCACTGAAGAAATCAAAGAGGAAATCAAAAAATACCTAGAAACAAATGACAAGGAAAACAAGATGACCCAAAACCTATGGGATGCAGCAAAAGCAGTTCTAAGAGGGAAGTTTAAAGCAGTACAATTCTACCTCAGGAAACAAGAAAAATCTCAAATAAACAATCTAACCTTACACCTAAAGCAATTAGAGAAAGAATAACAATAAAACCCCAAAGTTAGCAGAAGGAAAGAAACCATAAAGATCAGATTATAAATAAATGAAAAAGAAATCAGGGAAACAGTAGAAAATATCAATAAAACTAAAAACTGTTTCTTTGAGAAGATAAACAAAATGGATAAGCTGTTATCCATACTCATCAGGAAAAAAAGGGAAAAGACTCAAATCAATAGAATTAGAAATAAAAAAGGAGAAGTAACAACTGACGCTACAGAAATACAAAGGATCATGAGAGATTACTACAAGCAAATATATGCCAATAGAGTGGACAACTGGAAAAAATGGACAAACTCGTAGAAAAGCACAAGTTTACAAGACTGAACCAGGAAGAAATAGAAAATATAAACAGACCAATCAGAAGCACTGAAATTGAAACTGTGATTAAAATCTTTCAACAAACAAAAGCCCAGGACTAGATGGCTTCACAGGCAAATTCTATCAAACATTTAGAGAAGAGCTAACACCTATCCTTTTCAAACTCTTCCAAAATATAGCAGAGAGAGTAACACTCCCAAGCATATTCTTTGAGACCACCATCACCCTGATACCAAAACCAGGCAAAGATGTCACAAAAAAGAGAAAACTACAGGCCAATATCACTGATGAACATAGATGCAAAAAAACTCAACAAAATACTAGCAAACAGAATCCAACAGTGCATTAAAAAGATCATACACCATGATCAAGTGGGATTTATCCCAGGAATACAAGGATTCTTCAATATATGCAAATCAATCAATCAATGTGATACACCATATTAACAAATTGAAGGATAAAACTACATGATAATCTAAATAGATGCAGAAAAAGCTTTTGACAAATTTCAACACCCATTTATAATAAAAACCAGACAAAGGGAAATCCTAGACAAAGGGAAATAAAAACAAAAATAAATAAATGGGACCTAATGAAACTTAAAAGCTTTTGCACAACAAAGGAAACCATAAATGAAAAGGCAGCCCTCAGAATGGGAAAAAAATATTTGCAAATGAAGCAACTGACAAAGGATTAATCTCCCAAATATAGGATCAGCTCATGCATCTCAATATCTAAAAAACAAACAACCCAATCCAATAGTGGGAAGAAGACCTAAATAGATATTTCTCCAAAGAAGATATACAGATTGCCAACAAACACATGAAAGGATGCTCAACATCACTAATCACTGGAGAAATGCAAATCAAAACTACAACGAGGTATCACCTTACACTGAGAGGTGTGAGAATGGCCACCGAGTATGGCCATCATCAAAAAGTCTACAAACAATAAATGCTGGAGAGGATGTGGAGAAAAGGGAACCCTCTTGCACTGTTGATGGGAATGTAAATTGATACAACCACTACAGAGAACAGTATGGAGGTTCCTTAGAAAACTAAAAATAGAACTACCATATGACCCAGCAATCCCACTACTGGACATATACCCTGAGAAAACAATAATTTAAAAAGAGTCATGTACCACAATATTCATTGCAACACTATTTACAATAGCCAGGACATGGAAGCCACCTAAGTGTCCATCCACAGATGAATGGATAAAGAAGATGTGGCACATATATACAATGGAATATTAGCCATAAAAGGAAATGAAATTGACGTGTTTGTAGTGATGTGGATGGATCTAGAGTCAGTCATACGGAGTGAATTATGTCAGAAAGAGAAAAACAAATACGGTATGCTAACACATATATATGGAATCTAAAAAAATTGGTTCTGAAGAACCTAGGGGCAGGACAGGAATAAAGATGCAGATGTAGAGAAAGGACTTGAGGACATGGTGGTGGGGAAGGGTGAGCTGGGACGAAGTGAGAGAGGCACATTGACATATACACACTACCAAGTGTAAAATAGGTAGCTGGTGGGAAATAGCTGCATAGCACCGGGAGATCAGCTTGGTGCTTTGTGATCAACTAGAGGGGTAGGATAGGGAGAGTTGGAGGGAGATGCAAGAGGGAGGAGATATGGGGATACATGTCTACTTTGTGGTACAGCAGAAACTAACACACCATTGCAAAGCAATTAAACTCCAATAAAGATGTTAAAAAAAACAGCAAATATTTCAAATACATTTATAATTTCTAATATTGTAGAAATAAATACAAGAGAGCTAGAAATGTTTTGCTTTTCTCAAGTTAAAAAAATATACAGATATCTTTTTTTTATTCACCACTTCATTTCTGCATTATTTTCAAGAAACTATTTTATAAGAAATTTCAGGGAATATATGCTGGAATTTTTCTTTTTTTTCTTGTCAATGGACATTAACCAAATGTATTAATGCTGCATTGCATATAATTAATTTAGTGACTAAATGAGTAGGCTATTCAATAGATTTAATGAGATAAGAATACAAGTTGTTTTAGTCTATAAAATCATATCTAAAATTTTATTATAAAAGCTGAGTCATCTAAAAACTGTCTAATGATAGTTACAACAATTAAGAAAAGTAACATTCCTTTCAGTTAGCAAGTCCATATGTTCATTTTTTTAATATTGAACCAGTCACTGAAGTCTTTGCACTAAGTAGTTAATGAACCTTTAGTCAGTTATTACCTAAGGAAAAAAATTCTCAATATTGTAAGAGACATAAAAGAGATATTTGAGCTTAAGTTCTGGATAAAAATAATATATTGTTTCCATGATCAAACTTTCTTCCTCTTTTGAACTGTATGGCACTTTGCAACTTCTAGTAGACCCAAGTTGAAGTAACTTCTTAGCTCACAACAATTATATTCCCAGTATCAACAATAGCCACAGATCCATGATTCTCAGACTCCCCTGATGCCATACCACCTGCTCCTACAGGACCCAGGCTGAGCCAATCTTTGTAGCATGCCCAGGGCAGTTTAGTCAGATTCATTCTTTATAGTTTTAATCATGAGGCTAAGGAATAAAAAGAATGCCCTCACCGCCTTCCACACTTTGGTTACAGGTGAATTTTCCTGCTCTTAACAGAGAAAAAGTAAACACATCTACAACAGGAGACAATGACGTTGCACCCATATGGAAGCAGACCTGAAAAAGAGAGCGTTGGTCATAGTAGAGCCCTGTTCCCGATCACAGTCCTCAGGACTCTCGAGCTGCCCTGCCTCTAAGAAAGTTTACATTGAGCCCCTGATATCTCCAGTAACTTCCAAAATAGTTTTCTTTTAGCTTAAAGGTAGAGTTTAGTTAGAGGAGTTTATGAGTGAAAGAGCCCTGACTATAGATGCTGCTCTATCAAACCAGTTTTTATTTTAATTTTAATACAGATGGCGTAATTACATAGTAGGTCTAATGATTTTAGAAGTGTAGTGAATAAGCGTCAGATTATGACATAAAGTCAAAGCATCATCCTACAGGTTACTTATAAATTGCAAAAGAAAATTGTAGGTTTATAATATTTTAACCACAAATGTAATCCAACATCAATGATGATGCTTTGGTAATTCCCTGGCAGTCCAGTGGTTAGGACTCGGGGCTTTCACTTCCCTAGGACCGATTAGATCCCTGGTCAGGGAACTAAGATCCTGCAAGCCACGTGACATGGCCAAAAAAAAAAAAATTATGATGCTTCATTTCCAATGAAGTTAATATTTAGATATCTAAATGGCTGTGTCCTGAGCATTTTTAACAATACAATTGATTTGGCATTCGCTTTTTATGCTGCATAATTAGAAAAATCTAGCCAGATCAAAGTGATGTTTAGAAAATGAAATATACTAAGAATCATCTTGATAGCTTAGGTCTAAAGAAAAAAAATCAATATAATGATGTCCACAAAATGTCCTTGCCCCTGAAACATGAGCATAATGTAAGTTTGTGTACAGATGAGTCTGAGCAAAATGACAGAAAAAGAAAACCATACAAAATGGACTACAGACTGTGCATCTGGAGAAAATATTATTTGCAGAAGACATTAAAACTGAAAAGGGATAAAAATCTTGTTTTCCAAAAAGAGCAAGTTAACTATTCTTCCCTGTACTGAAACTCATAAAAATGTTCCTTATATTACTATAAAAATTCACAGTGTAAGTGAAATATATTTCTTTTAATATATAAAATGGCTTTAATACATAATACTCTAAGACACAACTGGAAATTTCCATCTTCATGCAATTATATATTAAGTAATTTATGAAAGTCCTCTTTTACAAGAAAAATAATAAAAGCAGGAATCTCAAGTTGTAATTTAAAATGAAAGTTTTAGAAGAGTACATATCAGGGGAATATTGTAATTCAATGCACACTCTATCAAAATGTAAGCACTAATTCATTAAATATTTGTATTCATTCATTAGTAAATATTCAATGAATACCTCTCTCCTACCAGGCACTGTGCTGGCGTCAGACATACAACTGAGGGAAGAAATAAATAACAATATCTAATTGAACTTAGAGGAAAAAAAAGACATAAATCACAATATTTCTAGTTGTAAAAAAATGGTTCACAGAAAACAAAACCAACAAAAAAAAGCTGGCCACAGAAAATAAACAGAAAAGACCCACTTAGAAAGAATAGAATAGAGAAAACTTCACTGAGACAGTGCCATTTGAGCAGAAATCTGAATTATGAGAAGGACTTAGTAAAGAGAACATGGAGAAAAGACTTTAATGAGCATTTGCAAGTAAGAGCATCTGCACAATTCTTGAAATTGGATAAAGCTTGAAATATTTGAAAATTAAGAGCAGTTTTGCCTCACCATAATGAGCTAGTGATTCAAGAAAATTAAAACATACAAATAGTCAAATTATGCATAGCCTTGTAGACTGAGATGGAGATTTTAATTGTATTCGAAGTGACATAGGAATCCATTGAATAACTGAAAAATAGAAATAACATGGCCAAATTTCCACTGCAGTTGGGTCTGCTAGAAGGAGAATGAATAAGGTTTGGGAAAGGTAGAAGCAGAGAGAATATTTCTGGAATTGATTTTCCTGACAGCAGTTACTAACCTTCCCCAAGTTTTCTCATTTCAATAAGGATGGTGTCATTCCCAATCACCAGAGCCAAGAATCCTAGAATCATCATTTTCTCCCTCTTGTGAATTAAGCTGATGGAACTTGTTTGTAAGACAAGAGTTCCATTTTCATTTTCTCCTATGGGTTTTCCAGCAAGTATTTAAAATCCTTTAGCTATGTTACAGCAAGCATTATAATGAATAATAATTTCACCCCTTAAGTTGATATACAACAAAACTTATGATAATATTTTCAAGCTATCCTGAAAGAAATATAAGTATTACCTTTGCATTTATGTGTTATCCCAAAGGTACATATGATGACTTTGATATTTTACATATATTGATTGTAAAGATTTGCTGAATGCTCTAAAACTATAGAGAAAAGTAGGCATATTGTATAGTATGTAGGAGATTAAATCAATAGACTTGAAATGGATAAGACATCGGCCCACAGGAAAGTGAAGAATCAAAAATGGACTCTAAATGTCTGGCTTGAGTAAGTGAGCAAGTAATGATATCATCCCTGGGACAGGGTAGATTATTACTAATGCAAGCTTTAAAATATAATAGCCACACAAAACTGAGAATAACTAGAAGATATTTTAAAAACACAACAATGACATATGGTTAATAGGCAGGTTGCTCTTTGAAATATTTGTTAGTAAAGAGGATCTCTAGATATTTAGTATGTGTGCTCTTCAGTAGACCATATGATATTCACCTCAAATATGCCCATTTGGATTCAGAATGTGCCTGGAAAAAGAATGAAGAGAACTGAAAGGCAAGGCAGGACAAAGAAAGAAAAAAAAATAAAAAACAGAATAGAAAACAATGTTTAAAAAGGAAAGGAAAGACAAAATAAGACATGATAAGGCAAAAATTGGAAGCAAAAGAGAAATAGAAACAGCAATAAGAGTACATGTGATTATTTTAAAGTTATTTTAAATCTCAAAAATTATTTATCCTTGACTTGATTCTTTTAATCAAGGAAACTCTGGCAATCTATTAGTGTGAAAATTATTGCTAAGTTATAAAATAAAAAAGCTATGGGACTACAATGTACAGCATAGGGAATATAGTCAATAATATTGTAATAACTTTGTATGGTGACAGATGGTAACTAGACTTTGGTCATAATGTATACAAATATTGAATCATTATGTTATACTCTCAAAACTAATATAATATTGCAAATCAATAATAATTCAATAATAAAGAATATACAAAATAAAATATTCTAAATTATAAAAATTAATTGCTAAGGTTTAAAATGAATTTTAAATACACTGCAATTTTGAAAAGGCAAAACTGCTGAAGACATATTCAAACTTGGCTAATGGTTTTTCTTTTTCATTTTTCCCTGACATCCTGTGACTGTACTATTTCTTTAAAAAGAACTAACTGCTTTTTCTGCCAATGGCATGTCAAGAAGAGCTGTGAACTTCTAGGAACAATAATTATTATACCAGTGTTGCATTACCTTAATTCGTATTTTTTCCCAACTACTCAGGGGTGTTAAAGATTCCTATGTGCTGTGCTACAGAGTCACATTAGTTTTGTCTGGTATTATATATGTATTTATTCACGCATGGACTGAATTTCCAAATAGAATGTATTTGCCCAGGATTTTAGCCTTTTGATCCTCAACACCTGAAAGTAATCAATACCTGTTTGTTGGATGTATTATATACTATATAAATACTATGATAAAATATTATAAAAGAATTTTTAAAAGTTAAAAAAAAGGTAGAGGTGTCACAATGGAAACAAAATTTCACTTCCTTTTTTTTTCTCTGACTTTAAGTGGGTCTCACAAGTCAAAGGTGATATAATGCACGATAGCTTATAAGGATATGTAAATCTCAATTATGGAGTTACTTGGGAAAATCACCTATACTTATAAGTTAGATATAATAGTTAATTCACTTAATTCTAGATGTTTGCTAAAGAGAGGCTGTCAGAAGTGGTATAGGACAGTAAAGCCTCCAATCTAGTAAGAAAAGACTGTCTTTGGGGGAAACATTTTCATTGGCCTAAATTTTGTAATGATTCAAATTTATATTTCACCAGATGAGCTTTTCCATTAGAACTTGTTTGTAAGACAAGAGTTCCATTTTCATTTTCTCCTATGGGTTTTCCAGCAAGTATTTAAAATCCTTTAGCTATGTTACAGCAAGCATTATAATGAATAATAATTTCACCCCTTAAGTTGATATACAACAAAACTTACGATAATATTTTCAAGCTATCCTGAAAGAAATATAAATATTACCTTTGCATTTATGTGTTATCCCAAAGGTACATATGATGACTTTGATATTTTACATATATTGATTGTAAAGATTTGCTGAATGCTCTAAAACTATAGAGGAGAACAGCAACTTATATATTTTAGCTGTTGAAGTTAACATTCTTTCTCTGCAGCCTTTGCTATCCATCACATTCTCTTACTTTTACATTAGTACAGACTCTGAGCACAAGAGATACCAGTCATGAGCTTTTAGTAATGTACATATAATTGACTATCACAAAACAATTGGATAGTCTGCTATTTTTTTCATAAGTAGCAAAAGGTGGAATGTTTATATGCCTGCCCATGATTTTTATACATGTTACAAATATGTCTAACACTATGCCTGCATTTTGCAAATTAAGTCCATAGATATAAAACATTTGTATAAATTATAGTCAAGTCTGAAATAAAAATACAGGTATTTTGCACTTTAAGACATATAAAAATATAAAGATATAAGATATAAATTTTGAGCAAACTGCAACAAGGAGATATTCCAATATGAATAAGAAATATTTAACATAAAGGTAATTAGAAATAAATAAAGAATGTATCACAGTATTACAAACCAAAGAGTTTACCTTTTTTATAACTTGTCAAAATAATTGAATTTTGAAAAGTCTCAGAAAAGTTGAAAGATTGATGCCTTTCTAGACAATACAGTGCTATGGAAATTTAGAAATTTAGGACTGAAATATACTTTAAACATACTTTCATTTTTATAAGACACATTATTTCCAGAAAACTTCAGTGATTCTCAAATGGCAAGCAGCTAGAATGTTGTCACTAAAAAGTACTTCATGGATTCCTGAAAAGATGTTTGTACACACATTGCTGAAATTTTAACCAAATACATTTGTTCATTTATACAGTTATTTATGAACATAACTATTTTTACATATCTCCTAATCTCTTAAAATTGAGAGTTCTAGCTTAAATTTCCATTCATGCACTCTTTATATTTCCATATTCTTTATATTCATTTTTTTCTTAATAAGTTTGATCTATAATATTAGACTTTATATACCACATACTGTACTGCTTTATCTTGGCCAAGAGTCAAAGTCAGACATTCAGGCATCCCCAAAGTTAAGGATAGAACATCTTTACTCCAGTTGTTTTTTTTTTTTGACTTCTACACAGTATACAAGTATAATATGATATACCACACAAAATGGACACATGTGGAACATATCATAGTGAAAAAATATAATAAATGAAAACAATACAGACAGGTTATACAGCAGTGGCTAAAAAAAGATAAAATAAGCAGAGGACAGATACAGAAAATAGGCATTCAAAAGGCAGTCAAATGAGACAACAAGATACAAAGTATAAAGGAGATGTAAACAGTGATGAAATGGAACAAGATGGTTTCATATGTATTTAAACAGATGTCCATTTGGAGATTTTAAGAAAGCGAAGAGAGAGAAGCATATAGTGGTTAAGAAGTTTCCAGAAGAAAAAAAGACACAAATTAATAGATTTAAAAGAAATATTTAAATAGGTAAAATGAATCCATTCCTAGACTCATAATGAAACTATAGACCAACCCAAGAAAGAGAATACACAAATTAATGAACTTTCACCTGATGTATCAACAGAAAAATGAAAGTCTGGAAATTGTGGAATATCTTGAAAGGGTCAAGAAATATCTGCTAACCTAAAATTTATGTCAACTAAATAAATATACTTCAAAAAAACAGGCCAAAGTAAAGACATTTTCAGTCAGTCAAAAAATTGAGGTTTTACTCAAAAAGTAACGTTTAAAGGATGGAAGATGGAGGACCTTCAACGTGGTGGAGGAGTAAGACGTGGAGATCACCTTCCTCCCCATAAATACATCAAAAATATATCTATATGTGGAACAACTATTACAGAACACCTACTGAATATTAGCAGAAGAACTCAGACTTCCCAAAGGGCAAGAAACTGCCCTACCCATGTACCTGGGTAGGGCAAAATAAGAAAGAATAAACAGAGACAAAAGAATAGGGACAGGACCTGCACCTCTGGGAGGGAGCTGTGAAGGAGGAAAAGTTTCCACACACTAGGAAGACACTTCACTGGCAGAGACAGGGTGTGGGCAGGCGGGGAAGCTTCGGAGCCACAGAGGAGAGAGTGGAAACAGGGGTGAAGAGAGGAAAACAGAGAGATTCCCGCACAAAGGATCAATGCAGACCAGCACTCACAAGCTTGAAAGGCTTGTCTGGTGAGGGCTGGGAGCTGAGACTCAGGCTTCAGAGGTCAGACCCCACGGAGAGGACTGGGGTTGGCGGCGTGAACACAGACTGAAGGGGGCTAGTGCACCACAACTAGCTGGGAGAGGGTCCAGGAAAAAGTCTGGACCTGCCTAAGAGTCAGGGTTGTTTCAGGGTGCATGAGGAGAGGGAATTCAGGCATCACCTAAACAAGTTCCAGAGACTGGAGCAAGCCGCGGCTATCAGCGTGGACACCAGAGATGGGCATGAAATGCTAAGGCTGCTGCTGCTGCCACCAAGAAGCCTGTGTGCGAGCACAGGTCACTATCCACACCTCCCCTCCTGGGAGTCTGTGCAGGCCATCACCTCCAGGGTTCCATGATCCAGGGACAACCTCCCCGGGAGAACACATGGCATGCCTCAGGCTGTTGCAATGTCACGCCAGCCTCTGCCAATGCAGGCCCACTCCTCATTCCATACCCCTCCCTCCCCCCACCTGAGTGAGCCAGAGCCCCCTAATCAGCTGCTCCTTTAACCCCCTTCTGTCTGGGGGGAAGAACAGATGCCAGAGGGTGACCTTCACACAGAGGTGGGGCCAAATCCAAAGCTGAACCCTGGGAGCTGTGCAAAAAAAGAAGAGAAAGGGAAATTTCTCCTAGCAGCCTCAGGAGCAGCGGATTAAATCCCCACAATCAACTTGATGTACCCTGCATCTGTGGAATACCTGAATAGACAACGAATCATCCTAAACTTGAGGCAGTGGACGTTGGGAGCAACTGTAGACTTGGAGTTGGTTGTATAAAACTGACTAGTTTCTGATTTTTATAGATAAATTAGTATAGTTTTTAGCACTTGTTATCATTGGTGGATTTTTTTTTATTGTTTGGTTGCTCTCTTCTTTTTTATTACACTTTTAAAAATTTATTTTAATAATATTTCTTAAATTATTTTAATAACTTTATTTTATTTTATGTATTATTTTTTCCCCCACTTTTCTTCTGAGCTGTGTGGCTAACAGGGTCTTGGTGCTCCAGCTGGTTGTCAGGACTGAGCTTCTGAGGTGGGAGAGCTGAGTAAAGGATATAGGACCACCAGAGACCTCCCAGCCCCATGTAATAACAATCAGCAAGGGCTGACCCAGATGTCTCTGTCTCAACGCTAAGTCCCAGCTATACTCAATGACCAACAAGCTCCAGAGCCAAATAGCTAGCAAGACAGAAACAAACCCCATCCATTAGCAGAGAGGCTGCCTAAAATCATAATAAGTTCACAGACACCCCAAAACAGACCACTGGACATGGTCCTACCCACCAGAAAGACAAGTTCCAGCCTCATCCACCAGAAGACAGGCTCCAGTCCCCTCCACGAAGAAGCCAACACTAGCCAAATAACCAACATTACCCACTAGGGGCAGACACCAAAAACAATAGGAATTACGAACCTGCAGCCTGTGAAAAGAAGACCCCAAACACAGTAACTTAAGCAAAATGAGAAGACAGAGAAATACACAGCAGATGAAGCAGCAAAGTAAAAACACACCAGACCAAACAAATGAAGAGGAAATAGGAAGTCTATCTGAAAAAGAATTCAGAGTAAAGATGATCCAAAATCTTGGAAATAGAATGGAGAAAATACAAGAAATATTTAACAAGGATCTAGAAGAATTAAAGAGCAAACAAACAATGATGATCAGCACAATAAATGAAAACAAAAATTCCTGGTATTGTTCCTTGAATGTCTTAGAAACTAGATTATAGTCACCTTTTTCAATGCTACCCCAGTTGTAATTCTTGGTGATATTTATAACTCATTTAGACGATTTCTCCAGCATATTGACGTCTAAGTTTCTAGACTTTGTGTACTGCAATGGTCTAAATTTCCCCCCTATTTCAGTAACTCACAATTATGGTTTCACAATAGACTCTACTGTTATCAATAAATGTAACTAATTTCAGTTGTTTATTGTACAACTCACAAAAAAATAGATAAAGGATGAAAGATAATTAACTGGATAGAAATTTCAAATATTAGAAAATATATCATAAGAAAATACATAAAACAAGCAATAATTTTATTTGACAATAATAACAAAAACACAAACAGAAATATCTAATTGTTGGATTAAACAAAACAACATAAATAATAAATTAATAATGCCAATTTTTAAAAGTTATTGCAACTACAAAGCTCTAAATCTTTGTGTTTTTAGGGGTGTTGATAAACTTTATCTTTCAAGTTAGAATGCTTGTTAAAATATTAAAACTGCCTAAGAAAAGAAAAAGTATAATATTTATAATTTGCAAGATAAAATCTAAAAAATATTCAGTAAAAATTCAAAGGAAGGCAAGGAAGAATAAAAGATTTTCTAAAATCAGAATGAAGCAGCAGAAATGAATAAAAAGAAGAAAATATGACTCTAGAGAGAAAAGATAAATGAAAGTCTATAATGAAAACCTTATTTGTCAAAATAAAATGATTTTCATGACAGAATAAACTTTGTTAAAGGCTTTATTCAACTGGTGAGCATTGGGGCTACTGGAAGATCAGATGATTCCGGCATTGAAGTAAGATCAGGCTTTTTATAGGACAAGGGAAAGTAGAGCAAGGGAGGTTTTGGCTTGGCAGAAATTTTTAACTTTAACTGAAAGCTAAGGTTGGCATTTGTTTGTTTTGTTTTGTGCTTCTTTGTCACTTGCTCAGAATTCCATTATTCATCAGAACTCTATTTTCGGAAAATTGTTTTTGCAAACTTTGCAGATGATGGGGTGGCTAAAGTCCATGAGATGAGGCAGGTAGGTAGCAAAAAGAAGGAAATGATGCACAAGTAGAAGAAAAGGGGGAATAGCCCACTATCACATTCGTTTTCATCATTTTACACAGTTACCATTGGTTTTCCAAATGTACCAAACATTTAACGTGATTCAGATCATGAAATGATGAACTCATTCATTTCATAATTCAATGATATAATTTTTGAGTGCCAACTCTTTACAAGATATTGCCTAGATGTTGGAAGCCAAAAGTGAACTGTAAATGAGGACCCTGTTCCCTGATTTTACATTCAGAAGGTATAGAAAACTAAAATTAAAGAAAGAAATTTATATTATGTTCAGTAAGCACTTATTTATATATAATTTTGCTAATCCTATAATGTTAAAGACCTCTATGTTATAAATATATATATATAAATGTATATATTTTCATGGAAAATATAAAAGAAGACAAAAAAATGTATGAATAGTTTGAAGAGAATTCTAATGGGCATTCTGTAGTATCCAAAAGCAGAGTCGACTTGTATCTTCAGGTGATCCTTAGTAACTTTGATATGAGTTACTATTTCTTAAATATGAGTTAATATTTGTTAAAACATATCCCATGGATATTTTTAACTAAAAAATAATTTATCAGATAAGACAGTGGGTCTCAAGAGTCAAAATGTTAATGTTGGGTTTTTGTTAGTGAACTTAAAGACACTTGACCAAAATATATTAGTTTTTAAATACAAATCGTTATTCAAATGGTTTGCTTATCTACTTCATAAAATATTAGAAAGACACGTAGATTGATAATTTGATGATTCTATCCATCCAGTAAGTTAAATAAATTAGTGATCTCACCAAAAATGTTTCTGAGAACCTATCCTTGTGCAAAAAGATGATAACTAGCATTTGACATTGACATCATGTAACTTTAATGTAAATCTATATATAGGACTTCTGTAAATTTGCATAGGAGAATTGAATCACTTGTACACTTCCACTTAACAGCAAGAAAAGGAGTTGAATCTCCAGATAACAGCATTTTGAGTCATTATTGAGTCTACCAGATTCATACTTGGCAAGTGTTGGTTGATGCTCTGTGAGGGACATATCCACTTCATAACTCTCCTGCTCTAAGCAGCTTTTTAAACTATTTAGGATTTTGTATTAGTTGACCCAACTGCTGGGCAGATCTCCTCTTAAGTAAACTCTTATTTGTATAGCATTCAACTTTCTATTTTGATATTTTAAGGAGACCACCAAATTTGGATATTTCAGAAATGTCATAACCATTTACCAAATAGACATTGAAGTTCTGTGCCCTCAAATTCTCTGAAACTCTAAACTAAATGATTGGATCTATACCGGTGTTTTTGATAAGACTGCAAGATGAAGGAAACAATGGAACTTGCCCTAATGTAAAGAAAATATCACTATTTCTCCTTTGACACTTTGGATGATGGGAGAGGTGTATCACCATTTAACTAAAGAGAAATCCCTTCAAGAACCACTCTAAAGTGTTTTAAGGGATAGAGTTGCAGAAGGAAAAGATTGAAAACAATTGGCTTAGGTGTTCAGAACGTGGAAAGACTGAAAGAGTAATCTGTCATTCTGTGGGGAGACAAGTTGCCAGAAAATTGGATAAATTGGAAATCACTGGAAGGCAGCTCTTTCGTCCTTAGGTGCATTAGATATCTTGGGAAAATGTTATTAAACGGTGAACAATTGCTACTCAAAAATTTCTAGCTGTTTGGAATACAGAGTTATAGAAAGTAAAAAGATTCCATTTTTACTCTAATAATAGATCAATCTAAACATAAAGAAGTGGTCTTTATACAATATATTAATTTTTATTTTTCCTAGAGTGATATTTTAAATAATATGGGATTTGCCTGTGCTTACTAAAGTAATCAAAAACTTCTTTTCTCCTCTTCATTGTCAATTTAATCCAGTATAAATTAAGAATATTGGGCCCTATTCCAGCTCTACTAAATCTGCATTTTAATAAGATCAGATCTATGAATTTTTTTAAATGCTAAATTCCTTGCTTTGTATATTTTTATTTTTACTTATTTGCACTGTGAATGAAAAATTATCTATTGAAATGCTTAAAAGAAACCAAAATATTGCAGCTCTATTTTATTTTGAAAATAGTTACAAAAAGAAAAGCAGCTGTTGTAAACACAAAATAATATATTAAGGTATTGCTTGGAAGCCAAAAACCAGAAAAGCTCTGTCATATCTAACAGTAAATGCAGTCCATCTAATTTTCCTTTAAGAGGTGGAAATCAAAATTTAACAAGGAAGAGATTATTCTTAAACTCTATGATGTACACTGCTGAAAAATCAAAGGTTAGCTGAAGATACACTGGGATATATTTTAGAGAAAAGAAAATGAAAAGGAAGCAGAGCTAATAATGTGTGAAACGGAGCTCATAACAATATTGTATTAAGCATGCATCAATGTATAGATAAAAGCCTGAGAGGATGCTGTGGTGAATTAATTATTACTGACATATTAATGATAAAATATTAAATATATAAATTAGGAAATTTATAATAAAGAAGAGAAACTGGCAGGCAAGAATTGAAACAAAATGCAAAACTTTCAATAGCAGAATCTTAAGTTGTTCATGCTTTTCTAGTGACCTATTTAGCTATGATGTGCAGGAAAGTGTGTCTGGATTTTAGGTATGGATAAACACAGATATTCACTCAGATCCCACAGTGAGCTATTGAGTGGAAGTAGGCCATAGACCAGGTAGTCCATTCTCTGGCTGATAAAATTCTAGTCCCCTTGGAAATATGACCACCATTAAAAGTAATAAAAATATTATCTTAAGCAAAAAATAAACTCACAATGTGAAACTAAGTAAATGTCATTCAACAAATTAATAAAATAAAAGAAAAAAATTAATATGATCATGTACCTATATGAGGGAAAATATTTGACTAAATTCATCTTTATAAGAATTCTCAGCAAAGTAGGAATAGAAAATAACTTAATCTGGTAAAAGGCATCTGTAAAAACTTACAATTAACATTGTAGACAATGAAATGTTAAATACTCCTTAAGATCAAGGATAAGGCAAAAATTATTTCTCATTCTCTATTATTCTACTTCTCATTATTTCTATTCAGCATTGTAATGGAGATACTATCCAGTGATAGACCAGTGGGGAATAATTCATTTGGCATGCACCATCAGAAGTAGGACTTGACTAATTTTGACCAATAACCATAAATAACAGAAACAACAAAACATGAAGTCAAGGAAAAGAGAAATAGGAACGCAGTAATGGTATATTCTATTTCTTGTTTTCTAGGGACAAAATTAAAGGTATTCTTGTGCTTAGATGTCAGTGGTCAATGAAATCCACTCTTGAACAACATACCTTAATTGGTTCAGGCTGGTGATTGCATTTGGTCATCTGGGTGGAACAAGCTACACAATAAAGTATAATTTTAAGATAATCTCACTCAAATGTAAGTAAGTTTATGTGTCAAAGATTTATCAATTCATTAGTGAGTGAAACAGTAAGATGGTGGTATGGTTTGAATTGTGTCACCCAAAAATTCATACACTGAAGTCCTAACATTCAGTTGTCATGAATTTGACAGTTTTTGGAAATAGAGTCTTTGCAGGTCTAATCAGGATAAGATGATATCATAGGATGGGACCTAATACAACATGCCTGTTGTTTTTACAAATGGAGAAGAGACACAGATATACAGAGGAGAAAGCCACATGAAGATGCAGACAAACAAGGAGATGGCCATGTGAAAATAGAAACAGAGAGATTAGAGGGATGCATTTACCAACCAAGGATCACCAAGGCTTGCTGGCAACACCAACCAAGAGAACAAGACATGGAAATGATTTCCCACAGAGCCTTCAGAGAGAGCATTGTCCTGAGAATACCTTGTCTCAGACTTCTGTTTATTTATTCCTCTAAGTTCATTTCAGTCAACTTATCTAAACTCCAGAAAAATAAGCCCCAGAAAACACTATATTGTAATAACATAAAAGGTAAAATTTTACTTAAGGGGAACCGATACATTTATAATTTTGAGTCTTTTCTGAGAATATGATATTTCTTTCCATATATTCAAGTCTAAATTTGCTATTCAGGAGACCTTTTTAACTTTCTTCATTATATTATACTGATATAATATTTATATACAATATTTAATATTATATAAAATGTCAGATTTGAGTGTGTGTACACCATTGCTATTTAATTTTCTTTGGGTATGAAATATTGTTCTTTAGGTTCAATCAAATATGAGCTTATTCAATCATATATTAGTCAAAAGCACAACATTTTTGTAATTCTGAGATATATATTTACTTTAGAATGTGTTATTACCTCACTTCAAATGAAGAAATCAAAATTTCTGGCAAACAAGTGCACTCCAGTCTGAATTAAAAACATGCAATTGTGAGCTTAACAGAAGGGAAATTGCTCACATATGGAATCAACATGGAACTATATCAATATTTGTAAAAAAAATATTATATATTGCTTTTAATTCCCTGGAGAGAAGGACAAAATTCTAGCAACACTTTCTTTTTTATTTTCCAATTTGTAACTAAGAACCTCTAGCAATTCATTTTTATTTTTCTCCATCTAAGCAGTTTTACCTGAAGCTTTGGAGAACCCTGTGAAGAATTTGTAATAATGGTCATTTTGCTTACTTCCACACCAACAAATGAAATATATACTTTTATGCCCTGAAGAATTGATTCTTTTCTGTAAATGACATATCGTGGTGGATCCTTTTTGAAAATAAATACTCCTCTTTCTTGCTGAATAGCTTTTTCATTTAAATTCATGACAACATGTCAAAAACTTTGCCATAAAAATACAGAACAATCAATTGAAGTAATATAGGACTTGAGTAATAAAGGATTTAAACAATTTAATACTTCTTCCATTCATTTTAAATTGAAATTTTAGAGAAGATATCTTGGAATATGCTGACAGAGTATGCACACACATGCACACACACATACATCCAGCTTAAGAAAATTGTCTCAGCTACAATAATTTCATTAAATATCAGAAATTAAAGTTTCTTTTCGACTTTCAGCTGAAACTCATAGCAAATAAGGGTAATATGATCTTTGCTGGATATTATTAATCAACCATACACAGAAACTTTAGACTATCTGTATTTATGTAGCTTAACTGTCAGAAATGAAACCTGAAGCCATCTGTGTCAATATGATTTAAAAATTTATTTCAGAAAATTATTTTTCAGGAAGGTAAGGCTGTAAATCCATAAACAACATCATTGTTTGCTTCGGAAAATTCCTGCAAACAAATTTGTGTGAGCAAACAACTCTCCTCTCAGACAATAGATTGCTCACCTGGGCAGAGTGCTGTTTATTAAACAGCAGTTCATTTATGAAGACTAATTTCAAGGCTCTCTACTCACTGTCCCTCCATCCTAAATGCTTATGTCATGAACTTCATCTCTTCTAATCTGTTACTGGCCTTGAAATGCCCACCTTAACCACTTGAGCCCAGATTTCAATAGCTATAAATATCATCTCATTATCTGCTCATCTAAAAACACCTTGTCAAAGAGGTCTTCTCCATTATAGACACACTTCTATTTCACTTAGCTTTGCTTAGTCAACATGTGTTAGTTGGTCTGTTGGGGAGACAATAGGCAATATCTGGAGGTTCCACAAGAACCAGCCAAGATACCCTTCCCATTATGGTTCAAGATCTTGGAGTTTCCCTGAGGCTCCTTGAACCATTCACTTGGGGGCTTCCCTGGTCACAGTAATGAAATGCATTTTGTGTTGAATCTGAAATCTAAATTATTTTCATTAGATTCTCAGATTCTCTATTTACTTTGATTTCTAGAAATGAGGAATGCTTTTTAGGAATACTTTGATCATTTGATCACATTTTATCCATTATAAAATCCTGTCATAGTACTTGCTGACTTTCTTTCTGTATTTTCTTATCATATTTTTATGATCTTATAAAATGAAGTTCATAGAACAAAGAACAAACTTAAGTCTAATAAATTTGTTGTACCATTTGACTCTAGGACTAGTGAGTTCAGAAGATCTCAGAGATCAGCATACTTATAGAATGCATTTTGCTTTGGGTCACCTATCAGAATTTTATGAAAACTTATCTTAGTCTTGTCATGTTTTACCTGTGAGAGTCTATTCCTGAAAGAGATCTTAACTCCAAATGTTCTGCTTGCTTGGGATTTCAGATTTATTGGCCTTCAATTAAAGAGATCCAAATGATGCAACCTACAAGGGATTAAACTCCAAAATTTATAAACAGTTCATGTAGTTCAATATTAAAAAAGAAAACAATCTTATCAAAAAATGGGCAGACGATCTAAATACACATTTCTCCAAAGAAGACATACAGATGGCCAAGAGGCACATGGAAAGATGCTCAACATCACTAATTATTAGAGAAATGCAAATCAAAACTACAATGAGGTACCACCTCACATATGTCAGAATGACTATCATCAGAAAATCTACAAAGAATAAATGCTGGAGAGGATGTGGAGAAAAGAGAACTCTCTTGCACTGTTGGTGGGAATGTAAATTGGTACAGCCACTATGGAGAACAGTATGGACATTCCTTAAGCAATTAAAAATAGAGCTACCTTATGATCCAGCAGCCCCACTCCTGGGCATATATCTGGAGAAAAACATGGTTTGAAAGGTTACATGCACTCCAATGTTCATTGTAGAGATGTTTACAATAGCCAAGATATGGAAACAATGTAAATGTCCATCGATGGATGAATGGATAAAGAAGATGTGGTACATATATGCAATGGAATATTTCTTAACCATAAAAAGAATGAAATAATGCCTTTTGCAACAACATGGTTGGACCTGGAGATTATCATACTAAGTGAAGTAAGTCAGATGGAGAAAGACAAATATCGCATGATATCGCTTATATGTGGAATCTAAAAAAAATGATACAAATGAACTTATTTACAAAACAGAAATAGACTTACAGGATTAGAGAACAAACTTTGGTTACCAGGGGGAAGGGTGGGGAGGAAGGATAGACTGGGAGTTTGGGATTGACAAGTACACACTGCTATATTTAAAATAGATAACCAACAAGGACCTACTGTATAGCACAGGGAACTCTGCTCAATACTCTGTAATAAATGGGAAAATAATTTGGAAAAGAATATAAAAATAAATACATAAAGAGATCCAAATACCGTGCTAGGGTCCCATGACAAATTTCAAAAGCAAATTCTTCACTCACTCATCACCAAACTCTTAATGGGTTCAACTTAATTTAGATTCACAACTTCTATAGGCAGACTCCTTCTTCTTTCATAGTTCACACAATAATTCTGTTTTGTATGCTTATTAAAGAACACATGTCACCAAGCATCATTTAAAGTTACAGTCATCTCTTCGGAGACAATTTTATAGAATAAATATGTTTAACAAGTTACTTAGAATGATAATGGATAAAGTCCTGAAAATGTTTATTGTTATGTGAAAACTTCCAAAAGAAATTCAGATTCCAACAGTGTTCTTTTATTTTTTTATTTACTTTAATTAATTAATTAATTTTTGGCTGCGTTGGGTTTTCGTTGCTGTGCGCAGGCTTCTCATTTCAGTGGCTTCTCTTGTTGCAGAGTACAGGCTCTAGGCACACGGGCTTCAGTACTTATGGCACGTGGGTTCAGTAGTTGTGGTTCACGGGCTCTAGAGCATAGGCTCAGTAGCTTTGGCACATGGGCTTAGTTGCTCCACGACATGTGAGATCTTCCCAGACCAGGGGTTGAGCGCATGTCCTCTGCATTGGCAGGCAGATTCCCAACCACTGTGTCACCAGAAAATTCTCCAAAGTGTTCTTTTAAAATAATTTTAAAAAGAAATATACGGGCAAGGCAAAAGAAAAATCTGAAGCTAGATTGTTTTTATTACCCCTTGTCTGCAAATCTTGACTCAAAACTACAAGTCTTTATCTCACAATTTTTGTCTCCCTCTATATTCTCTGTTTATAACATTCTTTCTGCCTCTTTCCCACCCTAAATATCCAAAAGCTCAATTATATTCTAAAATTAAACTCTATATATTATAGAGAAAGTACATGTGGTTACATTTTATCCCTGCTATTCATCTAAGATCCACTTTCAAATATTCTCCAAAGTCTAGACAAAAGGATAGTATATTTCTAATAACATATACTCCACAGCTTCCAGATTTAGATCAGCTGGTTTATATGATATAAGGAATCTCAGCTGCAAAAAAAAAAAAAAGATAGGTAGAAGATGACATGATACCTCAAATTGCATGAGAACTCAGAAAAATTTAGAAACCTGTAGACATCATGCATACCCCTAAGATTTTCTCATCTAAAAAAATAGAATAGACATTACTCCAGTCTTAAAAACATTGAAAGGGTAAGTTCATTGGAAATATCTTTGATAGACCCTGTAACACTTCTATACAACATTCAGGAGTAGATCTTTATACAAATGTGATGCCAGACGTTTCTGCATGTTTTGTGAATAACCTTAAGTAAACAATATAAGGATTCCATAGGAAATTAAAATCTGTAATGGGAAATTAGCCATATTGCCAGATCTCTTGTTTTGTAATATTTTAAACACTGGTTGAAAATATAAAAACACTGGTTGAAAATATTAAAAAAAGGATGAGAAAAAAAATAGACTGGTAGCTTTACAAAAGTAGGCGATCGATGAGAGCCTTACATGTGAGAACTGAACATGGAGTTTACAATTTTGCCCATAAAGTCGCAAAGAACAAATTTCCTGAATATTAACTGCAAACTTTGGTAACTGGTAACCTGGTAACTGCAAACTTTGAATTGATAGGTTACTAAAATATCAAACTTAAACCCTCCTACTCTCACAGAGACTCTCCCTTGGAATCAACTAATTACTCAGGTGGTGGATGTCCTCAGTAACCTTCAATCATCCTGTGTCTGATATCATGACTTGTACCCTCAGATCTTTCAGTAAGACTTTTTACCTCCTTTGTAAAATTACATCCACTAATTCATTTTTTGTGAAAGATGTGTTTTGCAAATGGAATTTCTAGACTGAACGCGCTTTTTCAAATTCCTGAGGTCCCATTCTGCCTCCTCAATTCATAATGAAGTCTTAGCTAATATGAACATTGACTAAATCAAACCTAAATTACAGATATCCACAAGGAATCAGACCCTTGTAACCCTCAAATTCAACTGGGTTGACTAAAGCCATCAAGCTCGCACAGAACCTTTGAAAACCAAAAGCTAAAGTTTTAAAATCAACAGCTGAAAAGCTAATAGCAAAAATGTTAAGCACACCTTATACCAGTCTGTGTCTGGTTAATAACTCCAATGGGTGAGGACAGAGATTTGTTTAGGATCTTAAGACCAAACAGAAAAGTCAATTCCCATGATCTGTGATGCTGAATATTAATAAGGTGGTGTTTTCTTTGCCAACTGAGGGTGCATATTTAAAAGAGTAAATCCAGAGTCTGCTTTCTTTAGTGTACTATTGGATAAAGATAGTACAGCACTAGCATGATAATCAGGTTTTGCTTTTGAGAACTTTGTATTTAGTGATGACTAAATATTTTACTATCATATTTGAATTAATTGACTAATTATCAATTAAAATAAAACATTTAATAATACCTGTGTATCAACATCTTGCTTATTAAAACATTATTTTCACAATGAAATTTTACACATTCATCAATTCAGTCACTTAATATGGCAGAGACAGATTCACAAATTCATATGCTCACAAACATTTGGGTTCTGTTTTGTTAGACACATAAACTACAGTTCTTAGTTTTATTTGCATTGTATTAGGCCATGGAATTAATTTAAGAATAGTGAAAGATGAGTATAACGTATATCCAGACTTAGCCCCAAGATCCTCCACATGCACTCTCTCATCTACTTTTTCCATTTTGGCCGACTAGGATGGCCGATTTTAAAGTAGTCTGGGAAGCAAGATGCTGTAGATTAAAAAATCTTAGTAACCTAGGTCCTTGAATGAGGACAAGGAAGAGGATATTTTACTTGAAAAACACATCATGTGAGTGAGAAACAAATTTCTGTTTTGTTTAAAGTATTATATGCTGTTGGGTCTAGTTGACAAAGCAGCTAGCATTATTCCAAATAATACAGATATAAGTTGCTTGACTTGCCTTTGCCATAACAAACCTTAAAGTATTTGCACTAAATTAGCATGATATTGGCAACTAAATCAACTTCAGAGGATTGGAAGATGAAGACCTAATGTATTCACTGAAAAAAAAATATTTGTTGAAACTGTCATTTAAAATCAATTGAGTTCAACTAAATGCCCCTAGGTCATTACGTTTGGGAAAAGCCATAGTATATTTATCGTTTATATTTGATAAGGAATTTACTGCTCCATTCATTGTTACAATCTATAGTATTACAAAATCAGTGATTAAACAGATTAAGATAAAAATATCAGCTCTATTACTTATTGTTTGAAAAAGTACCTCTAAGGCTGGTCCTACCAGGTTGTTCGTATTTATCACCTGATGTAAACTTTCCTAGGAAGCGGCCAGACCATACCAAAGGACAAAAGCTTGCTCCCCAATCTTACTGTGTGGTGTAGAATGCAGACCACAGCAACTGCTCTCAACAAGGAGACAAAGAGTGTGAATGATTGAGAAACACAGGCCCAGACTTTCCTCTAGAACACTCACCAGTCTTGTAACTAATACCTCTCCCCAAGCAGTAAATGGGTGAGGAGTAGAGAGAATCTGTAAGGGTTATTCTTAGGAAAGACTTCTGGGGCAAAAGAGGAGACTTTTGTAAATGATTTTGTAGAATTACAGTTACATGCATGTGCTGATAATACATACATGTTATGTGTATGCATTACATACATGTTACATGTATGCACTGAAAATAAGAAGTTACAAAATTCTCCCTAGAAGTTGATGTGATTGAGATATTTCACTGCACTTGCTGTGTGATCTTCAGATCCTTTCTGCTTAGACTGTAACTATACTTTCTGAATTAGAATTACTATACTATATTTACATTAAGAAAAAAGTACCCTTGGGCTTCCCTGGTGGCGCAGTGGTTGAGAGTCCTCCTGCCGATGCAGGGGACACGGGTTCGTGCCCCGGTCCGGGAAGATCTCACATGCCGCAGAGCGGCTGGGCCCGTGAGCCATGGCCACTGAGCCTGCACATCCGGAGCCTGTGCTCTGCAATGGGAGAGGTCACAACAGTGAGAGGCCCGCGTACTGCAAAAAAAAAAAGTACCCTTATTATACAGGATCAAGTAACACCACTAAAACTCATGTTTAGGAAAAAAGATATATAGATAATTATGTTTTATTATGTGTGTTCTAAAGAGAAAAATAATTATGTTCTGCAATGTAATTTTATACCGTACTCTTCTAAATACTTTCGTTTAAACAAGATCTTTATAAAAATGTTTTGTGCACAGAAGTTTTTGAATACTTTTAAAAATGATCACAACACATATGGGCTCCGAATGTGTTGAATTATTTTAATACTTTCACTGTAACTGGAATTCTTGAAGAGAATATGCATTTGCATAACGCTGATAATACTTTTTCATTTCTTTTTGTGCTTCAGCTGTTATAATATCCACTTATAATGGTAATTGGGTGTGTTTATTATCCATGATTATCTCTAGATATATGTGCATTTTCTTTAATTAGACTATAAACTCTAAATGGAAAATCAAAATGAAGTCACCTCTTGTCTCAGTTAGGATGTTAAATTCTCTTCCTTATATTTAGAGTTTCCCAAATGCCCACTGCAAAATTTTATTTGGGGAGTAGAGAGTGGAAAATCAACATAGTAAATTACATTACAGGGAAGGAGGTATATGGAGGACAGCTCTTCATTATCCCTTTCTCACCCCTGAAAGCTACACATCCATTAATGCCAGCACTCACATAAACAAGCACTTTTCAAGTGCATAGGATACTGTGATAAGAAAACTTTGTCAAACACTTAATTAATATAAAAGTCAGAACTAATAGCACTGTTTTTTAATTCCACATGTAAGGGAAAAAATTCTTCAGACACAAAGTTACTTCAAATGATTTTCTCTATTATTAAACAATTATTTTGGTAGAAGAGTCATACAAACAATATAATATCCAGGGCCAGATGTGGGCATGGATTCCCTTCATTAAGGCTAAAATTTTGGCTTCGCTTAAAATTAAGAGCCATTCATTCAACAAATAATGCTTAAGTACTTGATATATACTAGACACAGGGGATGTACTAATAAGAATGAACTAACTGACAAGAAAACTTCCCCTTATGGAACTTAAATTCTATTTGGATAAACAGAAGGCAAAAAATATAAGTACATAGTGTGTTAGTTACAAGTGTTTGTTAAGGTGAATTAAAGACAGGTAAGGGCTTGAGAAAAGGGGATTAATGACAAATGTCACCTCCAGTTCAGTTTACTAGAACAATTTGGTCTTACCTTCTTTCAAAGCAAAAATAGTCCTGTAGTTAAACAGATCCATTACACAAAGCAAGCAGCTTAAAATATGCATTTATTCCCTTCTATTACAATTTAATTTTTTAAATGGCTCCACAAAGATACAAGTCAAAATGTATTATTGACAATAAATCCATATTAATAAATCATTATAAACTGTTTCTAAGGTAATAAGTAGAGTTATTGATTTCACATAAATAACTTTAAAAAGGTAGCAAATGTAAAAATATATTTAGATCATGGAGATGTCTAACTGTTACAATAATAAAACTAATGAAACGCCAAAGTAACAAGCTTCATGTGTCCATATGAGTCCTCCACTATTCAACCCAATTCCAGACATACTCTTCAGAATCTCCTTATAATGAGATCCAGTAAAATCTACAATGATTTCAATAAACACACACACACAAACATATAATATTGAAATACTGAGCTCAAAAGAAGGAGTGTCGTATACATGCAATTTGTATATTTGCTAAATATGGGAAGACATTATTTAACAGAAGCTTATACTTCCTTTTACTTTCCATCATTATTTCCCTCTCCTCAAATACTTACCTAAACAACCAATAATTATATATGCTTTTTATGAATTTTTGAAATAATTCCCAGAAACAGGATTTACATGGCTGCCTCTGTATTTAACGTGTGTGTTAAATATACCATACCTTCTTTATTCATTCCTCTGTTGATGGACATTTAATTTGCTCCTATGTCCTGGCTATTGTAAATAGTGCTGCAATGAACATTGGGGTGCATGTATCTTTTCAAATTATGGTTTTCTCCAGGTACATATATACAATGGAATATTACTCAGCCGTAAAGAAGAATGAAATAATGCCATTTGCAGCAACGTGGGTAGACCTAGAGACTGTCATACTGACTGAAGTAAGTCAGACAGAGAAAGACAAATATCATATGATATCACTTCTATGTGGAATCTAAAAAATGATATAAATGAACTTATTTACAAAACAGAAACAGACTCACAGACTTCTAAAACAAACTTATGGTAACCAGGGGGCAAGGGGGAGGGATAAATTGGGAGATTGGGACTGACATATACATACTACTATATATAAAATAGATAACTAATAAGGACCTACTATGCAGCACAGGGGACTTTACTCGATACTCTGTAATGCTTATATGGGAAAAGAATCTAAAAAAGAGTGGATATATGTATATGTATAACTGATTCACTTTGCTATACACTTGAAACTAACACAACATTGTAAATCAACTGTATCCCAATAAAAATTAAGAAAATAAAGTGTGTGTTATGGACTCTGAGAGAGAATCTGATATTTGGCAGTTTTATTAAGTATCACCCATGGGAACCCCATCTGTAGACGCAGGAGTGGAAGACGAAGAATGAGAGTGATGGGTTTCTCTGGAGCTGGAAGGAACTGTCAGGATCACCCCAGGTTGGGTCAAAATGACCACTGTCTCCGTCAGTGTTTGGATATCATGTGCTTCAGGAAGGACTGAATGTTGGGTCAGATAACTCTTGCAGCTGAGGCAGTCCTTGAAGGAGCTGGCAGCCGAAGTCTTTCCTATTATATTGCTCCCAGCAGCTGGGGCAAATCCATCCTTGAAGAGGTGTCTGTGTCCAATCACAGTTCTTGCCTTTTAGTTCTTGTGAAACCTAAATTGTTTGCTTTATAATTTTTTTAAATGCTTCCTTATAAATCCTCAATACCAAGATATCATAAATCCAGGAATTAAAAAAATAATATTTCTATTTATGCAATTTCATAAATTCCTCTGTACAGAAATCAGGACTAAAACATACTTTTTTTTTTTTTTTGCGGTACTCGGGCCTCTCACTGTTGTGGCCTCTCCCGTTGCGGAGCACAGGTTCCGGACGCGCAGGCTCAGCGGCCATGGCTCACGGACCCAGCCGCTCCGCGGCATGTGGGATCTTCCCGGACCGGGGCACGAACCCGTGTCCCCTGCATCGGCAGGCGGACTCTCAACCACTGCGCCACCAGGGAAGCCCCTAAAACATACTTTTGATAACTAACAAATTGTCTGGTTTGGGAACCAAATCTGTTGCATAAATGTAAATTGCATTAAGTTTATAGTTATTCTCTAAGGGATTATTGCCAAATCAGTTAGTTTCACTGCGTGTCCCAATATTCAGGTTGATGTATAAGTTTAAATAGAAAAAATATATATATTTGATATTGAAATGCACTTTTTAAAGGGAGGAAAGGTAAATTTTTAAAGTTGAAGGACACACAGTTCTAAATGATTTATTGGCTGTCTACCATTCTCAGATGCCTGCAAATCAATGTTACACGTGGCATCTTTCAGATGATGTGGGCTATTTCAAGGAAGTGCTTTTGCTTTTCATGATTAAAATACATGAAGAGAAAAGTACATGAAGAGAAAAGTGTAGTGTTAATCTAAATAGGCTGAAACACTGATTTTAAAGGCTAAAATCATTCTGAAAGATAGTCTCAAATCTGGTATTTCAATACTGTGGTTTCCTTAGATTATAATCTTGAGAGACAGTGCTTCACTCTCACCTAATCATGCTGGATTTCAAAATCGTTTCATAGTGTAGTGTTGAAATTCTGGCAGGACTTGGCAATTAAAAGCAGAGGAGAGCTTTCACAAAGGAGCTTGTCATTGTTCTTGGCTTCCCTGATTTCATGCTCATCAATACAACATTTCTCAAGGGCTGAGGAAAATCAGTACATGATTCTAAATGTCAATGCTAGAGATGATATTAAGGGAAATGAAAAGTTCTCCTTCCTGTGCTGTTTCTGATTCATCTTGAATCAAGTTATTGTCTTATCATCATCATAGACTGCATGAAAGAAGGCTATGCTGCATGCCTAGTGTAGGGGTTTAAACATTTCACAGCATTGCCATGAATCCCTAGGTGTGGCAACAATATTTTTATTTGAAGTTGTCATAAACTTTCAAAATACTTGAAAATAAGTGCCTGCACATGACAAAGGCAAATTTTTCATTCCTGCTTCTGCTTCTGCTTTTTCCCTTGGGTGGTAAATCCTCTAAGGACAAACAGAAGCCTCATTACATAAATAAAATAGGATAGTGAATGTCATTTTCAGTCCAAAGTTCTGTCCAGGCAATAACAATGATGTACAGAGGAGGCCAAGTAGTTGTGCAAGAACTTGATCTGTTGGCTCTACTTTTGATTCAACCAGTGAGAAAAGTTACATTGTGTATCAAGAAGCTATTTTCTCCCCTTCTCTCTCATCTATCTATCTATCTATCTATCTATCTATCTATCTATCTATCATCTACCTATCCACCTACCTATAAATTTTATGTAAATACTTCCTTAATCATCTCAAGTTCAGACAGCTGCATCAATTCCTCTCAAGTTACTCCCAGCGTTCTTCCAGGTGATATATTTAGGCCAAATGCACTTCTGTCTCTATATACTATTTATTTCATTTACATTTGTCATTTTTCATATTGCATCATGACCATAAGATGGGACCACCATTATCAAAGTAACCAAAGTTCCATCAAGTTCTGTTTATTCTCTGGTAGCCCTTCTACTCCATGTGATTAACCCGAGTCTCACTTAATTTTCTTGGTAGCATGAAAGCAAATATTTTGTAATTTCCTCTACCCTCTTTTATCTATTTATCCACAAGGTCCCATTGATTTATATGCATTTTAAAATTATAAATATTAGCTAATTTAATTTCTACTAGATTTCTATCTTTCTCTTTTCTCCTGTAATGCAATACATTCCTTAGCGCAAAACTGCCAAACCAAACTTTAAGGTCATTCTGACATAAGCAAGTGATATAACAGGGAAGAAAAACCAACCCCTTATAATTGTGGGGAAAAAAAAGGTGGGGGTGGAAGGAAGGGATACAATCAGAGGATAGAAATATTTCCTCACTCAACTTCCATTTACTAAATACCTCGCTCATATTTCCATCCTTACATGGTTCTCGTTCCATGATATTCAATCATCCATCAGATACATATTGATTCTTTGCTATGTGCCAAGTTCTGCCTTTGGTTGTAGAAATTAAGCAGTAAGCAATATAGAGAACCCCTGATCTTAGGGATTTTATATTAAAAGATGTGTTAAGTGTGTGAAAGGTGAATGCACTTACATTAAGTGTGAGCAGTTTTAATTTAAGTGTAGTAATATGGTGTAACCAGAGTTGTCGTATCTCATTGGAATGTAAGTAACAGAAATCCAAATACAGAGAGAATAGGTAAGGGAAAATGTACTAGACATTTACTGGGCCGTGTGATATAATCTGAGTGAAGTTTAGGTGAGCAAAGGCCAAAGTACATGGATATAACTGGACCTAAAAGACAATGGTCGTAAAAGACGTTGCCATTCTCTTGGGAGGGTTTCTGATGATATTTCCTGATCCTTATGTGGCATGACTTATCTGTATGGAAGATGCAAAGTGTGGAAATTCTAGCTGATATTTAAATAAATTCTTCAATAGACTTGATAGTCACTGAGGCCTTGCATTCTGGAATAAAAAGGGCAAGAGGGAAGCTTCCCAATGTAAGAAACTATACTTTTTGTGAATCTGTCCAATAAAAGGTATTTTTATTTGCTTTAAATTCAAAAACAAAGAAAACCTAGAAACCAAATATATGTCAACTTATGTTTATTTCAAACTAAGGGAGGAAATTGTTTTTACACTTTTAATATTTCTTAAGCTTTCCTTTTCTCCTTATGTAAATCTGTTACTAAATCAGTGCTTCTAATTGAAAATCACAGTATCTTACAATTTGGAATGAATAGCGCATGAAAGCGAAAACCTTTTCTGACGCATTTCTAGTACCCAGGATAGTGCCTGATAAGTACAAAATAATTATTTGTTGCATATATATATACCATTGTAACAAATCATAGTGAAGAAATGTAATTTGTTACAGGCTGTAAAAGTACTATAATTTTTGTACATATTTTATATGTCTGGCACTCTTCTAAGTGTTTCTGATATATTATTTCATTATCTCTGTTCTTCCTACCACCTGATAATGAGTTACTATTTTTCATATTATACATATAAGAATACTAGTCCTTAAAAAGGCTTATCAACTGGGGTAGGATATTGAGAAATTGACAGAAAAGGACTTGATCACAAATAAACCTAGTTTCAAAGCTGTGTTTTTACATTGCAACATGCAAAAGCCATCTGGTCTACTTCACTATCTGGACATTGCATCAATTTAGAAATGAATGTCAGCTTCAATTATAATACAATGAAATTAAAGAAACCAAGATATCCAAGTGCAACCTCTTGAAATCTTTCAATTAAAATGTGTAAAGCAGGTATTTTTACTACATAATGAATGACATATATTATCCATGAAAATTTTCTAGAAGCTTATATGCATTTTTTTTTTATTTTGTTTTTTTTTTGTGTGTGTGTGTTTTTTATTTTTTTGCGGTACGCTGGTCTCTCACTGCTGTGGCCTCTCCCGTTACGGAGCACAGGCTCCGGATGCGCAGGCTCAGCGGCCATGGCTCACGGGCCTAGCCGCTCCGCGGCGTGTGGGATCCTCCCGGACCGGGGCACAAACCCATGTCCCCTGCATCGGCAGGTGGACTCTCAACCACTGCGCCACCAGGGAAGCCCTGCATTCTGTATTAGAGAAAGTCCATATCAGTTTCCTCCTTTCAATCAAACCAGTTCATAAGCATTCCTCTAAATGCTTCTAACAGTAACATATCAGGTAGGAAGAGAATTTTCCATACAGGTTTGTATTTTTCTGTGATTTACTTCACATGTCTCAACTATGCCACTTCTCTGAAAAATACACTTGTTTTGGGGTGAACTTTTGGAATCGAATAGAATGACAGATGCTATGCTTCCTGTCCCCTTGCTTCTCCCCTTCTTTTCCTTTGAATGAGAATTCTTATCTGCTTTGGGTCAGCATTTTAGCTTTGAAAGTTTGGACTTAGATTTTAGTTTATTTACCATTCTTTTTTCACAGTAAATCAGGAACAGATTTTAGCTTTTAACCTCCAGGACCCTCAAAATATTCTGATTTTTTTTTAATGAAGCAATAATGAATTTCATAACTAATTGTGCCACTTTAATTGTGTTAAGATATAGACTGATGTTCCAAAATATCAGCATAACAAGAAGATTTAGGTACTCAGGCTAATTTAAACATGGAGGCATCATTAGAAATAGAGGCCGTAATAAAATAGAGTACTGGGGACTTTTTAAATTAAGGTTATTTAATCCAAATCACATTTAGGGTATACGTATTTGTACCAGTTATCAAACTTGGTGTCACAAATAAATTGAATACTAGGTTGACAAAATGTAAAAGATACAGATTAGATTCTAAACGTGGATTCTACAGCCTATTAATACACATACTTCAGGCAAATATATATATATATATAAAATTACAAAAATTTTTCTTTTTTTCTGAATTGAGTTTTAGAGATAGCTATGTAATTGACACACACAAAATAATCAAAACGTTCTATAACTCCAGTGGATAATTTTGAGGGTAGAAATATTCACTATTTTATATTTTAAGGAATACAACTAATTAAAAAATAATTAATTTTGTCTTACTTTTTCCCATTGCTCGTAATGGAAAGTGACATGTAAATACACTTGTCTCTTTCCTCATTGGCACTTACCTACATATCTTTAATAGCTTTATTGTTTTAGCTCTGCCAAGAGATTAGTTAGTAAATTAAGGCAAAACAAATCCTGTGAACAGCTAGAAACTACAATATTTTATTAATTTTAGTCAATGTAACTCTAAATAATTTTACACTAACAATGGACCAAACAGAACAAATAAAATATTTTTCAAGAGTAAACAAATAAAGTAGTCTAGGTCAAGTTGTCCTAATGTCCCTAAATAAAGTAATTGACAAAATACATTAAAGTCTATGATATAGTAAGTGGCATAACATATTGTGTATATCATAATAATATTTCTTCCTTTCCTTCCTCTAGTTACTGAACCCCCTAATTATCTCATTATTTGATCACTTAAAAGTTATTCAACAAATGATCATCCCATGATTAACATCAGAAACTGAAAGTTCACTGTCTAAAATGATTCAAAATACCACTTTCAAGATTTACTTGTAAATTTAATTTACTTTATAAAAGATGGACTCTCTTTTCAAGAATAACATAAAAATCAATTCATTCTTCTGTATATTAATATTATGTCATTTGTGTTTAAACTTTTCATCTAATAAGAGATTACTTGCAGGAGTCTATAATTACTCTGACAGATGTGCTTTAGAAAATGCAAAAATAAAATGTGGAGATTAATATTAACAAATTTACTATTGGCATCAAATGTTTTATTAAGTAAAAGGTTTTGTTTAAAATCCTTAGCTTAGCACAATTTGATAGAAATTCCTGAATATCAGAGCATTTAAAATAGATTCTTACTTTAAACTTGGCATATTTCTTGTAAGATATAATATAATTGAATTGAACATGGCTGTCTGTAAAACTACAAATATGATCAGAAGAAACTCAAACTAAATTAAGTTTTAGCAGCCGAAATTTATTCTAAAATGACACTGACATAAAAAATGGCTTATTGAAATTTGTAAATCTTATTCCGTAAGTTCTTGCTAGAGAGAGTCTAGAAGTGTTCTGCTCAGACTATGTAGATCAAGGCAAAGTTCTTTTATTAGTAACACTATTCAGAAAATGATTTTCTTTTGAATCTATAAATGTAAAATTCTCAGTTAAAGTATTTCCAACATGATCTTCCATCTCTAAATTGATTTTATTTCTAAATAAATGTAATTACTTTAAATGCCTAAATTATGTAGTTGAGTCTTATCTAATTCTTTAGTTTCCAGATAGATAAGAGTTAAACAATGGCATCCCAGGCCACTAGGCTTTGCTCTCTCTGCTGCCACTGCCAAACTATGTGTCCTGACCTAGGTGTGAGACTCTCATAATAGATGCAGTTTTTCATAATTCAGCTTCTCATGTAGAGTACCATTTGCAGTTTATATACTGATGCCTTATATACTATAAGATACATTGATGATAATGCATTTCTGAAACCACTGAGAGCATGATTTAGAGCCATAACAGAAATAACAGAATACACATAAAAACTCTTTAATTTTCAATGCACTCCTTCTCAAATTGGAATAATTGTAAATTCAAATATTTTGAGCACTTCCTTACTTTCTGGCACTACAAGGTGCTCCACGTTCTTCTGTGTATTTCTTTTCCCCATTCTTAGATTGGCCTTTTTTCCAAAGAGCCCAGGTTTCTTTATAAAAAATCCATATCTAAATGCTAGGTGTGCTTCAAGCTAAAGTGGTGTAATTTCTTTAAGCACTTCTCATCTGACAAGCAAGAAAAATATGTACTTATGTATGTATGTATTCTTTCCCATGTATATGCATATCTATAAATAGTTGCAAGCATCTCTGTCTATATTAAGATCTACATGAGCTTACTTATGTCTCCAACTCTAATCTATTGATACATGATCACTCTCTAGCCTTCTCCCCCACCTGTAAACTCCCACCCCAACAATGAAAACCCTGACTTCCACCATCTGACATCTATTATTTAAATGTTCAATTCCATTATATGTGTATAGAGGTAAAATAATTGATAAACTGTACCTCACAGAGAAACATCTTTATCAATTAAAGTAAAATACATATGTACAGATAGTTTGCTTTTAGTCTTAGAGACTCCATTTATTTTCAGAGTCACCTTGGTCAGCACCCTTTCTCTCCACTCCCTTCAGTGGAGTTATTTTATATGTTTGTTTGTAATATAGGTGAAGAGTTTTTAACATTCTATATTCTATCCTGGGATCTCATAACCTCCTAATTGATATTCTCCATTGCATATATAAAGATTTACTATTCGTGTCGTAAAGCTCTGTGAATTTTGACAAATAGGTATTCTGCTCTTGTTGGATGGAGTGTTCTATAAACGTTAGTGAGATCAAGTTCACTGATAGTGCTGTTCAGGTCAACTAATGATTTTATTGTTGGCTTGATGCATCAGTTATTGAAAGAAGGGTGTTGAAATTTCAACTATAATACTGAAATTATCTACTTTTTTGCTTTCAGTTTTACAAGAAATAATTAAGTTTCTAAATCAGTTGGTTTTAAGAAAAATAAAGTATTCTTTTTTTTTTTTTTTACATCTTTATTGGAGTATAATTGCTTTACAATGGTGTGTTAGTTTCTGCTTTATAACAAAGTGAATCAGTTATACATCTACATATGTTCCCATATCTCTTCCCTCTTGCATCTCCCTCCCTCCCACCCTCCCTATCCCACCGCTCTAGGTGGTCACAAAACACCGACCTGATCTCCCTGTGCTATGCGGCTGCTTCCCACTAACTATCTATTTTATGTTTGGTAGTGTATATATGTCCATGCCACTCTCTCACTTTGTCACAGCTTACCCTTCCCCCTCCCCATATCCTCAAGTCCATTCTCTAGTAGTTCTGTGTCTTTATTCCCATCTTATCCCTAGGCTCTTCATGACCTTTTATTTTGTTAGATTCCATATATGTGTGTTAGCATATGGTATTTGTCTTTCTCTTTCTGAGTTACTTCACTCTGTATGACAGACTCTAGGTCCATCCACCTCACTACAAATAATTCAATTTCATTTCTTTTATGGCTGAGTAATATTCCATTGTATATATGTGCCACATCTTCTTTATCCATTCATCCAATAATGGACATTTAGGTTGCTTCCATCTCCTGGGTATTATAAATAGAGCTGCAATGAATATTTTGGTACATGACTCTTTTTGAATTATGGTTTTCTCATGGTATATGCCCAGTAGTGGGATTGCTGGGTCATAAGGTAGTTCTATTTGTAGTTTTTTAAGGAACCTCCATACTGTTCTCCATAGTGGCTGAACCAATTCACATTCCCACCAGCAGTGCAAGAGTGTTCCTTTTCTCTACACCCTCTCCAGCATTTATTGCTTCTAGATTTTTTGATGATGGCCATTCTGACTGCTGTGAGATGATATCTCATTGTAGTTTTGATTTGTATTTCTCTAATGATTAATGATGTTGAGCATTCTTTCATGTGTTTGTTGGCAGTCTGTATATCTTCTTTGGAGAAATGTCTATTTAGGTCTTCTGCCCATTTTTCGATTGGGTTGTTTGTTTTTTTGTTATTGAGCTGCATGAGCTGCTTGTAAATTTTGGAGATTAATCCTCTGTCAGTTGCTTCATTAGCAAATATTTTCTCCCATTCTGAGGGTTGTCTTTTTGTCTTATTTAAGGTTTCCTTTTCTGTGCAAATGCTTTTAAGTTTCATTAGGTTCCATTTGTTTACTTTTGTTTTTATTTCCATTTCTCTAGGAGGTGGGTCAAAAAGGATCTTGCTGTGATTTATGTCATAGAGTGTTCTGCCTGTGTTTTCCTCTAAGAGTTTGATAGTTTCTGGCTTTACATTTAGGTCTTTAACCCATTTTGAGCTTATTTTTGTGTATGGTGTTAGGGAGTGTTCTAATCTCATACTTTTACATATACCTGTCCAGTTTTCCCAGCACCACTTATAGAAGAGGCTGTCCTTTCTCCACTGTACATTCCTGCCTTCTTTATCAAAGATAAGATGAAAAATAAAGTATTCTGGATGGGCCCGACCTAATCAGAAGGACCCTTGTAAGGGCTGAACTCTTTCAGGTAGAAGAGATTAGGAGAATAAGAAAGATTTGGTATAAAGAAGAGTCTTTTCTTTTTTAAACCATGTTTTTAATTGATGTGTAGTTAATTTACAATGTTGTGTTAGTTTCAGATGTACAGCAAAGTGATTCTGTTATAGATATATACATAAATTTATTCTTTTTAAGATTCTTTTCCATTATAGCTTATTATAAGATACTGAAAATAGTTCCCTGTTCTGTATAGTATGTCCTTGTTGTTTATCTACTTTATATATAGTAGTGTGTATATGTTAATCCCAAACTCCTATTTTTTTTTTTTTTTTTTTTTGTGGTATGCGGGCCTCTCACTGTTGTGCCCTCTCCCGTTGCGGAGCACAGGCTCCGATGTGCAGGCTCAGCGGCCATGGCTCATGGGCCCAGCCGCTCGGCGGCATGTGGGATCTTCCCGGACCGGGGCACGAACCTGTGTCCCCTGCATCGGCAGGCGGACTCTCAACCACTGCGCCACCAGGGAAGCCCACCAAACTCCTAATTTATCTCTCTCCCCAGCCCCCAGGAAGATTCTTATTGTTTTCTTTAATGGTGGCAGGGGCCACGTGGCATGGAATGCAGTCAGCTTCTAGGAGATGAGCAGAGTTCCTGGTTGACAGCCAGCAGGGAAATGAGGAACTCACTCCTACAAATATGAGTGGATTCTGCCAACAGCCTGAATGAGCTGGGGACCAGACTGCTCTACAGAGTCTTCAGATCAGAATGAAGCCCACCTGATACCTTGAATGTGCGAAGTTAGGAAGAGAACCTAACTGTGCAGCATCCAGACTCCTGATCGACACAAATGTGACAAAATGAATTGGTGTTGTTTTACACTCCTAATGTTGTCATAACTGTTCACAGCAAAAGAAAACCCATACATTACTTGGTCATTATAATTTATAAATAATAGCAAACATGTAATGCAATTTATAGAACAGTCTATTCTACACAGTGAAACACATAAAAATTATTATGTATTGACATCACATGGTATGATGGTTAAAAGCATAAACTCTAGGGACAGGTCATTTGCAATGAAACTGGCCTTCACTAGTTTTATCTGTTGACCTTGAACAAGTTATTTAACCAATCTGTGTCTCAACTTATTCATCAGTAAATGAGGATAATAACAGGTCTGTCAAAATAATTAAATGAGTTGATATTTGTAAGTTGCTTAAAATAATGCCTGGAAAATAGTAAATAATATATAAATTATTGCTAAATAAACATATCCTTGAAATGTTTACTAATTGTTTTTCTGCCATGTGAAACTACTCATGTTACACTTGTTGATCTACCTAATTAAAATTAGATTTAATGAGCTACTGTATTATCTTCCAATTTGGAATTCAACTGTTCTCTGTTTCATATTACATATAAATATATTTCATATTAAATTTAAATTACACTAATATACAAACTTAGAATTCAAGCATTTCAGGAGATAACTTTGAAATTAAAGATAGATGTTTATTTTCAAGTCAGTGGATTCATTCATTCATGCCTTTATTCATTCAATATTTATCAATATTTATTCTGTGCCTACATAAACCTGACTACAAAATTGGCTAGAGATTGACACTGTTCTAAAAAAAAAAAGGTTTAATTATGAAGATCGATGCTAATGATTTTTGGAACTTATGTTCAAAAGGTTATGAAGGAGAATTCTCTGGCAACTGAGGTGATAGATGAATTTTTTTTAAAATGTGATAATTGCCATATTATTTGCCTAAGCTTATGTATATGGCAGAAAATTTGTGGAGGAACCTTAGCTGCATGCAAATCAGAAGTTAGGGTTATACAGTTGATTATTCATTCATTCAGTATTTAAATAATTCAAAATATATTTATTGAGAACCTAATATTTAGAAGACCTTATCATAGATGAAAGTATTACATAGATGGATAATGCCCAGGAGATCTCAGAGTGTGTTGGGGAAGACAGTTACACAAACAGTTGTAGTACTATGGGAAGTAAGGGAAGTGATATTAGGTTTCAAAGTGAGTCTGCATTATTTTGCTGATGTTTCTGGAAAAACTGTTATGGAAGATGTGTGGTAGTTTGTGTGTAAAGGGTTTTTTTTTTTCAGCACTCATTCCTCTCTCCTTAAAGTTAAAGCATTTAGAAAGCTAAAGCAAAACCAAACAAGCAATGAGCCAGTGTTCTGGATACAGCTTAGACCACTTTCCCATTGTATGCAAGTGTATCAGCTTAGAAGGATAATACGTCAGGTCTCATCCTGCCATTGTTAGTTCTGGCAGCAAGTAAAGCCACAGAGATGGCAGTTTTAGAAGTAGTGGAAGTGACAGGACATCATGTTCTTGTGTCTAAGCACCAATCTGTAGACATGAGAAGCTTAAAGTTTTGGTAATAGGAGCATCTCCCTGAACCAAGGTTGTAGGAATTTTTCTGTGTCTTTAAATTCAATAACCCCAGACTTTCCTCTATGCCTTCACAAGCACACTTCAGCTATTCCAGCTTTTCTGTGTATGTTTCAGTGTAATTTCTGCTTGAGATACCTACTGTGGTTCCTTTTTCCTTCTCAAAACCCTGAAAAATGTGGTAGTTAATTGTTTTGAAGAAAGTCACTAGGCCAACAAAACTGGAGTAAAGAGTCAACATTCTCTGCCCATCCCACACCCACCAGAGGTTATGAGTAGAAGCGTAGAGTACACAAATTTAAGCATAATCTAAGTTTTATAGGTCTGGAACACAGAGTGGTTATGGAACCAATCAGGACCCTATGGGGCCTTCCTGGGACAGATCCCCCTGCCCATGTCCTCTGTCTGTCTCTGTTTGTAGAGAAGCTGTAGTTTCCTAGGCCTCTCCTGAGTCACAAAAGCCTGGCTCAAGAATTCATGATTAAAAGGATGTAGTGACAGGGCTTCCCTTGTGGCGCAGTGGCTAAGAATCCACCTGCCAATGCAGGGGACACGGGTTCGACCCCTGATCCGGGAAGATCCCACGTGCCGCAGAGCAACTAAACCCGTGCACCACAGCTACTGAGCCTGCACTCCAGAGCCCATGAGCCACAACTACTGAAGCCCGCACACCTAGAGCCCATGCTCTGCAACAAGAGAAGCCACCGCAATGAGAAGCCCGCCCACTGCAACGAAAGAGTAGCTCCCACTCACCGCAACTAGAGAAAGACTGTGCCCAGCAACGAAGACCCAACACAACCAAAAATTAATTAATTAATGTAAAAAAAAAAAGGATGTAGTGACAAAAATAGCAGTTGGGCCAGAAGAACTGGTAAGAATTTAACCAGTAAATCAGCCAGTCAGCAGTCACAGAGTCTTTGTTTTTTCTCTGAAGTACCTAGGTGACAGTATCTGATACATGTTTCGTGAGTTGTTTGGCAGATGCTACAACCCACACCAAACGGAGGAAGTTTACTACTTGATGACTATGAGCACGTAGCCCGCACACCTACTAGAGCCTAAGGACTGATAAGGTTAGCCCCTGTGACACCCCTCTGTTACCTCACCATCAACTAATCAGAGAATTGTGCACAAGCTGATCATATACCCTCTGACTCCCCTCCCTCACCTGACCTTTAAGAATGTTTTTCTGAAACCCATTGAGAGTTCAGGTTTTTTGAGCATTAGCCGCCCTGGACTTCTTGTATGGCACCTTACAATAAACACTGCACTTTCCTTCACCACAACCCGGTGTCGGTAGATTGACTTTACTGTGTGTGGGTGAGTGGACCCAAGTTTGGTTAGGTAACAGTTAAGTGAGCATAACAGGAGCATGTGACTGCAAAGTTAAATAGTAATCGAAAGTCTAAAATGTTTATGCATCATACAAAGGAATTTTGACTTTATATTTAAGCAGTACACCTAGAATCAAACAGTATTGCCATTGAGAATAGGTGCCCCATGATGTAGAGTCTTAGGGAATAAGGTATAGATAGATCAGAAACACTTTATAAAGAACTTGGCAGGAGGGATTACTTCTATGTATGCCAAGCCCATTGACTTGTAAATTGCAAGCACAATGTACCTACATTTACAGTGTCATTTGTCTCAAAACCTTGTTTTTCTTTTCTAATTCTGAAATAAAGTTAAGGAAGAATAAAAATACAAGCCTGCTCCCCACTTATTAATTCTAAAACTATGTATTGAATGTCTTTGTACTATGCTAGATATGGAAGATAGATGACTAAGATAGATAACATCTCTGACTTCATAGAGTTTACTGTCATTAAGTAAGAGAACTTTTATGAATATCATCAGGCAAATAAATAACAATTATAAACAATATAATATGCAATACCATATGAGTAATATAAGCAAACATAAGGGTGTGATGTTATGTTTTGTGTTGGTCATGTAATTTGGCTTTAAGGTGAGGTATTTCTAAGACATTCTTGAGGAAAAGGCAATTCAGCTGAGAACTGATGAATGGCTCTGAAATCACCATCCAAAGACCAAGGAAAAACAGTTCCAGGGAGAGAAAATGGCATGTGTAAGGACTCTAAATTAAGATAGAGCTTATCTTTCAGATGAATTGAACATAAGGTCCTGGAATATAGAGATTGAGAGGAAGCAAGCAGAATAAAGATGGAATGGCAAGTAAAGATTTACAGGCCAGGTTAAGAGTTCTGCATTTTATTCTAAATGTACTGAAAATGTTCTCAATGTATGTTAAGCATGATAATTCACTGATCAGAGTTATTGAAAATTTGTTCATTACAATTTCAAGAGTGAATTAGGTAGAATTACCAGGGAATGAACTGTCCAAAGCAAAATGGGGCAGCTAATTAAAAAAAATACTGCAATAATTCAGGTGAAATTGATCACAGTGGCTCAAACTACTGTTTGTAATAAGGGAAAATAAAATGGGTGCAGTTATATATTGATAAGAGTAAATTGACAAGACTAAATGATAGATTGGATGTACAGAGTAACAGAAGTGAAGTGCCAAAACAGCTTTCTGGAAAAAATGTGTTTAAAAAAGAACCACATTCTGAGCTAAGTTATATAACTGTGAGCAGATGGGAATGTAGTTGGTTCAATAAAGTAAGTTTGGAATGACTAAAGCAGATCTGTTCTGGAGATATACATTTTGGGGCCTCTAAGTATAAATGAGATTTAAAGCCATGGGAGAGAATGTATTTTCCTAGGGAGAAAGTTGCCATAAGAAGAAAAGAAGACATAAGATTAAATGCATAGGAAATTCAAATTTATTGACACTTGTACGGAGATGAGACAACAAAGGAGACTGAAAATGAGTCATCAGAGAGAGAGAAAAGTAAGAGTAGAATGTGACAGAAGGCAAGGAACTGGGCTGCTTCAAGAATGGGGAAATGGGAAATAAAGAACAGTAACCAGAGATTACAGCAATATGGAGATGCTCTACTCAGAGCAGGTTTGGTTGCTTACTGTTTTATAATGAAAATCTTTTGCAGGAAGTAATAAAATAAACAAATAAAATAAACAAATAAAATAAAGTAAACAAATAAAATAAAATTAATAAAACAAAGTAAAGAAGAAGTTTAGGAAATGGAGAACAAATATTTTTAAAGAGGATGATATATCTTCTCAATGTACAATCTTTGTCTCTCTTTTATTATTTTTTAAGTTTTCAGATTTAAAAGTAATGAGTTCTCACTTTCCTAAATTATTTTATTATTTGTTACATAAGAAATAATTCCTCATTATTCAATCCTCAGGGTATCACATAACTGTTAAAACATTATTAAAATTATTGGAACTATGAATCCAATGACCTGATCCACTTACCTGTCTACCCTGATTATTATCAGTTAAAAAAATGTCTATTAAGTGATGATTACTTGTAGAGGAGTGGTTTTATCCTCCACATTCACATACACATAATGATATGAATTAGTTTTATTAGCGAAACAAACAAGAAAACACAATGAAGAATAATATAAAAAGCAAGACTTACAAGTGACATATAGAAAAACACATGCCTCTAACAATTTGGGGTACTTGTGCTATAGTAGTCTCTTAATTGATAGAATTCTTTTTTTCCATCCTGGAGTTACTTAGATTAAATTGCTATCTAAAGCATTACAATGAAATATATGATTAAGTTTAAAAACATGATGAATTTATTTCAAATTGACCCACTTCAATAGTGTCAGAAAGCAGTAGAGTGAAGTAAATTCTTCTGGTAATTCACCCGTTTACTGCCTGAGACCATCTCTCTTGATCACAAATCAATATTTCTTTCTTTCTTTCATCAGTGATCATAAAACTTTTCAATAATTCTAATTTTAAAGAATGATTAAATCCCTCAAACAGAGGCATTTGCATATTCATGGAAAGCTTATGAAGAAAAAAGATTTTAAGAAAAAAGTAGGGATGAAAGAAAGGAAAAGGGGAGAAGTATCCAAAGTAGAATTTAAATCACGAAAACATCCAGAAATTTTTAAAAAATGAATGAGTTGGGCCAAATATAGGTAGCTATCTCTCATAGCTAAGAAAATCACTGAGGAAAAATCCAGCCACAGTTTTAAAAACTCTTGCTTTATTAACTATTTTGTTCTCTGTGTTCCACAACAACATTATATGTTTTCATTGTAATTCAAAAGGGTGTGGGAATTGGACATAAAAAAAAAAAAAAGATTTGTGCAGTGGAAATCATAGTATGGCATGCAAACCACACAAAAATGTTTCAACATGAATTGTAAATATATGCACATCCCCTATCCCAGTGTACAGTCCTCTCCTCTCTGAAGAGTCCCTAACATCTTTCAAACTGAATTGATTCCTTAATTCTCTATATTCCCCTAGTCCATTTGGGGGGTTAACAAAAAAATTTTAGGATTGAAATAAATTATTGGAGAGAGAATATTGGGAGATGAAAAATTATTTTCCTTTTATTGAAACATTTACTGGTTGATAAAGCCTAAGTAACAAATTCTGTATCTAGTCAAGTATTAAACCCTACGGTACAATAAAGTGGAAACAGGTCTTGCTTTCTCTTTGTGTTGCTGTACAGGCCAAGCTGAGGAAACTAATGAAAAACTATTTTTCTACCAACTTAGGATGGTATTACACTGACTGCTTCATTTCTCCAACTCTGATTAGCTCTGCTCCCATTCATGGCTTTTTATGGTCAACAGTGCTTGCTGGCCAAAGCATCTACCCGCCTCCTTTTCCAACCTAAACTTAATGTTTGTGAATATCTACACCATATCCTGGAGATGATCCTGTTACTGAAGGAAACTCTGGTTCACTGGCTAGATGTACAGCAAAGCCAATCTACTGACGCTGGGTTTGTGGTGAAGGAAAGTATAGAGTTTATTTGCAGGACACTAAGCAAGAACAGTGGGTAGCTCATTCTCAAAAGACCTGAAATCCCCAAGGCTTTTAGGCAAGGGTCTTTAAAGACAATGTTAAGGGAGAGAGTCATAGGAAGACTAATCACCTCGTGAACCTTCTTCTGATTAGTTGGTGGTGAAGTAGCAGGGTAATGTTTCTGGAATCTCAATCATCAACCTACTGTGTCCAACCAGTTTGGGGTCTCTGTGCTTGAGTTCAGCATATAGTCACCATCCTCTGATGGGTGAGGGGTTTTAGTTTCTGCAGAACAACTCAAAGGTATGCATCAGATTGTTATCTATGTCAATTCAGGGGGAACTAGGAGTCCTGTGACTCTACTATTCTAATCATTAACTGTTTGAGTCTGCTCTGCAGAACTCCACAAAGGCCTAGGACACTAAAGTCTTTTTTCTACAAGCAAGAAACAGGAGACACAGAGGGGCTTCCATACCTAGGAGAGCTCTGTAGGGTCCTACGTGGTTTCAACCCTTGCGCCTTTTCTTTGATACTCCTCAGTCTTAAAGGGAACAAAGGTGGGACGAGAAAGGGAATAAAGTTTTGGATAGAGAGATTAACTATAAACTCGGCAAGGGAACTCAGTTTTAGGGTGTGAAATAAAATTTATATTTTATGGCAAGACAAGAAAAAAATTTTTTAACATCTTTATTGGGGTATAATTGCTTTACAATGGTGTGTTAGTTTCTGGTTTATAACAAAGTGAATCAGTTATACATATACATATGTTCCCATATCTCTACCCTCTTGCGTCTCCCTCCCTCCCACCCTCCCTATCCCACTCCTCCAGGCGGTCACAAAGCACAGAGCCGATATCCCTGTGCCATGCGGCTGCTTCCCACTACCTTACGTTTGTTAGTGTGTATATGTCCATGACTCTCTCTCGCCCTGTCACAACTCACCCTTCCCCCTCCCCATAACCTCAAGTCCGTTCTCAATTAGGTCTGTGTGTTTATTCCTGTCTTACCCCTAGGTTCTTCATGACATATTTTTTTCTTCTTAAATTCCATATATATGTGTTAGCATACGGTATTTGTCTTTTTCTTTCTGACTTACTTCACTCTGTATGACAGACTCTAGGTCTATCCACCTCATTACAAATAGCTCCATTTCATTTCTTTTTATGGCTGAGTAATATTCCATTGTATATATGTGCCACATCTCCTTTATCCATTCATCCGATGATGGGCACTTAGGTTGTTTCCATCTCTGGGCTATTGTAAATAGAGCTGCAATGAACATTTTGGTACATGACTCTTTTTGAATTTTGGTTTTCTCAGGGTATATGCCCAGTAGTGGGATTACTGGGTCATATGGTAGTTCTATTCGTAGCTTTTTAAGGAACCTCCATACTGTTCTCCATAGTGGCTGAACCAATTCACATTCCCAGCAGCAGTGCAAGAGTGTTCCCTTTTCTCCACACCCTCTCCAGCATTTATTGCTTCTAGATTTTTTGATGATGGCCATTCTGACTGGTGTGAGATGATATCTCATTGTAGTTTTGATTTGCATTTCTCTAATGATTAATGATGTTGAGCATTCTTTCATGTGTTTGTTGGCAATCTGTATATCTTCTTTGGAGAAATGTCTATTTAGGTCTTCTGCCCATTTTTCGATTGGGTTTTTTTGTTGTTGTTATTGAGCTGCATGAGCTGCTTGTAAATTTTGGAGATTAATCCTTTGTCAGTTGCTTCATTTGCAAATATTTTCTCCCATTCTGAGGTTGTCTTTTGGTCTTGTTTATGGTTTCCTTTGCTGTGCAAAAGCTTTGAAGTTTCATTAGGTCCCATTTGTTTATTTTTGTTTTTAATTTTCATTACTCTATTAGGTGGGTCAGAAAGGATCTTGCTGTGATTTATGTCAGAGTGTACTGCCTATGTTTTCCTCTAAGAGTTTGATAGTTTCTGGCCTTACATTTAGGTCTTTAATCCATTTTGAGCTTATTTTTGTGTATGGTGTTAGGGAGTGATCTAATCTCATACTTTTACATGTACCTGTCCAGTTTTCCCAGCACCACTTATTGAAGAGGCTGTCTTTTCTCCACTGTACATTCCTGCCACTTTTACCAAAGATAAGGTGTCCATATGTGCATGGGTTTATCTCTGGGCTTTCTATCCTGTTCCATTGATCTATCTTTCTGTTTCTGTGCCAGTACCATACTGTCTTGCTAACTGTAGCTTTGTAGTATAGTCTGAAGTCGGGAGCCTGATTCCTCCAGCTCCTTTTTTCGTTCTCAAGATTACTTTGGCTATTCGGGGTCTTTTGTGTTTCCATACAAATTGCGAAATTTGTTGTTCTAGTTCTGTGAAAAATGCCAGTGGTAGTTTGATAGGGATTGCATTGAATCTGTAGATTGCTTTGGGTAGTAGAGTCATTTTCACCATGTTGATTCTTCCAATCCAAGAACACGGTATATCTCTCCATCTATTTGTATCATCTTTAATTTCTTTCACCAGTGTCTTATAATTTTCTGCATCCAGGTCTTTTGTCTCCTTAGGTAGGTTTATTCCTAGATATTTTATTCTTTTTCTTGCAGTGGTAAATGGGAGTGTTTTCTTGATTTCACACTCAGATTTTTCATCATTAGTATATAGGAATGCCAGAGATTTCTGTGCATTAATTTTGTATCCTGCTACTTTACCAAATTCATTGATTAGCTCTAGTAGTTTTCTGGTAGCATCTTTAGGATTCTCTATGTATGGTATCACGTCATCTGCAAACAGTGACAGCTTTACTTCTTCTTTTCCGATTTGGATTCCTTATATTTCCTTTTCTTCTCTGATTGCTGTGGCTAAAACTTCCAAAACTATGTTGAATAAGAGTGGTGAGAGTGGGCAACCTTGTCTTGTTCCTGATCTTAGTGGAAATGCTTTCAGTTTTTCACTATTGAGGATGATGTTGGCTGTGGGCTTGTCATATATGGCCTTAATTATGTTGAGGAAAGTTCCCTATATGCTTACTTTCTGCAGGGTTTTTATCATAAATTGGTGTTGAATTTTGTCAAAAGCTTTCTCTGCATTTATTGAGATGATCATATGGTTTTTCTCCTTCAATTTGTTAATATGATTTATCACATTGATAGATTTGCGTATATTGAAGAATCCTTGCATTCCTGGAATAAACCCCACTTGATCATGGTGTATGATCCTTTTAATATGCTGTTGGAGTCTGTTTGCTAGTATTTTGTTGAGGATTTTTGCATCTATGTTCATCAGTGATATTAGCCTGTAGTTTTCTTTCTTTGTGACATCCTTGTCTGGTTTTGGTATCAAGGTGATGGTGGCCTCCTAGAGTGCGTTTGGGAGTGTTCCTCCCTCTGCTATATTTTGGAAGAGTTTGAGAAGGATACGTGTTAGCTCTTCTCTAAATGTTTGATGGAATTCGCCTGTGAAGCCATCTGGTCCTGGGCTTTTGTTTGTTGGAAGATTTTTAATCACAGTTTCAATTTCAGTGCTTGTGATTGGTCTGTTCATATTTTCTATTTCTTCCTGATTCAGTCTTGGCATGTTGTGCATTTCTAAGAATTTGTCCATTTCTTCCAGATTGTCCATTTTATTGGTATAGAGTTGCTTGTAGTAATCTCTCATAATCTCTTTTATTTCTGCAGTGTCTGTTGTTACGCCTCCTTTTTCATTTCTAATTCTATTGACTTGAGTCTTCTCCCTTTTTTTCTTGATGAGTCTGGCTAGTGGTTTATCAATTTTGTTTATCTTCTCAAAGAACCAGCTTTTAGTTTTATTGATCTTTGCTATTGTTTCCTTCATTTCTTTTTCATTTATTTCTGATCTGATTTTTATGATTTCTTTCCTTCTGCTAGCTTTGGGTTTTTTTTAATTCTTCTTTCTCTAATTGCTTGAGGTGCAAGGTTAGGTTGTTTATTCGAAATGTTTCCTGCTTCTTAAGGTGGGTTTGTATTGCTATAAACTTCCCCCTTAGAATGCTTTTGCTGCATCCCATAGGTTTTGGGTCGTTGTGTCTCCATTGTCATTTGTTTCTAGGTATTTTTTGATTTCCTCTTTGATTTCTTCAGTGATCACTTCATTATTAAGTAGTGTATTGTTTAGCGTGCATGTGTTTGTATTTTTTCAGATCTTTTCCTGTAATTGATATCTAGTCTCATGGCGTTGTGATCAGAAAAGATACTTGATACAATTTCAATTTTCTTAAATTTACCAAGGCTTGATTTGTGACCCAAGATATGATCTATCCTGGAGAATGTTCCATGAGCACTTGAGAAAAATGTGTATTCTGTTGTGTTTGGATGGAGTGTCCTTTAAATATCAATTAAGTCCATCTTGTTTAATGTATCATTTAAAGTTTGTGTTTCCTTATTGATTTTCATTTTGGATGATCTGTCCATGGGTGAAAGTGGGGTGTTAAAGTCCCCTACTATGAACGTGTTACTGTCGATTTCCCCTTTTATGGCTGTTAGTATTTGCCTTATGTATTGAGGTGTTCCTATGTTGGGTGCATAAATATTTACAATTGTTATATCTTCTTCTTGGATCGATCCCTTCATCATTATGTAGTGTCCTTCTTTGTCTCTTCTAACAGTCCTTATTTTAAAGTCTATTTTGTCTGATATGAGAATTGCTACTCCAGCTTTCTTTTGGTTTCCATTTGCATGGAATATCTTTTTCCATCCCCTTACTTTCAGTCTGTATGTGTCTCTAGGTCTGAAGTGGGTCTCTTGTAGACAGCATATGTAAGGGTCTTGTTTTTGTATCCATTCAGCCAATCTGTGTCTTTTGGTAGGAGTATTTAGTTCATTTACATTTAAGGTAATTATCGATATGTATGTTCCTATTCCCATTTTCTAAATTGTTTTGGGCTCGTTATTATAGGTCTGTTCCTTCTCTTGTGTTTCTTGTCTAGAGAATTTCCTTTAGCATTTGTTGTAAAGCTGGTTTGGTGGTGCTGAACTCTCTCAGCTTTTGCTTGTCTGTAAAGGTTTTAATTTCTCCATCAAATCTGAATGAGATCCTTGCTGGGTAGAGTAGTCTTGGCTGCAGGTTTTTCTCCTTCATCACTTTCAGTATGTCCTGCCACTCCCTTCTGGCTTGTAGGGTTTCTGCTGAGAGATCAGCTGTTAACCTTATGGGGATTCCCTTGTATGTTATTTGTTGTTTTTCCCTTGCTGCTTTTAATGTGCTTTCTTTGTATTTAATTTTTGACAGTTTGATTAATATGTGTCTTGGTGTATTTCTCCTTGGATTTATCCTGTATGGGACTCTCTGTGCTTCCTGGACTTGATTAACTATTTCCTTTCCGATATTAGGGAAGTTTTCAACTATAATCTCTTCAAATATTTTCTCAGTCCCTTTCTTTTTCTTCTTCTTCTGGAACCCCTATAATTCGAATATTGGTGTGTTTAATGTTGTCCCAGAGGTCTCGGAGACTGTCCTCAGTTCTTTTCATCCTTTTTTCTTTATTCTGCTCTGCAGTAGTTATTTCCACTATTTTATCTTCCAGGTCACTTATCCATTCTTCTGCCTCAGTTATTCTGCTATTGATCCCATCTAGAGTACTTTTAATTTCATTTATTGTGTTGTTCATCGTTGCTTGTTTCATCTTTATTTCTTCTAGGTCCTTGTTAACTGTTTCTTGCATTTTGTCCATTCTACTTCCAAGATTTCGGATCATCCTTACTATCATTATTCTGAATTCTTTTTCAGGTAGACTGCCTATTTCCTCTTCATTTGTTAGGTCTGGTGCATTTTTATCCTGCTCCTTTATCTGCTGTGTGTTTTTCTGTCTTCTCATTTTGCTTATCTTACTGTGTTTGGGGTCTCCTTTTTGCAGGCTGCAGGTTCGTAGTTCCCGCTGTTTTTGATGTCTGTCTCCAGTGGCTAAGGTTGGTTCAGTGGGTTGTGTAGGCTTCCTGGTAGAGGGGACTAGTGCCTGTGTTGTGGTGGATGGGGATGGATCTTGTGTCTCTAGTGGGCAGTTTCACGTCTGGTGGTGTGTTTTGCAGTGTCTGTGGCCTTATTATGATTTTAGGCAGCCTCTCTGCTAATGTGTGGGTTTGTGTTCTTGTTTTGCTAGTTGTTTGGCATAGGTTGTCCAGCACTGTAGCTTGCTGGTCGTTGAGTGAAGCTGGATGCTGGTGTTAAGATGGAGGTCTCTGGGAGATTTTCGCCATTTGATATTATGTGGAGCTGGGAGGTCTCTTGCTGACCAGTGTCCTGAAGTTGGCTCTCCTACCTCAGAGGCAAAGCCCTGACTCTTGGCTGGAGCACCAAGAGGCTTTCATCCACACGGCTCAGAATAAAAGGGAGAAAAAGTAGAGAGAATTAGTAGAAGTATGAAGAAAGAAAGAAAGAAAGGAGGGAAGGAAGGAAGGAAGGAAGGAAGGAAGAAAGAAACAAAGAAGGAAAGAAGGCAAGAAGGAAAGAAAGGAGGGAGGGAGGGAGGGAGGGAGGGAGGAAGGAAGGAAGGAGGGAAAGAAGGAAAAAAGAAAGAAAGAAAGAAGATACAGTAAAATAAAATAAAGTATAATAAAGTTATTGAATTAAAAAATACTTATTTAGAAAAAAAAAGGGACGGATAGAACCTTAGGACAAATGTTGGAAGCAAAGCTATACAGACAAAATCTTACACAGAAGCATACACATACACCCTCACAAAAAGAGGTAAAGGGGAAAAAATCATAAATCTTGCTCAGAGACCACCTCCTCAATTTGGGATGATTCGTTGTTTAAAGGAGGGAAGGAAGGAAGGAAGGAAGGAAGGAAGGAAGGAAGGAAGGAAGGAAAGAAAGAAAGAAAGAAAGAGAAAGAAAGAAAGAAAGAAAGAAAGAAAGAAAGAAAGAAAGAAAGAAGGTAAAGTATAATAAAGTTATTAAAATTAATTATTAAGAGAAAAAATTTTAAAAAAAACCATGGACGGATAGAACCCTAGGACAAATGGTGGAAGCAAAACTACACAGACAAGATCTCACACCGAAGCATACACATACACATTCACAACAAGAGGAAAAGGGGAAAAAAATCATAGATCTTGCTCTGGAAGCCCACCTCCTCAATTTGAGATGACTCGTTGTCTATTCATGTATTCCACAGATGCAGGGTACATCAAGTTGATTGTGGAGCTTTAATCCGCTGCTTCTGAGGCTGCTGGGAGAGATTTCCCTTTCTCTTCTTTGTTCTCACAGCTCACAGGGGCTCAGCTTTGGATTTGGCCCTGCCTCTGCGTGTAGGTCGCTGGAGGGCGTCTGTTTTTTGCTCAGACAGGACGGGGTTAAAGGAGCCGCTGATTCGGGGGCTCTGGCGCACTCAGGCCGGGGGTGGAGGGAGGGGCACGGAGTGCGGGGCGGGCCTGTGGCGGCAGAGGCCGGCATGACGTTGCACCAGCCTGAGGTCCGCCGTGCGTTCTCCCGGGGACGTTGTCCCTGGAGCCCGGGAACCTGGCAGTGGCGGGCTGCACAGGCTCCGCGGAAGAGGGGTGTGGATAGTGACCTGTGCTCGCACACAGGCCCCTTGGTGGCGGCAGCGGCAGCCTTAGCGTCTCCCACCCGTCCCTGAGGTCTGTGCTTTTAGCCGTGGCTTGCGCCCGTCTCTGGGGTCCGCGCTTTTAGCTGCAGCTCGCGCCCGTCTCTGGAGCTCCTTTAAGCAGCGCTCTTAAACCCCTCTCCTCGCGCACCAGGAAACAAAGAGGGAAGAAAAAGTCTCTTGCCTCTTCGGCAGGTGTAGACTTTTCCCCGGACTCCCTCCTGGCTAGCTGTGGTGCACTAACCCCTTCAGGCTATGTTCAAGCCGCCAACCCCAGTCCTCTCCCTGCGCTCCGACTGAAACCGAAACCTGAGCCTCAGCTCGCAGCCCCGCCCGCCCTGGCTGGTGAGCAGACAAGCCTCTCAGGCTGGTGAGTGCCGGTTGGCACCGATCCTCTGTTCGGGAATCTCGCCGCTTTGCCTTCCACACCCCTGTTGCTGTGCACGCCTCCGCGGCTTCGAAACTCCCCCCGCCGCCTCCCGCAGTCTCCGCCCGCGAAGGGGCTTCCTAGTGTGTGGAAACTTTTCCTCCTTCACAGCTCCCTCCCACTGGTGCAGGTGCCGTCCCTATTCTTTTGTCTCTGTTTTTTCTTTTTTTCTTTTGCCCTACCCAGGTACGTGGGGAGTTTCTTGCCTTTTGGGAGGTCTGAGGTCTTCTGGCAGCCTTCAGTAGGTGTTCTGTAGGAGTTGTTCCACGTGTAGATGTATTTCTGGTGTATCTGTGGGGAGGAAGGTGATCTCCGTGTCTTACTCTTCCGCCATCTTCAAGGTCCCCCTTCAAGACAAGAAAAATTTAAACATAAAAATTCTTCTCTGCCCTTTGGCTTCCCTCTAGCCCTCACTCTGCATTGTATACTTGCATTTATGCATTAACCAAATCTTCTCCCATTGGCAGGAATACCTGCTCAACCATAAAGAGCAACATTCTCCTAGCATCAACAGAACAACTCCTTACAGATAACATTCCTTCTAGATAAGGTGTCACATGGCACTTAGATCTGGATTATTTAAACGGTCAATAATATATCATTTAATGTACAGCCCTCTGTCTCAAAAAATTATATAATTGTGCCTTGACTTCCAACAGGTGGAACAGTTCTCAGCTTTCTGAGATGATCTTCCCATGTTACAATCTTCAATTTTGTCTTGAATAAAAGTTTCCATTTCTTTCTTAGATGGACTGATTAATTTTTCATCGATGGGGGACTCAGTTCCAATTCATTATCCCCTCCTTTTGATGCCAAAATCTCTTCTTCTGTGCCGAATCGAATCTTGAAGAAAGAGTTTTGGGTGAAGTAGAAAAGAATAGCTTTATTGCTTTGCCAGGAGAAGCAGGACACAGCAGCCTCCTGCCCTTCAAAAAACTATGTGTCCCAACCCAGGAGAGTTTGGTGAGGAGTTTTATAGCAATGTTTCGCTGGTGTATTTGCTGATAGAATTTGGGTGTGTGTAGGGCATGCATTCCTTTAATCTGGTCTCAGGTAATCTTTTGATGAGCTTCTCTGGTTCCTTTAATCTGACCTCAGGTGGTCTTCTCTGGAATGAAGAATTCTGACATCTTCCATTTGTTGGGGGTTTTGGTTCTATAAGGAGCTTAAAGATATCATTATGTGAATCCCTTGAGGCTGAACCAGGACCCTGCCCCAAGGCTGCACCATTGTCTCTTGGCTGTTCCTCCCTGTCTCTGCATTCCCTCCATTCCCTGATTAGCAACTGTTTAAATCTGCCCTTAGGAACTCAGGGAATGTCATGGAGGCTGAAAAGATAGGCTCTTATGCCCAGGAGCTTGGTTTCACTTTCTTGCAATTGACAAATAAGGAGGGGAAACCGCACCACAAAACATATAAAAATAAGCAATTAACAACTAATCTGGAGACACATTTATTTCCTGGAGGCTCAAGACACCAAAGAATGCAGTGGCTTTGGTGTCACAGGTTTTCTAGTGCTGCTTTGCAACATCAACCCTGACTTTTCTCTCAAAGTGGAAGTGATCTAACTGGATTGACCTCTGTATACATGTTTAAACTCTAACCAGTACCCCCTTACCATTGTGATTATCTACCCATGAGAGGAAAAAAAAAATGTTGATTCTGAGTACCTCGGGGATAATTACTTTGCAATTAAGCATTTAATAACAGATTGCATGTGGTTGCAGAAATATAATTGAAAACAAAATTTCCTGCCAACCTAGAAAACCTCTCCACAAAGGTAGAAGAGAAACAATTTTATTAGTGAATAATCATTAAACCAGAATGTGATGTGTATCACAAGCAATCCACCAAAGAGATTGTAAATTCAGAAAGAAATCTCATTTTATTAGATGGCCAAGCAGATTAAATCTATCTCGTCTATGTTCTCAAGATACAAACTACAGCTGATCCTCAAGTAGAGGACTAGAGGACTTGACAGCTATATTTGTCACATAAAATTCACCTAACATTAACTTGTTAATTGGGGTGACCATCTGTGTTAGCTAATGGCTTTCTCTAATGGAAAAATAAACTTCTCATAGTTTTACAGTTTGGAACTAGGCACCCCAGGAGTTAGGCTCCTCCCCTCCCACAGATGCTGGAGGGGCGTAGGCAACATATGTCTTGATGTTTATATTTCAAAGGAATGGCTTCCAAGAATTTGAGAAACACATTCCTGGATTTTTAAGCTGTCAAGAGACTTATTTATCCTTTAAAAAATTGACTTACATTTCAGGGACTTCCTTGGTGGTGCAGTGGTTAAGAATCCACCTGCCAATGCAGGGGACACGGGTTTGATCCCTGGTCCGGGAAGATCCCACACGCTGTGGCACCACTAAGCCTGTGGACCACAACTACTGAGCCTTTGCTCTAGAGCTCGCAAGCCACAACTACTGAGCCTGCATGCCATAGCTACTGAGGCCCGCACGCCTAGAGGCCATGCTCCGCAACAAGAGAAGCCACCGCAATGAGAAGCCTGTGCACTGCAACGAAGAGTAACCCCTGCTCCCCACAACTAGAGAAAGACTTCGTGCAGCAACGAAGACCCAATGCAGCCAAAAATAAAATAAATAAATTTCAAAAATAATTGACTTACATTTCAAAGGGAGAGATAACATAATTACACATTTTCTAAAGTAAATGCTCTAAGAAAAGGGAGGGTTGTCTCCTTTATTTTTAACAGGGAGAATTGTCTATTAATTTTATTATGTATTTGCCTTCACAACATATATATTCTTTACCCACCCAAAAAACAAAACTTTCCAAAATTACATTTTTGACTTCTCTACCAGGTCTGTCCTCCCAGGAATATATAAATATCCTGAGCCCATTAGTCCATAGCCTTCTTGTAGCAGACACCACTGGTGCCTGAGCACTTTCCCTCATTTGCTGTGATTACACTGGGCCTGCAGCAGACAGTTCTGTGTAACTTGAGACTCACTTCACAAGGATACCTCTCATCTCTTTTTGCTTTCTGCTCCCTCTCACAGCTGGAGCCCATTCAGCCTCATTTAAGCAGAGCATAAAAGCAGGGAAGTTATCAACCCCAGAAAAAGCCTTCAGTGAGGTGCAAGGACTGAAGGATAAATTTGTCAACCTTCAACTTGCAGTGGCTTTAGGTAAGCCTCTCAGGAGTCCTTAGCAGAACTGAGAAGCTACTGCCGTCAGCATCACCCACAATAATGCATCTTATATTGGCTTTGCATATTTGTCTCTCTTATTTCTCCCACTAGCTACCTGGCTCTCTCTAGGCACAGCCCTGAAAGATCCTCTGGTTTTGAAAACTCAGGTGTTTAAATTGGGCCCACCTAGATAATCCATGATAATCTTCCCATCTCAAGGTTCATAACATTAATAACATCTGCAAAGCTTCATTTGTCAAGAGGTAACATATTCTCAGGTTCTGGAGATTAGGGTGTGATCATCTTTGAGAGACCATTATTCTGTCTACCTTAATACGCACAGGCAAGTTCTGTCCATTTATCTGTACATTTCCTCTGAGTAACAGAAAGTGATGCATATAGTAGGGTTCAAAAATATTTGTTGAGTTAGAGATATATAAGGGAGGATATAATATTTAATTTTCATAAAGCATAAAAGCAATAAAAAATAAGATACTCTTAGAAAATTTCAGATATTGAAGGGATTAGAAAATAACTCCCTTATTAGTCAAGAAGGGGTACAGAGCATCTGAAACTTAGGCAAAAGTAATATTGAAAGGTCCTAGGTCTAAATCAGCTATCTATTAAAAGATTTTGCTTACCACCTTGATATTAACAATTGACTAATAGCTTACAGGCTGCTTAGGAAAATTTGTCATTACCACCACAGTAGCTAAAACATTACCTAGGACTTTTGATGAAAAGATCACCTTATTACAATCTGAAGTTCCCCATATCCATGAAAGTTTTATGTAAGGGGTATGTTCAAAATGAAGAAAAGTGGGTTTGTAGGAAAAAATACAAAAGAAAATGGGGTAATGGAAGTGGAATTATAAGAAAATGAGAATTATTGTTTCCAAATAAAGAGATTGTAGTTCAGTTATTCTCAACTATTTTCCCTTCCTACCGTGTATCAAGCTCTGGAATATATACAATTTAGGTCTTTGTAACATTGTAGGTAGGGGTATCTTCTCATTGTCTTCAAGCTATTTCTTAGAGCTTCCTGATTTTTGAAACATCTGATCCCCAAATCTCAGCTTTACCCTCAAACATGCTTAAATTAAAGATAAAAGGAAGGAAGGAAATGCAATGTTGCTATTTTTCTGCTTTTCTGCAACATAAATTCAGAAATGGGAAAAATATAAATTTGTCATCAGATAATAGATGCAGAAATTTATAACCAGGAAATCACAGCATCACTGCCACTCTCTTCTACTTAACCATGTGTTAGGTTCAGGACATAATGTGGTAATTGCCACCTTACTCCTGAAGATAGCTGTGCCACCACTGCATTTTATGTTGCCTAATAAACATGCCAACCTTCTCAAGCTTACATTTTAAATCTCTTTAGCTCGTGTATTTCTACTAGATTCTCAAGACCAAAGTTGATTTTTTTTTTTTTTGAGAAAGTGTTTAATGTGTGAGAAAATGTCCATTCTAGCATTTGCAATCACCACAGGAGTCACAGAATAACAGCACTTTGACTGTTCTAACAGTGACAGTTTTGCATCCATTAACTAGACAGCAGTGTTTCTGCTAAAGCTCCCCAGATTAACTCCCCCTTCTCACCCTCTGGATCTGTGAACTTTTTTTTTTTTTTTTTTTGTGGTACGCGGGCCTCTCACTGTTGTGGCCTCTCCTGTTGCGGAGCACAGGCTCCGGACGTGCAGGCTCAGCCGCCATGGCTCACGGGCCTAGCCGCTCCGCGGCATGTGGGATCTTCCCGGACCGGGACACGAACCCGTGTCCCCTGCATCGGCAGGCGGACTCTCAACCACTGCACCACCAGGAAAGCCCGGATCTGTGACCTTTTGATGATGAATGTGTCACTAATACAAATATTTACCAGCTGTTAAAAGAAGAGTCCCTGTCATTACTTGGGAACAGGGCTTGTTTTCATGTAATATCTGAAATAGATTTATAATATTAAAATATGATTGAGAATGGTGAAAAATGGTAAGTTTTAATGAGACTGAGCTTTCATTAAACTGAAAACACATGCCTATCAGGGAACTGCAACAGAAATACTTAAATCTCATAAATCAGAGGTTTAATGCCTTGTGGTCAGCAGAATTACATGATAAGCTTTTAAAACTATAGATTATCAAATTCTTCAATATTCAAGGAGCATAACCAAGAATTTGTGTGTTTAACATTTTACCCCACATGGGTCTACTGATAGATAGATAATAGAGGCCAGTGATTAAGAGTTTGGTCTCTGCAGTCAGAATATCAGTATTTAAATCCCAGTTCCACCTCTTACTAACCATCTAATTTCAGCAAGTTCCTTAAACTATAAGAATTAGTTTCCATAGCTGTAGAATATGGAAAATAATTGTACCTATCACATAGGATTAAATAAGGCAATACATGCCAAATGGCCTATAGTCAGTCTTGAGAAACATTATTTATTACCATCATTTGCTGCCTGCAAAATTAAAATACAATAAACCTCTCCTTTCAAAACACACCAACTGTACATAGGCAAGCTAGCTAGAAGTAGATCTTTTCTAATGATTTATTTAGATTGCCCAAAATATTGCAGTAAGAGATTTTCACGTCGTGGTTGGTATATACTCAACAGGAACACTATTATCTTGTTATAATGGCTTAATTGTAACAATAATTTCTGTGACTCCTGGAAACCCACAGAGGAAAACTTTTACATTCTACAAAATATATGACAAAGTCTAGGCTAAGAGAGGACATATTTGAGATAAAATCCATATTAAACTACTGGCACTCTGGATCTGAGGCTCTGTGATTCTTATTATTTGGACAGCCTGAGAAGGCAGGTCAAACAAGATGAGAAGCATGTGGGGAGAAAGTCTGCATGACTTTTTGTAACAGAGAAAGGAATTAGCAGCTACAGTCTTTGTCCTGTGCACTTTAGATCTCCTAAACTACTAAAAGACAAAACAAGATAGACAGAGGCTTTCTACTACCAAATTATATGCCAATTTATAGAGCAAAGGCCAAGATCTAGCAATAGGATAAAGCCCAGGGGCTTCAAACTCAGTAATAAAGTCAAACCTTATGAACAGAAGTAGAATAAAAGGTAGTATTGTCTTCTTATTTAATACTGTTCAAAAATGAATTTCTATTGCTTACCCTCAGATCAGAAGGATATTTCACAAACTATTAAGATTTGTTTAAAATGAAGAATTGAACACGTTAGGTACCAGAACATCTGACACTCTTGAGGGTAAAATTTAGTCCATGTGGCTACACATCTTAGCCTCAAAGGAATACAAGTTAGAGCAAATACCTGAATTACAGGTATTAAGTCACCAAAAAGAAAACTGCCTTCTGAGTGTGGACTAGGAGAGTAGTGGAAGATGATTACTTTAAGGCCTAGTATATGTCTCCACTGTGTTAGAAACTGACCTATGTTATCACCTTGAATTTGTGGTTGCAATCCCTGAGAGGTGGCTTCTGAGAGCCCTGTGAAAGCAACTCCATGGCAATCAATGATCAGACCTTCCTGGATAAAAAGTTGGTGGAGATGAACAACCCTCCCTGGCTGAGGTTGAGTGGCCAACCATGAGCACCAGATGATGCATGAGGCTTAGTGACTGCTGTCAACTGAATTATGACCCCCAAGACTAATGTGTTGAAGCCCCAGTGCTCAGTATGATAGGTTTTGGAGATGGGACCTTTGGGAATTAATTCCATTTAGATGAGCTCATGAGGGTGGGGCCCTCTTGAAAGAATTAGTGTCCTTATCAGAAGAGACACAAGAGAGTTTTTTCTCTATCTTTTTCTGCCACATGAATACATGGAAAGAAGGCGGATATTTGTAAGTCAGAAAGAGGGTTCTCATCAGAATCTTATCGTGCTGGCACTCTGACCTCGGACTTCACAGTCTCCTGAACTATGAGAAATAAATTTCTATTGCTTAGGATACCCAGGTTGTGGTGTACATACAACATCCTGGGCTGTCTCAGACAGTGCCTAAATGATCCTATGTGAAATATCAGGAAGCTCAATCACCATAGTGGGTTTCCAAATCAAGGGCATTACAGGGTGGGTCATACCCACCCTGCTATGCCACTTGGCCTTTAACATGGGTCCTAACAGAGACTGGTGGTGACCTTCCCATGCTTTTCATGTCTTGACAAACTCAGAGCTCCAGAAATTTGAAGTTGGTCTGGATTTACCATCTTCCCAGTGTTAGACATGAGGGGAAAAGTCATAGCCCTTCAAGCTCTCATTAGAAAGATTATGACTTACTATTGCCATATTTAAAGTGGAGATCTGGGTACACAGATCTATGAAGAGTTTTTTAAAGGTGATTCTAAGGTGGTAATCAGAGAACCAGAGTAACGAGAATCAGTAGAAAGGTGATAACATAATAGCCAGATTTCCTAGGTAAAATTTTTGATCCGCCACTAATTTGCATAACAAGATACTTAACTGCCCTGTGCCTTAAGAAAATGCACCTTTTGGAATATGCAGGGCATGCCATAATGTTGTTTTTAGGATGAAATAATACATGCAAAGGACTTAGCCTAATGCCTGGCACATAGTAGTTACTATAGAAATGTCAGCTGCTAATACTGACTTGAGATTTTGAGATAGATCTTAAGGTAGAGAATGCCTCATGTTGTCAAATTGACTGATGAGATGACCCTGCAAGATGTACACAGCTGTGGGTGGAATATCCCCTTTCACATTATCAAGACTTTTCTGGAAATCCAGGACCACATGGGATTTTTCCCTTTAGAGATTATTTTTGTCATCTGAGGCCTTCTTTAAAGGGGATGTCTTAACAAAGTAAATTTTGAGGACAAGACAATGTCTTAGGTGCCCAAGAGCTATTCTCTTGCTGGACAGCCAGTGTTTGCTGGTTTGATGACATCTGTCAAGGGGACAACATCTGAGAGCAGTGATTTATTTATCTCTCATGCAATTATAAAAGCTGCTCATCTGTATTTATTTATTAATTATGAAGTAATTTTCCTCTATGGAAACTTACAGGAGAAAGGATGATAAGCATCTATATATTTAACACCCAGATCTATCAAATCCTCATGCTCTTTCATAATTAAGTGGACACTGTTGAAGGCCCCATAGACCAATCTCTAATCCCAACTTCATCTGTTCCCATCAGATGTAACCACTATCCAAAGAAGTTGTTCATCGTCTGCAGAATTTTCTATTTCACTTGACTATATATGTGTTTATATATAACAAATATATGGTATTGTTTTTAATTTTCATGACATTTTATATAACAGTATTTGATAGCCAGCCTCAAAGATGGACTCTAGTTATCTTTGTCTACTAGTAAACCTGCCTTTGAGTAGTTTCTTCCATTACTGAATAGTAATGTGTAAGTAATGACTAGTCTGCGTAAGCAGTAGACTCTGGGGGAGGGGACAGTTGTGACACCTGAGGTGAGATTATAGAGCCACTACAGCTCTGTCTTGGCCTCTTGTATATATCTTTTTCAAGTGGACATTTCACCATGTCCTGAGGACACACAGATTGCCATTTGGAGAAGCCCATGTAAGGAGCAACTGAGGCCTCCTACCAACAAAAAATGGCACCTTGCTAGCTATGTGAGCAAGCCACCTTGGAAGAGGGTGATCTATCACTAAAAGCCAATAGATGATGGTAGCCTGAACCAGTATCTGTCTACAATCTCATTCAGACCCTGAGCCAGAAGAGCACAGAAACGTCACTCCCATGTTCCTGACCCACAGAAACTGTGAGAAATGATACAAACATTTTGTTCTTTCAAGCCACTAAATTTTGTAGTTATAGATTGTACAGAAATAGGTTGATATTGATATTACATGGAATCATGTTGTATATATTTTTTACATGTTGATCTTTTTTTTCTCTCAACATTGTCTCTGTTTTAGATTTATTTTGGTTGATGCTTTTATTGCTGTATCATTCATTTCAACCATTTTATTGTATTAGAGCATGATATAATTTGTCTTTGTATTAAAGTATAGAGAGGGAGTTCCCTGGTGGCCTAGTGGTTAAGAATCTGGGCTTTCACTGCCATGTCCAGGGTTCAATCCCTGGTTAGGGAACTGAGATCCTGCAGGCCATGCAGCATGGCCCAAAATAAATAAATACATTTTTTAAAAAAAAATGGAGTGTAGAGAAGCATAATTTGCTTTGAATTATACACTGTAGAATAATTGTCCAATAAAACTCTTGAAACATCTTTCTCTTTAGTATATATTCAAGATTCTATATGTTATTAACTTAGTAGTGGGATTCTTTTTTTATGACCAGTTACATGTGTCTTACAATTGGCTAGATATTATCAAGTTATTCTCCAAAATATTTGAACAAATATATATTTGTACAAATTCCTCAAACAATGTATGAGTGTCACCATGCATCCACATTCCCACCAACAATTGGTGACGCTACACTTTAGTCTTTGCTAATCTGATGTTCTTTTACAATTTTTTTAAATGTATATTTTATTGATCACTGGTGCATTTAAATTCCCTGCTTTATCATAGTAAAGCATTGATAAATATCAGGAAAAAATGCAAGCCAATATCCTACTTCTTATTATTTCAAAAAGGAAAAAAATTTAAGCTATACATACCACTGCAAACACACAAATTACATCCCTAGTACACCTATACATTTAACATGCTGTTATAGTTATAATGTTATAGTGCATTGCAAAATATTAGAATCATTGTTTACTGTTCACCAGTTTCTTTGAGTGCAATATCTGAGATAAAGTTGTCTTTTACTGACACATCATGTGCTTTTGCCAACACCTGTATTTGATTTAGACATTCTACAGTGAGAATCAGAATACCCCAATATCATCAAATGAACTCACTGGAAATCTTGGCAGAAAAATCTAAGAACAACTAAGATTGGAAAGAACTTTTCCGGGCTTCAATTCCCACATAATTGCAAGGAGACTTTGGTAAAAATGTAATGGCATTAGGATGGTTTGATTACTGTAAATCATTCAAAACTAACCAACCTAAGAACCCATCCAGGAAAAGACCATCACTGCTGAGGACAGTAAGGACAATGCAGAAAGAAAACTTCATATTAAGATATGGAAAGAGAAAAAAAGTGCTAGAGGAAGCTCTAGAGCCATTGGTCTAGAAGAGATTATAGGGCCAAGCCTCTACCTCTTAATATATGATAAGATAAATTTGAGATCAAAAGTCAACAAATAGTTACAGAAGGAATTTTGCAATGCTAAAGTCTACAGTTAAACCCTTTCCATTATAATAGTTAGTATATGTATGCACCTGAGAGTGTAAGAACAACTTCCATCGAGACTACCGAATGTGAAAGGAGAACTGGAAACACACTTTCTCAGTCCAAGGCAGATTAAATCTCCCAAAATTAATAAGGAAAATTATGAAGTTAGATGGTATAGTCTCTATCACACACTGTTATCTATAAAAAAATACATACTTTTTCTTCCAGTTTCATTGAGATATAATTTACATGCAGCACTGTATAAATTTAAGGTGTACAGCATAAAGATTTGACTTACAAACATCATGAAATGATCATCACAATAAGTTTGATGAATATCCATCATCTCATATAGATACAAAATAGAAGAAAAAATTTTTTCCTTGTGATGAGAACTCTTGGGATTTACTATCTTAACAATGTTTATATATAACATACAGCAGTGCTAATTATATTTACCATGTTGTACATTCCATCCCTAGTACTTTTATACCTTATAACTGTAAGTTTGTACCTTTTGACTACATTCATCCAATTGCCCCTCTCCCACTCCCCCTCCTCGGTTAAACACAAATCTGACCTCCTTTTATATGAGTTTGTTGTTTTTGTGGTATACTTGACCCAGAACATTATGTTAGTTCCTGGTGTACAAAATAGTGATTTTGTATTTCTATACATTTCAAAACGATCACCATGTTAAGTCTAGTTACCATCCATCACCATACAAAGATATTACATTATTATTGACTATATTCCCCATACTGTACATAGCTGCGGCTCAAGCATTTTGTAACTGGAAGTTTGTACCTCTTAATCTCCCTCACCTATTTCTCTCATCCCCCTAACCCATTCCTCCTCCTCTGGAAACCACCAGTTTGTTCTCTGTATCCATGGCTCTGTTTCTGTTTTGTTATGTTTGCTCATTTGTTTTGTTTTTACGATTCCACATAGAGGTGAAGTCATTCAGTATTTACCTTTCTCTGTCTGACTTATTTCATTTAGCATAATACTCTCTAAGTCCATCCATGTTGTTGCAAATGGCAAGATTTCTTTTTTAAATGGCTGAGTAATATTCTATTTTGTATATTTACCGGATCTTCTTTATCCATTCATTTATCAATGGACTCTTAGGTTCCTTTCATATTTTGGCTATTGTAAATACAGCTGCTATAATTATTGGGGTGCCTATTATCTTTGCAAATAAGTGTTTTCATTTTCTTTGGGTAAATAACCAAGAGTGGAATTACTGGATTGTGTGGTAGTTGTATTTTTAATTTTTTGAGGAACTTCCATATGTTTGCACAGTGGCTGCACCAATTTACATTCCCACCAGCAGTGTACAAGAGTATCCTTTTCTCCACATCCTAGCCAACATTTGTTATTTGTTTTCTTTTTGATAATAGCCATTCTGACAGGTGTGAGGCAATTGTGGTTTTGATTTGCATTTCTCTGATGATTAGTGACGTTGAGCATCTTTTCATGTGCCTGTTGCCTATCTGTATATCTTCTTTGGAAAAATGTCTATTCAGGTCCTCTGTCAATTTTTTATTCAGGTTGTTTGGTTTTTTCATGTTGAGTTGCATGAGTTCTATGACACTGGGCATTAAAACCAAGTGATGTCTACCAGGAAAGCTTTATAGGTTTCATGTAGTTTCATATAGTTTTAAACCACTTGAGATTTCTCTTCTGTGAATAGCCTATTCAGATTGGTTTCAATTTTTCTTTTAATATGTTGGGGTTTAAAAAATGTTTTGTGTGTTATTACACAGTTTGATTCTAATTAGAAGTAACTGAATTATGCTAAATTTTGATATAGCATATGACTAAATTATGTTATGATGAAAAAATAAAACCAGAAAAAAACAAATGTTTAGATGTTACTCATGATACAAATTCACTGTGAGTCAGCTGGGTCTTTGCTTTCCATCATCCTCCCTCTGGGATCCATTGCTGAGCAACCACTGTGTGATCTAGGATACTTCTGTTTCCCAGAGACAAGAGAAAGAGAAAGGAAGCAAATCGAGAAATGGCTGTTAAAACTCTGACCCAGAAATGACACTGTGGCACATGTCACTTTGCAGAGTTCATTGATCAAAGCAAATCAATGGCCACACAAGTTCTAAGTAGGCAGTAGGCAAGGAAAGTAATTACCATTACATGTCTTGTTGGAAAAATCGAATAGTTGCTAAACAGAACTGTAGGAATATAATCATAATTACAGGGCAAATATTTTCTCTCTATCACTTTTATCACTTTGTTGGGTAATTTGTGGACCAAAGATTTTAATGATAAATTTGTACAATTTATTAAATTTTCTTGTTAATTTTTTTCTAGAGTGTTTTTAAAGGCATATTTTCCTACCCTGGATTCATACAGCATTCTATTCTATATTTAAAATGTTTATAAAGCTTGATTTTTCATATGTACACCTTTAACTGATCAGGAATTATTTTTTCCCAAATATAAAATCATTAAAATTATAGCTAGTTTTCAATCATATAATATATAAATAAATATACAATATATTTTATATTCAACATTGTGTAAGTTTAAGCTGTACATGTTGCTTTGATACTCTGCTGCATGATTTCCATTGTAGCATTAGCTAGCACCTCTCTCATGTCACATAATTACCATTTCTTTTTTGTGGTTAGAATAATGGAGATCTAATTTCTCAGCAAATTTGACATTATAATACAATATAGTTGTCTATAATCACTATACTGTGCATTAGGTCTCTAGGACTGATCTATCTACTAGTTGCAAGTTTGTACTGTTAAACATCTCTTCTACTCCCCCACCCCTTAGCTCCTTGTAATCTCCATTTTACTCTCTGGTTTTAGGAGCCTGGCATTTTTTTAGATTCCACATGTAAGTGATATCACACAGTATTTGTCCTTCTGACTTATCTCATTTAGCATAATGTCCTCAAGTTTCATCCATGTTGTCACAAATGGCAGAATTTCCTCCATTCTCATGATTGAATAATATTTTTCTTTATCTATTCATTAGTTGACTGGCACATAGGTTGCTTCTGTATCTTGGCTATTGTGAATAATGCTACAATTAACATATGATTGTATATACCTCTTTGAAATCCTGTTTTTATTTCCTTTGGATATATAAAAAGAAGTGGAGTTGCTGGGTCATATGTTATTTCTATTTTAACTTTTTAAATAATCTCCATACTGTTTTCCATAGTGACTTGTATTTCCCTGATGATTAATGATATTGAGAATCTTTTCATGCGCCTGTTGGCCATCTAGATGTCTTCTTTGGAAAAATATCTATTTGGTTTCTCTGCCTATTTTTAAATTGGATTGTTTGTTCCTTTCATTATTGAGTTGTTTGAATCCTTTATGTATTTTGGATGGTAACTTCTTACCCAGTATATGGGTTACAGATATTTTCTCCCATTCTGTAGGTTGCCTTTTTATTTTGTTGATTATTTCTTTGCTGTGTAGAAGCTTTTTAGTTTGATATAGTCACACATTGATTTTTGCTTTTGTTGTTTGTACTTTTGGCATCATATCTAAAAGAATCATTGCTGAGGCCAATGTCAAAGAACTATTTACTTAAGTTTTCTTTTAGGAATTTTTAGGTGTCAGGGTTTACGTTTAAGTCTTTGATCCATTGCAAGTTAATTTTTGTAAGTGGTGTAAGATGGGGTCCAATTTCATTTTTATTCATGTATTTATCCAGTTTTCCTAGAACCATTTGTTGAAGAGGTTACCGTTTTCCCATTTGGCTCCTTGTCAAATATTAGTGGACTGTATATGTGGGGGGTTAATTCTGAGCTCTTGATTCTACTCCGTTGGTCTGTCTGCCTGTTTTTATGCCAGTAGCATATTTTTAACTACCATAGATTTGTAGTATAGCTTGAAATCAGGAAGTATGATGCCTCTTGCTTTGTTCTTTCTCATGATTTCTTTGACTGTTCAGGGTCTTTTGTGGTGCTATACAAATTTTGGAATTTATGAAATTAAGAATATGTCCTAACGTATTGAATAATTTTAAAATTAAATTGATAAAATTTAACAATTTAGTTGATTTTTAAATTTCACATTTTATTATTTCATATGGATGTATTTTATAAATTTTTTGTTTATAATTTATGTCTCCATTTTCTTGAGCAGACTAAATGTTTGTTTTTTATATAATTTCATAAAAATAATTTTAACCTGTATAGTTTACCATCTCCTTGTTGATTTTGTGGTTATTATTTCAACTGTAAATTTTCACCTGGAAGAATTTACACGTACATGCTCATTTTGAATAAGAACAGTTTATGTTTGTGTGTGCGTCCAAGTGTATGTTTTAGTGTCTTCTTCTTTCTCACTCTGTGGCCATCGCTCTTTGTCAATTTGGTTTAAAATTACCCATATTAACAGCCCAAAAACTTAGTAGAACACTAGGTCTGACAATGTATTTCGAAGTTCCTTTTCAGGACATAGTGGTGCTATTCAGGTACACTCACTGAGTACTGTATGTATGGCTCAGATCTTAAACAAAGTTTTAGATTTTGGCAGTTTTCTGCCTCTGCCTTCAACCTTTTAATCAAGGGAGCCCAACACCAGACTCTATTTTTAAGTAGTGACACGTTCTAAGACATTACTAATGTGGAGGAATTGCAGTCCCTGTTATTTTGTGAAAGGCAACCTATTGACCATTACTGATGCCTTTGAGATATGGAAGCCCAAATGCCATGGCTTACACGTATTCATAGCTGTGTGTGTGTATATTAAAAGGTTTCATCTTATTTTTTATTTTCATTACGTGATAGTGATTTTCTACTTCTACATTTTTCTAAAATTACTATGCATTTTGAATGAAAGTTTTGTGTCAAATCTCCAACATCTTGATAGAAAAATATAATTCCTTTTATTTTTATTTATTAGGGGTAAGCCAAACTTAGGTATATTTCACTTCTCAGGGCTAGATCAAACCTTAATTATTTAATCATAGTTAAACAAAAATAACAGGACCCTAAGTGAGAGAGACCTGGTAAAGATTTTCTCTTACTTCCCTGTTATTTTCTGATTCCCTATAAATTTCAGTGCAAGGTGAGAGCTAGACACTACCAATGATACTGTCAAGTGTTGCCAAAAGTAGGATTCTTTGATGTTGCAAACAATTGTGCACAGTGATATTCGAGTTGCTTTTCATTTTAATGGAAGCCAAGCCCTTTCACAAATAAAGACAAGCTAAGGAAGTTTCTTGTATCACAGAGCAAAAGGAATTTATTAGATCACTCAGTGGATCTAGAAAAAAAGTAATTGTTTAAAAAGGTTTCTTTTTACTAAAACTAATGATTCTCTTCAAAGAAAAAGTATAAAATGAATATTGGAAACAGAAAGTCCAAAATTTAAAAAAACATTGTTTATAAAATGCTGAGTTCACTCAAAACTGTTAAAAATGTATCAGTAGAGTTTTGGCTGTTTAATAAAACATCCTAGGCATAGCAAGACAAGAACATGTATGGTATGATAAGACAAATTAGATGGGTAGTAGACCCTGTAAGACAATTAAAATTTTTAACCAATTAATCTGCATCTCTTTTTATCTTCTACAGTCTCTTTCCAGATCCTGAATCAGTCTGTTCATATCAACCATGATAGCTTAAAAACAAACCAACAAACACAAACATGTGTTTGATTCTTCTAGGTCTGCAGCATCTGTGCTTTGGGACCTGAGTTGGAACTAATCATTTTTCTCTTCAGATGGAAAATTTTGCAACAAGCTCCCTTGTGTTCTAAACTGTGTCCCATATTCCAGGAGGAGACATGGTTACCAGTAAGAACAACTTTCAAGTTGTGGAAGATAGAAGGAGAAATTTAGGTTATATTGAAAAGAAGCATCTAAAATCATGACATATATCTAAAAATTACAATGGCTGACTTTGGACATAGTGAATTTCCTGCTATTAAGGAAGTCAGCCATGGTTTAGAATAGGGGAGAATATGTTTGGTTATAGAGGGCATTCAAACATAAGATGTGTCACTTTCTAAAGCTTTGTCTGGCATAAAAATTTTAATATTTTCAGAATAATTTATACAATTTAATATTCCTATTTCAAAGTTGGAGTAAAGAAAAACATTGGATAAAAAGTGTCCTGTTCAGTTGTTCTTACTTATTACTAACTGGCGTATTCAAGAAAATGTTATAACTTGAAAGAATAAGGATAAGCTTCAACCAAGAAAGAAGTCCTTATAATTATATTTTTTAATACAATAGAGTAATCCATACATTAGACATGTTTTTATTTTCCATTTTGTCACATAACCACTTAAAAGTAACCTTAAAGTAAACCCAGGTTAGTAATAGAAACTTCCTTAACAATTTCAATACCATAAGAACTAAGATAAAGGTACAATTATCTTTACTTTAATTAATCTGTCAATGATTGATAAGCCATACAATTTTAACTATCTTCTGTTATCAGCAAATTTAGCATTACTAAAATAAACAAATAATTAACCTTAGTTTTTCACTTCAAAAGTGTGAACTATGAACTGCTTCAGATAGTCATCTGGAAATCTTTATAATTTGATTCAGTTTAAAAAATAAAGAGAGGTTACACCCAAATTACAGCACTTTATAGATCTTTTCTTCCTTTCTCCTTCAGTTACTTCTCCCAGGTTTGCCTTTATCTTCCTTCTCTCCTCTCTCTCATCCTTTTTCTGTTCTTTTTTCTTTCCCTCCCCCTTTCCACATATGTTTATTGAGCACTCCTGACTGTCAGACACTGTCTCTATTCATCATATACAAAGATAAAACCTAGACACTTACCTTCAGTCTATTAAGACCCTGACCTTCAAATAAATAATTACAGCATCATATGAATATTGCTCTATTTAATTTTTCATACATTTAAAAAAATAATTAGCTTGCTTTACTCCGAGGAAGGTTTGTGATATCACTTTTGTAAACTTTACTTGTATAGCATTTATTCTAAGGAATGGATGAAATATTTATCATAAGTTATGTGTATTGCTTCATTATTAAACCTGAAGTAAAGGCTGTTTTTCCTTGAATTTTTTTCCCCATCTTTCCTGGGTAAAATAAATTAGGCTGAATCTCTATCTTTATTATATGAAACCCATAATGCACAAATAAAAGCCTACTACTGCTGGCAGTAATTATGTCAAAGTACATTTGGTTTCATTTTATGATGTAATGCCAACTTCCCATTAAAAGACAAATCTTGTATTTCAAAAGGTTAAATAGGATGATATTTAAATAGTATCCTAGCAGGTTCAATTTAGAATGCAAAATATATTGAATAGAACACCAATCTCTAGCTCTGTTGAATTATACTTAAAGAGAAATTAGGCACAGTTTTAGTCACTTTAAGTTCCTAAATTGCTCTACCTTTGCAATTTGTGAATTCGCACAGACTGTTTTATAAAAAAATGTTCTTAAAAAGGCATAGTGATAATGAAATTCTGTGCAGGCATTAAAAATGTAACAATATGATAGTATATTGGCAGGAAAAATGGTAAATAGAAAAGTAGGTTTTAAAGTAGTAACTATAGAGTGAACCTATATGCAGATGGCTATACATGAATGCTTACCCCTCAGTTTGCAGATAAAAATAAAGTTACATTAAAAGAAATATTCAGGTTTCATTGGCTTATTCTGTCACTTGCATAATGTATAAACTCACCTTTTGCATCTTGTAAGGTGGCCCAGAAGAAAGTTTTCTAGTGTCTTCTATTGACATGCATGTGAAGGCTGCTTCTTGCAACCGTTCTCAGCTCATTAGTCCAGGTAGAAAAATAACAATAACCAATCTGTGTTGTACTGCTCTTAACTGGCTCTCACGACATGTTGTATAAAACATCTCAGGAAAATGAATACTAACACTGCTGGCATACTGACTCATCTTCCAGGGTAATGAAGGTTTAAAATTTTAAGCTCAAAACAAGTCTACTGTTTCCATGTAAGTTTATGAATAGGAAACAGTTGAAGAAATATACAGCAGGATATGAACAGCAATTATTTCTGAGTACAAATGATTCCTTTTTATTTTATTTATTTGTTTTTCTATATTTTCTACAATGAACACATTTTTTAAAGAAAAGTATAAAAATAAAATCAATTTATGAATTTAAAGTGCATAAAAATGTACTGAAGAACTTAAATAATAAAATGATATTTTTTTTAGGTTATTGAGCATTAGCCGAAGTCCTACTACACTAGCTCAAATTCTAATACTGATGAGGAATAAAAAAAAATCTAAATAAAATCAATCCTTTATTTTTTAAGTTAAGCATTGAAACATTAGACAATTCACTAATTCTATTTTTTTGAATTACATAGGTCTACTATTCTAAGGCATGGCTTGTGAAAATGTAAATTATTCAGATTTTATATATTAATAAGAAAAAGGTAATTGTTAACATATGTGTTTTCATGTGGATCAAGGGATAGAAATATATTACTAAACACAACTGCCATAAAGTATGATGAGTGTTGTGATTGACTGGCATTAAGGGAACATAGAAAAGGACCTAAATATTTAGGGGGTCTAAGAAGGTCTCTTAAGAAAATAAAATTAAACTGAGATCTAAAATGTGAAAAGGAGTTAGTCTGGATTAAAGAGAAAGGGAGCAATTTGGAAAGGAAAATGATACTATTACATTAGCCTTGAAGAAAAAAAATAGTAAAATATTTATAAAATATATAAATATATTTAATATATATAAAGAAACAAATTCAGCTGAAATGGAGGGTTAGAAGTATTTCCTGAAGGGAATATATTACTCATGATTGAGGACATCTCAGTAACTTTATTCAACTAATATTCAATAATCTATACATACCATATGCCTTTGCAAGGTAGTATAATAGTCCTATTGCTTATAGAAAATACTTTCATATTATGTTTCTTCTTCCCTAATTGCCATAAGATCTGCACTATACGCTTATAACTCTATTTAAGGATGTATTTGTGTGTGTGCTTGTGTTCGTATGGATATGTTATAAGTAGGAAGGCTTTCTCGCTTACTTCTTCACTCCTTATTTCGCAAGGTCCTTTATTGTGTGAGTAAATATTTCTCACCTGAAAAATATATTAGCTGTACCGGGTGTGTCATTTCTTTCTTTGTATGTGTAGCAATGTTAAACAGTATAATATTTAAGGCAAAGTGATATTAGTTCCTATTGTCTCTGTTTTCTGTTAAGGCAAAATTATGTGAACATTAGCCACAGAAAGATTATTTACTACTACCCGCCAACTTCTACCAAATGACAAAGTGTTTACAAATAGTAACTGTGGGGATTTGGCTAATCACTCATTACTAGCCCTGCATTCCCAGGAAACAAATGGAACTTGCCCTTAGTTTTGCTTCTACAACTACTAGGGGCAAATTTATCCTGATAGTAGCAAAGATGGAACTAGACAAAGGGGATGATATTTCTTAAAAGGTTTTCCTGTGAATGATGGAACAAAAACAAGTCATCCGTTTCACTTGCCTGAAAATACTTCTATTTATTAAAGAACCCTATAAACCTAAAGAAATGAAACTATATGCGAATAAGGTATTATTTAAATTTAAAAATGACATGTTAATTTTTTAAAATTCATATGGTACTTCCCCAGTGTAGGGTGTATTAACTCTTTAACACATTAGGGAAACATTTAATGTACTGAATAACTTAATTTAATAGGACCCTAGGAGGCTGAAACAACTTACTCAGTGGGAGAATCTGGGTCATTAACTTCAGTGATGCAGCACTCAAAGGTATTGAATTTTAAATGAATTCACAAACCTAATAAATCATCCTGGCTGTCAAGTGCAAAATAATTTGTGAAAAATTTATTACCCATGATTATCACGTATTAATCATAAGGCTTAAGATCTAAGCAAATGTTATACTCCTAGTTGGATAAATACTCTAGATTGCAAGGAGTATTTAATGCATTTTGACATCAAGCCGGTCAGGGCAGAATTTATATTTCTAATGAACATGGTCTTAGTCTTTGATAGCTCATCCTTTTCTTGTCAAAGTACTGAATCTATATGTAATAATGTCACATATATCCTTGTACTTTGGCTTCTAAATCCATGCATTCATCTCTTTCTGAATGCCCATATATCTCCCATGCTTGATCCAATGCCTCAGTATCATTTTGGAAGGGGTGACAAACAGCATAGACTCTGCAGGAATGGTTTGTGGCTGAAAAAGCACCCTGAAGTCTCTAAAATCAGCTTTGTGGTTTATGGCTGCCTTTCATTGCAGCCATACAACTCAATGAAACATTCATTTTTTAACTTCTGTCTTGACCAAGATAGGTTGTTCCCATGTGTGAAAGCAGACATTATCTATATCTTCATTCATTTTCATGCATGGCAAAGAAGTCAACATTCACAAAAATCAAACCCTAATTTCTTGGACTTATTGTCAACTCAATGGCCTCATGAAATTCATCAAGCAATGATTCTTCCTACTGAGATTTGTATTTGATTGATACAAAAGTTGATAAGCATTTACTCTGCAGTACTCTGTAAAACTATACTAAATATAATTTACATCTTGGCTGCAGCAAATTAGACAGGAGGGATTCATATTTTTATCTCAAACATCAGAAGATAAAAATTCAAGGAAACCTTTCATCATCTGTCCAAGCTGTAATTTCTAGCAATCTGTATCTAATTGTTTAAAATTATGTAAGTGGTTCAAGCATAATGCCTTAAATGATTGAGTCTATTTGTAAATTTATTATAGAGAAATATCAAGTTCCTTTTTGGGGAAAGTAGAAAACTCATTTATATTATAAATAATACATAAATAAATATATATTAGATATACAAATATGCCAATAGTTATATGCTTTAGAAAGTTTACACATATAATTCCTAAGGAGTTTTGTTTTGGTTCTATACTTTTTTGAATGCTAACTTAATATTGCATACATTAATTCATTTATAAACATATTCAAAATGTATTTTAAGCTCTTACTTGTGCACTATTAAATAGCAGTGATAAATTAAATGCCATTTTTCTTATGATCCTTACAATCCAGTTGGAGGACTAGAAAAAAAGAAGTAAATATTTACATCTTAGGTGGTAATAAGATTCATGAATACACACCACTGTATATAAAATAAACAACAAGGATATACTGTATAGCAGAGGGAACTATATTCAATATCTTGTAATAATCTATAATGGAAAAGAATCTGAAAAAATATATATACATGTATGACTGAATGACTTTGCTATCCACCTGAAGCTAACATAACCTTGTAAATCAACTATGCTTCAATTAAAAGAAAAAGCATGACTAGGAATTAGGAGGTATGAAAATATGTGGAAAGAGACCTTTTGGAAAGGAGAAAGAGAAGGTGCAAAGGCCAAGAGGTGGGAATGTCCTTTACCCAATCAAGAACAACAAGGACACTGGTATTTATAAGCAGGGTAGGTGAATGGGTCTGAGGAGACCTGATCCAAGTGGCATGTGGCTGGGGGTCAGAGCTCACAGGGCCTTTTGTTGGACTTATTAAGGACTTTGCCTTTTATTCTGAGTGAAATGTGAAACCATCTAAGGATTTGTGACAAGAGCCAAATTCTGGTTTATCATTTTTAAAGGCTGAAGTTTAGAAAATCTGCAGACAGGAGGGAGAATCTCATGTCATCCGTTTGGTGGCTATGTCAATAATCTAGGCCAAGAGTTTTTCATGAGTATAAGACCCAGGAAGGCAAGTGTTTGTTTTTTGTTTTTCCTACTGTTGTATCCACAACAGAATAGTGACAGAGATGTGGTAATCACTCAGTAAATATTGCCTAATGAGTGAATAGTAAATTGGATGAGGGTAACAATGGACATAGTGAGATGATGGAGTTCTAAATACAGTCTGAAGGTAGAGCTAATAGATTAGTTGATGGATTGGGCATAGGGTGTGAGAAAAAATAAATTAAAGATGAATCTTTTGGAATATTCTGGAATAATGTATTTGCCAGTTTGTGAGATAAAAAAAAAAGGGTGGGGAATGAGTTTAGGAGCAGAATGAAGGATAGAATCTTGGAATTAATCAATTTGATATGCTTAAGAAATTTCTGGATGACAATATCAGCTGGATGGTTGGATGTATGAAAATGATTATATGTGAGATTCTCTATTTTTTTCATAAACAATGCAATGATTTTACATTGACCTCAGTTCTTATGATGGCTTCAGGTTAAGTTTTTATTTTCCTTGATAAATCTAGCAAAAGTTAGAATTAATACTTATTTAAACTTCAGGTGAGGTTTCGGTATAATGTTTTATTATCTGTACTTATTGCAAGCCTCAAGCAGTTTATGAATGGTTTATGGGAGAAAAGCACATTTTGTGACCACTGGGGGAAAGAGGCCTTTAAGATGTACGGACAATCTAGGCACTGCTGACAGTGTATGCTTAAGAAAGCCCATGTTCAGGGAAAGTTTAGCTGATTTGACTGTGTTTTATGAGTCATCAAAGCCTCTCAAAATTTAGCATAATCGTGCAAATGGGTGATTGAATAACGATGGCTTTAGTCAAATTGCTACTCTATTTTCAATATTTAAGAAAACAAAAGTAGCAAATTGAGGGAAGAAATGTGTACATAGGAGTAAACCTGTATGTTTTTGGTGATTCATTTCAAAAATCCCAGTGTGTAAACTCAGGCAACAATTCATTTAAAATTCAGTTAATCAACTAATATCTATAACACTATCCTACAAAAATTATGGTCATCTCTGTATACAGACACCTTTAATTATTATATGTGTTAGAAATAACATTTCCTTTATACAGGGTCCAAAGAAATCCTGGTGACAGGGACAAGGTGCAAAATTACTCCATCCTAACATACCAAAAATCGCTGTTTTGGTCTGGATCTTTATGGAAACATGCCATCTGGAAGACTTTGAGATTTAAAACTATCTCAGTGACATAGAACAGTTATACTAGTAATTATAAGTAAATCTCTATTTGGTAAATCTTAACTTCCCATATTGAGACAAACTCCTCAGCTTCCAATGCGTACTCCTGGCTAAAGTATAATGCAAATTACATGTAAATTTCCCAATCTGGCGAAATGTGCTGGTGAAGACCCTGACCTGGAGTTTTGTTGTTGTTCCTTTACCTCCTTATTTTCAAAATAAGTGTAAACTGATAGAGAAAGTAATGAAAAAGAATGGGAAAGACCCCCAGATCTGCCCAATAATGGTCTCTTAATAATTTGATATATTGATTTTATGTATAACTACTACATACATTTAAAACCATGCTTCACATGACTTGAGATAATTATAATTGACACTGTACATTACAATGCCTGACATTTCAAGTTACATATGACCCTCTGTATTCAAGGGTTCTGTATCCTCGGAATCAATCAACCAAGAATGGAAAATATTTTTTAAAAATTCCAGAAAATTTCAAAAAGCAAAACCTGAATTTGCTTCATGCTGGCAACTATTTATGTAGCATTTATATTGTATTTACAACTATTTAGATATAATTTACATTGTATTAGGGTATTATAAGTAATCTAGAGATGATTTAAAGTACATGGGAGATGTGCCTGAGTTATTTGCAAATATTATGCCATTTTATATAAGGGACTTGAGCATTTTCAGATTTTAGTGTCTGCTGGGATTCCCGGAACTGAGGGACTACTTAGTGTACTTTGAAAGTCACACACAAAAAAGCTACTTCATAAATGTTTGTTCCCTGATCCTTTTTTCATCGATATAGTTATTTGTAACCAAAGTCTCCCTATTTGCATAAGTTACTATAAAAGGGAGCTAAAACTACCCTAAACATTTCACCTAACATAACATGTTATTGTAGACTAATAATTTATTTCATAAAATCAATACTAGAAATTACACATCCCACTTAACTGTGTTCTTATACTAACATATGTTATTTATCTTAGAGTTCATAAAAACTTTCCACAGTAAATATTAAAAAGGACTTGAGTTATCAATAATATAATAGTATTGTGATGTGATCATTTCATAAAATGTTAGAGATATATGGTATACTTTTAATTGGATTTTTATAATACATCTTTAAAGCTAACATTTGCCTATTTAAGAACAATAGATTAGATGTTATAGATGACCATCTGAAAGCCAGGAAAACGTTAATAATAAGGGACGATTTGTTAATAATAATTCATTCAGTTCTTCTGCTTAGCATAAAAATTAAATAACATGGATCAAAGTGATTACTATAAATTGATTAGCTCTCTGCAGTGGTAATGCTACTTTGCTAGGCTAACATTAGCAACAGTTATACAAAAATATTTCATAAAATCTTTGTATTTATTTAGAATGATTTTTAGCTGAGATCATATCAAACTACACATTCAATATATTTTAATTTTTTTCCAGTAACACTAAAAAGCAGGAATAAAATACCATCTAAGATATTCATTGAAGGAAGCTATACAATTACTTTACATAATTTAGAATATGTTTGCAATGTACATTCTTAATACAAATCTTAAAACCTTAAGAAGGAGGACCTTAATCATATAAGTCAGGAATTTTATTATTAAATGTACTACATGTATGTGAATATTTTTAATTAATATAACTCCTAACCATTATAATTTTTAAAACATCTTTTCTGCCATAGATATTGACAAAAATATATTTTACCATCAAATGCATTGTAAACTAAAATAGATCACCTGCATGTCTTTGATCTAGAATTTTGATTCAAACTTTGAATTTATCCATGATTTTATGAGCTCTCATCATTTGAATGAGTCATTAATTTGCAAATAATTTTTTGTCACCAAATTTATCTAAGTTCCTTGTAACCTCTAAATGTCTTTTCTTTGTTTATTCCCTCAAATTCTACCCGCCATCCACTTTAAGAAAATCATTCATTTTCTGCTGTACTTCATGTTTAAAAGTATACAGTAAGTCCCCTACATACAAACCTTCAAGTTGTGAACTTTCAAAAATGCAAATGTGCATTTGTATATCCAATCATGTAAGTTAGTTCACGTGTCTGATGTACATTGTCTACATTGTCACGTGTGTGCATCCTCTACAAGTGGTTGTGCAGCTTGCCTTCTGTCTCCTATTGCTGATGAAGATCCTTAAGCTCTACCATTTCCTACCTTCTCTCCCTCCTCCAGTCAGTAACTCTTCTTGCCTGTTCACTCAATACCAGCCCCTGAATGCCAACTTTGTACTGTACCACTGTACTTTTCAAGGTACTGGACTGTAAGAATAAAAATGTTTTCTTTATTTTTTGTGGGATTTTTTTTTGGTCTTTTTATGTATTATTTGTGTAAAAAGTATTATAAGCCTATTACAGTACAGTACTATATAGCCGATTGTGTTAGTTGGGTACCTAGGCTAACTTTGTTGGACTTACAAACGAATTGGACTTACAAATGTGCTCTCGGAATGGAACTCATTCATATGTCAGGGACTTACTGTATATTAATGAGCTATTATAAGGCAAATGCTCTGTATCACCAGTCATTCCAAGAAATTGATCTTTGCCAACCACAGCAGAAGTTTTGCCCCGAACTTGACCCCAATCTCAACTCTCTTCTTTCCTCTAAAATGATTAATTTACTTAACTTTGTAATAATAAATTCTTTTTTTCACATTCTTTTTCTGGTAATAATAATTTATTTGCATTTCTTTATAGTTTTGTTTTCCAAATGACCATCCCCAAGCATTTTAGTTTGGTCCATTAATTTTTTAAATTAATTTAAATTAATTTTTAAATATTGTAATTTTTAGAGTAGTTTTAGACTCACAGCAAAATTGAAGGGAAGGCACAAAGATTTCTCATATACCCTCGTCTCCACACATGTATAACTTCTCCTATTTTCAACATCCTCCAACAGAGTGGTATATTTGTTACAATTGATTGGCGCATCATAATCACTCAAAGTCCATAGTTTACACTAGGGCTCATTTTGGTGTTGTATATTCTATGTGTTTGGACAAATATAATGACATGTATCCATCATTATGGTATCATACAGAGTATTTTCACTGCTCTAAGAATCCTCTGTGCTACTCCTATTCATAGCGCCCCCCAATCCCACATCACAATTCCTATCAACCACTGATCTTTTTACTGTCTCCATAATTTTGACATTTCCACAATGTCTAATAGTTGGAATCAGGCTTCTTTCATTTATTAATACATATTTAAGTTTCCTCCGTGTCTCTTCATGGCTTGGTAGATCATTTCTTTTTAGTGAAGAATAATATTTCATTGTCTAGATGTACAACAGTTTACTTATCCATTCACCTACTGAAGAATAATTTAGTTCCAAGTTTGGCAATTATGAATAAAGCTGCTATAGAAATCTGTCTGCAGGTTTTTGTGTGGACATTGTTTCCACTCCTTTGGGTAAATACCCAGGAGAGTTATTGATGGATGGATCATATGGTAAGAGTATGTTCTGTTTTGTAAGAAAGTAACGGACTGTCCTCCAAGGTAACTGTGACTTTTTTTTTTTTTTTTTTTTTTTTGCGGTACGCGGGCCTCCCATCGCTGTGGCCTCTCCCGCTGCGGAGCACAGGCTCCGGACGCGCAGGCCCAGCAGCCATGGCTCACGGGCCCAGCCACTCCGCGGCATGTGGGATCCTCCCGGACCGGGGCACGAACCCGCGTCCCCTGCATCGGCAGGCGGACTCCCAACCACTGCACCACCAGGGAAGCCCCGACTGTGCCATTTTGCATTCCCACCAGCAGTGAATGAAAGTTCCTGTTGCTCCACGTCCTTGCCAGCAGTTGGTATTGTTGGTGTTTCAGATTTTGTCTTTTCATAGGTGTGTAGTGGTAATCTCATTGTTTTAACTTTCATTTCTCTGATAACATATGATGTGGAATATCTTTTCATATGCTTATTAACCATTTGTGTATCTTCTTTGGTGATGTGTCTGTTGAGATCTTTGACCTATTTTTTAATTAGGTTGTTTGTTTTCTTACTGTTGAGTTTTGAGTGTTCCTTGTATATTTTGGATTACAGTCCTTTACCTGATGTGTCTTTTGCAAATATTTATTCCAAGCCTGTGTTGTCTTCTCATACTTCTGACATTGTCTTTTCTAGATGTTGGAGAGTGGAGGGAACAAAAAGTGCCCACTGAGCTGAGACCATCTTGAGACCAAAAAATGAGGCAGGCAGATCCATATAATCAATGGATCTTACTCACAGGGTGGGGTCAGAATTGGACAATGATCTGGAAACATTCACAGCTGCACTCTGACCACTGATGGGCCACTGGGACAATTTTATAATTAGCCTATGGTATGGGAGTAGGTGCTTGGAAACAGGAAGTTCATTCCTAAGTCAACATTCAAGAATGGGTAACTAAGTCTCATGGGTGTTAGGAATAAGTCAGTGAAGGTTTTTATCATTGTTTGGGAACTAACAGAACATGGAGACCACCTGATCCTAATGATTCTTTAAAAAAAATACCTGTTAACTACAAAGCCTTTGACAACAGAGAAGTGATTTACTGCACAGTACAATCCTGGGTGGGGTCAGTAGAATGATAGGAGAAACCATAAGGCCCAAGATGGCATCAGTTATGCTAAGAGCCATACACCAGAGGAGAAGTTTTTAAAATTTTAATGAAGTTCCTTTTATCAATTCTTACTTTCATGAATCATGCCTTTGATATTGCATCTGAAAAAGTCATTGCCAGGGCTTCCCTGGTGGCGCAGTGGTTGAGAATCTGCCTGCTAATGCAGGGGACACGGGTTCGAGCCCTGGTCTGGGAGGATCCCACATGCCGCGGAGCAACTAGCCCCGTGAGCCACAACTACTGAGCCTGCGCGTCTGCAGCCTATGCTCCGCAACAAGAGAGGCCGCGATAGTGAGAGGCCCGCACGCCGTGATGAAGAGTGGCCCCCGCTTGCTGCAACTAGAGGAAGCCCTCACACAGAAACGAAGACCCAACACAGCAAAAATAAATAAATTAATTAATAAACTCCTACCCCCAACATCTTCTTAAAAAAAACAAACAAAAAAAGCACTTTGTATCTGAGAGATCCTGGTGATTTGACCTTGGACAAATAATTACTACAAAAAAAAAAAAAGTCATTGCCATACCCAAGGTCATCAGCATTTTTTTCCTATGTTATATGCTAGCAGTTTTATAATTTTGTGTTTTACATTTAGGTCTATGATCCATTTTGAGCTAATTTTTGTGAAGCATGTAAGATCTGTGGCTAGGTTCATTTGCTTGTATGTGGATGTGCAATTATTCCAGCATCATTTGTTGAAGAAATTATCTTTGTTCCATTGTTTTGCCTTTGCTCCTTTGTCAAAGATCAGTTGACTATAGACCCACATATGTGGGCCTATTTCTGGGCTCACTATTCTGTTGCATTTATCTATTCTTGCATTCATCTATTCTTTTGCCAATACACTGTCTTGATTACTGTAGCTTTATAGTAAGTCTTAAATTGGAAAGTGTAAATTCTAACTTTATTCTTCTCTTTCAATATTGTTTTGGCTATTCTAGGTCATTTGCCTCTCCATAAAAACTTTAGAATCAACTTGTCCATATCTACAGAGTAACTGTCTGGAATGGTCCATTTTTTAAAAATCTTAAATTCTAGATTACTTTCTCCATTTTTTTTTCTTTTGAAGTATCTGGGACATATGGTAGATTTTTCTGTGTGTTATATTTTGTTGATTGCATACTCATGGTGAAATTAAAAATGTTCTGATCTCGATATTTCCTGCAAATTGGCAGCTGGAGCCAGAATCTTGATAAGACTGTAGTTTACTTTTTTTTGGTAAGCCTATACGTAGTGTGTGATTCCATTAGGAAACATGTAATATCAATTCCTTCTTTCTTTCTATTTTTTTTTTGTATGGTAGTTACTGTTCATACATTGAAAATGAGGTTGCAGAATATACACTAAAATCTCTAATTCAATGTTTCTGTTTTTTTAAAATTATAAATAATAACAAACATATATGCAACTAAATGTTGAATCTTTGCTTACTGCCAATAGTTATTATATTTTAATTTTATTAAATTTTTTATTTCTTTGAGTTTTTAAAACTCTTCCTTTTTAAACCTGTTTTTCATGGACTCTATCTATTGCATTTATGCACTCTTGTTTTCCTTCTAGTTCAGTGTTCATCTCTGAATTTAATTTTTCTTGTGTTACTAGTTATTTCCCGGATTTTATTCATTTATTTCTGTGTTTTTAAAATTCCAATTTATGTGGTTCTTTTGTGCTTTGTAATATTTTCTTAACGTCCTTTCCTTGTATTAAATAGAAAACTCAGTTTATCTGTTCTATAGACATAACTATGACAAGTTTTAATTGTCTGTAGACACATTATTCTGCTTGTTTTTGTCTTTTTTTTCTTATAGCATCTTTTCTGTTGATCATTATTGTATCAAATCAGTTTACTTGAACTTTTTTGAAGAATTTGTGGCTTATAGAATTTTCCATAAGTTCATAAAGCTCCCACTTCTTCCACTTCTTTTTTATGTGTACGTACATGGGTGTGCACACACGTATGTGTGTTTAGTGTTTAAATATGAAAGCTAGACTTCTGGGATGTCCTGGTAATGTTCCCATCTATCATTTTTATGTGGACCTTCTTTTTCTGTCCTTTCTATTATTCCTCAAATTTCTAATTCATTCCCAGAAATTTCTTCTCAGTTTGGGACCCTGTACTGAAGGGATCTCTGTATCTCTGGAAGCTCACTTTCTAAGGCTCATAAGCACTAATCCACTCCAGTCCCTCTAAATTACCATTGGCCACTTGCCTTCAACTTCCTTTAAAAAGTGTAAAACCTCCTCCATTTCATCTGCTAGTCCTAATTTGCCCTGTGGCTCTCCAGTGAATACCAGATGGCTATCTTGGGGCTCTCTTGCTCTTAAATTTCTCAGCTAACCTGCTACTTTCTATACCTTTTCCCCACAAGAGTCATATACTATGCTGTTTTTTTGCCTATTGACAATTTGTCCCCACCCACTTCTATTTTGGAGTTTGTGGGGATACCTTCTTACCTAGATTTGTTGAAAAGTTTGTCATTTAGATCTTGCTGTTACTATCACTTGTTATGTTTTTATGAAGAGACTCAAATATTAGTAACTATGGCATTATTGTATTTATCTGATCAGGATCATTCATTTAATGTACATTATATTAATAACAAACAAGGAAAATATACTTTATCTCCATAGATATATAAAAGCTTAAACTAAATAATAATAAAAGCTGAATGTTAATTTATTTGTATTTATGTCCAATTGAAATTTTAATTTCTTTTTGAGTGTGAGATATAAACTAATTTAAGAGATTATTATTAGATTAGATTTACTTCAACTCATGATAATAGGATACATGAAACTTAAAAGATTATCCTTGCAGCATCACTGTCTTCAAGTAGTTTAGTATGTGAATAAATTGGGAGATGTTTACAGATATTATAAAGTACTAATAATATGTGCAATACAGCTGTTAATTTCTTTGCTACTTTCTGTTTCTTACAAAATGAAGTCAATATTTTAATCACCATTATCATGTAAGTTTAGTTCCATTTCAAAATATTTTCTAGTTTTAAAAGTATATTTCCACTTTTTCTGAAGCTATTATTTCTGGAAGTTTTCTCACAATATGCACCAAATATAAGATATTAATTTTTCTCATTCAACTTTGCACCTTAGATCAGCTAACTGCATCAGGCCCTGTTCTGTACATAATTTCAAGCAGCTACTTCTCTCTCCACTTGACTATGACAAGAACCACATTTTTTACTATGCATGATGATGATACAAATAAAAAGAAAGAAACAAAATAAGGTTTATAAAATATCAAACCAGAGTTTACTTACATGCCATTTATATTCCTGGTTATTCATGAATCTTCTGTCTCACAAACGGGAAAGAAGCAGGCTATTGAACTTGGAGATAATGGCCATGATATCATGGTATCATGAAAGAGAAGAAAATTTTAGTTTTTAAATGCGATGAAGGGAAATAAAAAAATAATATAAAGCGTTAAATACACTTTTGTGGCTAACAGTGATATTAGAAACATATTTTAAAATTCATAGATATTACTATATGAGAGGAATGAAGAGTTGACCTGAATACATCTTTCAGACATTGTATAAATATTTAAAGGATGATTTCTATGTGTCATGCTCTCCACTTGGTACAGGGAATACCAAAATAATATGAAAATACCTGTCTTCAGAAAACTCACAGTCTAGTTGTGGAGACATAAAAGTAAGTAAGCAATAATATGTTATGAAAAATAAAAATAAAAGAAGCACATAGCACAAAGGGCAAACCACCAAACACTTCCTGTGAATATAAGAAAACGTAGATAAGTATTCCCAGAGGATGTGAAACTTAAATATAAGTAGAACTTAATTCATTGATTAATGGGGCACCAGGTCTAAGAGACAACTAACTTTATTGCCCAACTTCTAGTTTAAAAGAAAAATGCTCCAACTATCATCAGTCTGGCTGGAGCAGGAGTGAGAAAGCATTTTTTGTATCCATTTTATGGATTTGCTTTGGATGGGACACAGAATTGTTGTGGCGGCTTGGAGGAAGATGCATATGGAGAATTAGAGAGTAATCACACGATGAATGTTTCTTATGACCCCCACAGAGAGTTGTAAGTCTGTCCAGCAAGCAAAGATGTACATCATTTATTCAGTTGGCAAATACTTATTGAATACCTGTGCTGTATGCTTCTAGGTCTTCACTTTATACCAGAGAAGGAAAGAGAAGACAAAGATCTGCATTCTCATGGAGCTTACGTTTATGGGCAAATATACAATAATCATTAAAAAGAATAAATAAGTAAATATCTGGCATAATAGGAAATGATAAGTGCTGTAGGGAAGAAAAAATGTAGAGCAGAGTAAGGGAGATCAGGAGTGTGCAATTAGAAGAGGAATCAGTGGCAGTATTAAATATGACTGGTCAAATGTAAAAGGTAAAATTCCAGCAAAGATTTAAAGAAGGTGAAAGAGCTTGGCAAACTGATATCCCATCATTTTAGGCAAAGAGAACAGCTAGGAGAGTATTGCTAGAGTGAACACTTGTGAGTTGAAACAAATGCAGTCTATTGAAATAGTTAGTGTAGATATTATATCATGGTTCATATGTGTATACAAATACATTATTAATTGATTCTTCTCATGTGGTTTATATTTAGAGATGAACACATTTTTTTTCACAAAGAAGGGGATATGCATCTACAGATAACCAATGAAATTGTGGGAATTTTTTCAAGACAATTTTTTAGAACAGTTTTAAATTAAGAGCAAAATGGAAAGGAGGTTATAAAAATTTCCCATATCCCTTCTCTTCCCCCATATGATCCACATCCCCCACCAGAGTGGTACATTTTTTACAATGGATGGACCTACAGTGACACAGCATGATCACCCAAAGTCCATTCTTTACCTTAGGCAGGGTAGTTTTTTTTAAAGGAGATTAAAATAACCTACAGGTGCAAGTCTCTGTGGATCTCTCAAACTAGTAAATATTGTTCATTTTCTTTCTAAAGCCACATAACTCTAAATAGCTTCATATCACAGAATTGTTAAGGCAATAACACAACACACACATATGTTTCCAAAGTTGATGCTATTTAGAGGCAGGAGATACAGTAGCTTTCTGGTTTTATAACAGAAACTATAAAATGAATAAGAAAAGTATAGTGATTAAATTCACTTTAATGCTACTCTGTAGTCAAGGCTAAGTATTTCCTAGTCTATCCTCATCATGAATTTTTCTGAGCTGTTTTGTCCAATTTACCTTAAAGCTTCACAATGAGATCAAATGTCAATATTTAAGTAGTTTAATAATAAAGGGCCAACATTCAGGTATCCTGAATTTGATTATAAATATCCTCCTCTTATCAAATTACCAAACAGAAATCAAATATAAAATTCATGTTGTGAGTTAAAATCCAAAAAAAAAGATGTAAATTAAAATGCTTAAATAGTAATATATACCATCAAAGTCCAAAATAAAAGATGTTTTCCTTGTGACTTAAATAAATGTCAAAGAAATTAATGTCCAAAATTAATCCTCCTTGGAGTTGTAGTCTGATTAATCTAGGCTAGAGGGGTTCTCAGTGTGTAAATTGATTTCTTTCTTTCAGAAAACCTGAATTGTCTTCCAATGAAGTGGCTGTGATGTTTCTGGTGTACCAGGAGCTCTATCATTTCAATGCCAAGGCTCTTCAGTGTTTCATTTTTTTAAAGAGTCCAAAGTAATAATAGGATACACAAATGGTAACAAGGTGCCTACACAACCAAATTTAGAAAACAGACAATGCCAAGTATTTAAAAACAGTCATTTCAAGCTTTTTCAGGATTGAGTACCTAGAGGTACCAAAGATGATAGCAGACGTTCAGCAGCAGATGAAGGGAAAAGGATTGATGGAGAAAATCATGGTCACACATTTACCATGATGATGTTCCACCTCTGCTGTTTCAGGAGTTCATTACTTTGAACCACACCTTATTTAGGAGAAATTTTCCATTGCACAGTGGAACTATGATGACAATAACTAGAGGTTTATCTCAGAGGGTGGTGTCTAAAAAATGGCATCTGAGAAATGTCGGCCTTCTTGCAAACTTAATTGGCCATGGTAGTCACTTGAAATGACTTTCTTTTCTATGTATGCAACTCAACCCTCTTAATTTCCAGGTTTCTTTTGTATTTCTTGTTTAAAATGCCCCAATACTCAATTAATTATGGGTCCTCTCTGGTGTCAGCATCAGAACTCACTTGTAAGCATTCATTTTCATTTCTAGGACACAATTCTGTTTCTATTGTGAGGTGAGCCTTCTTAGGACATATTCTCCATCACCTCAACTTTGTTTCAGTTGGAAAAAGACCCTCAACAGTCTCATAATCTGATACAACTGTTGATGCCTCTGGGTCAGGTGAAGACTGAGTCCATGGCTTTGTGGTCAGACACTGTCTCTCCTCAGATTTTAATACTCTAGGCTTTGAGTTTGCTTCATTCTGCTTTATTTTCTTTGCTATAATTTTTTGTTTGTTTGTTACACCTTTCTTCCATATCCACCGTCTAGTGCTTCTCTGATCCTTCAGGAGGGCTCAGATGTGGTACAATATAACCAGCTTATCTTAGTCCCTGTCATTCTCTGACATATATAAATAGGGCTGATATCATTTGTTTAATTAGGATGCCTTCTTTCCCTGTACTTTTTTTTTCTCCCTGGCTTAGACATTCATTTATCTAAATTTTTCTCAATCAACAATTTCGGGGATTGCAAAATTATCCGTTCTTCAAAAAAATTTTATTGATACACATTTTCCTGAATTGGATAAACCCATTCAGGAGGTATTTCCCCACCAAACCAACTTCTTAACCATATTGGAACAACATCTGCTGTTATCCTGCTCAGATGTCCTTTACTGCATAGCTAGCATCATTTTCAAATGCTAATCGATAATGTATATAGTAAATACAGCTATGTACATACATATCCACATGTTTATCTTTACGTGTTCATGCAAATATAACTAATATATTCAGTATTAATGTCTGAATCATTTAGTTCATTAGTGAAATATTAAGTGTCTGAATCATTCTTTAATTTTTATTGGAGTATATTCTGCTTGTTTTGTTTCACAGCTGAAGCATTATTGGTCTGCAGTTATTCCAAAACAGAATATTTACATTCTAATTATTTGACAAGAACATTACTCACTGTTTCTCAATAACCTTAAAACCCCAATGGTGACAAATGATCATTGGAGAGTTAAGGGTGTTGCAGGACAGAAAATCTGGAAAGAAATGGAATAAGAGCAGAGGAAATTGTAACAGGCAAGGGGGCCCTGCTGTCCCTTCTCGGTGCTTCCATCCCCAAGGGAGGGTCAAGGGGGATGGAGCTGTCATATGCTTTTGATTTTTGTTTTGTTTTTTATCTGTAGGGTATGAAGAGAAAATTATATAGGTGTGAGGACAGAAAGTCCCGGTGTGAGGATGGAGTGACTCCAAGAAAGGAAAGAATTTGGAGGAAAACATTATTACCAAAGTAAGGTTGAACATTATAAACCAATGAGCTGTGCAGGCCCTGGTCTCACTCTGCTGCCCTGTCAGGGCAGGGAAACTAATTCATAGCCCTGTCTCCTGCTGAATATGGTACTGGGTCCCAACCATCTAGGAAGCTTGACCAGAGACTACTGGCAAGCTCAGAGCCCATCCTCCAGACTCACTGGAGTAGGGAATTAAGCCAGCAGTCCTATCATCTGCTCTCAGCCAGAGGCATACCACCCCAGCTGACTTTTTATGTGTTTAAGAAATGTATGTAAACACTATAGTCTGTAATATTTTACTTGTTACTTTCAATACAAGTTTATATGGGATTCATTCTATAGCTCACCCTCTAAGATTTTCAATTTAAGATGTACTTTACTAATACTCCATTGGTCCTTTAATAAAAAATCATCATCTTTGACCTAAGCAAGGAGTACATTTTCAATATAACAGGCTGAAAATTGGATTCAAATTTTAAGACTTAAGGGACAATTACATATGAGAGATTTGGATTCTTGAAATCAATTACAAAGTCAGTGTGACATTAAAGAAACACATTGATATGGAAACTGCATTTTGAGATAATATACACTTTATAATTGGTATTTCAAATGGAGAATCAGACCTTAGTGGTCTTATATGAGGTTAATAAATTAGGAAGTCTGAAAACTCTCATGACTTTTCAAATTGGAGTTGGCCTTTTATGGACTTTTCCCACCAATCTAAGTTGTGTGTGTGTGTGTGTGTGTGTGTGTGTGTTTGTATTGTGTCCATGCCTTTATATACCTGTGCAAGTCTCACAGAGTACCTGTTTGGGGACAGTGGAGTTCACATATGACCATAACTTTTCTCTTTTCCAGAGGTCAGCAAACATTTTATGTGTCTGTCACTGTAACAAGCACTTTAGTAAAGGAAGTTATTTATGGTTATTGATTTAGCTAAACAGGCCCTAACTGAAAGAATACCTCTCCGGAATATTCTGGTGTTTCTGTTACCACCAGGAGGAGGATGTTTTTAGCAAGTACCAGCTGTGCCATCAAATGGTGGGAGTATGCCAAGGCTGTTGACCTCCAGTATATAGAGACTAGATTTTCTTGGAAATGAATTTTGTGATGGGGCCTTTGATTACTCAGATTTCAGATGATCCATATGGGTACAGGCTAATTATTGTCATCCTGAAAAATTTATAGGCAAAGAATGCCAGGGATTGTGATAAATGATATTATCATAGTTACATTGCAGAAATGCATCAATGTTTTTTAGCAGCTTCAACCCTGGGTGGAATGGGTCTTGGTGGTTGGAAGGTCGTTCAGCTACAACTACTGGTGATGCTTTTTGATATGTCCAAGGGTGTTAAGATAGAGGATAAAATTGTGAGGACTGGATACCAAGAATTTCTGGAATACTTTAGGTCAGCATACACCGGGGGAAAAAAAGGAGACTTCAAAAAGTAGAACTGAGTGTTACAAATTGCATTGATTTTAATTTCCTTCAGGAGGTTTGTTGTTTCATCTCCTTTGCTTTTTGGACTGACCTTTCCATGAATGTAACACCATGGTGATAATGAGCTACATGTGACCTCAGACTTAATTTAATTACAGACAATTGGCAATTTCATGAAGAATATGCAACTTATCCATTTATTAGATGTTCAAAATACATATTAGAGTTTATCCAGATAATCAGAAAACTATTAACTTCAATCACATTGTTAAGCCCAACACAGAAGTATTTTTATTAAGCTATAATTAGTGTCATGGGCCAAATTTGAAGGATTTTAAAAGAATAGACCCATGATGCTTACATTTACTTATGAAATGTTGTTGACTTTACTGTTTATTAATTTATTGTTAAACTAATTATTATTTAATAATTAACACCATTTTTTGTGAGAATTTATGGGAGATATTTTTCAATGACTCTGTAATAGGAGTAATTGTATCTCTTATTTACAGAACAGTTTTTTTATGTTTGAATGTTGAAAATCATACTCCTAATCATTTCCCATTTTCCATGAGCAACCAGGAACCCCAGCATCAAATCAATGGTCTACATCTCTGATGTGTATCTCACCTTTCCTAACCTGATCTGCAAATTCACACCCCAAATCATCATTACCATTTTTATTATCACTGTAAAATTAGTAGAAAAAGAGTGAGAGTGATAGTATTAGTTACATTAATAGCAACTGACACTAATAAATCCCTTACTATATATCAAGCGATGTCCTAAGCTGCTATCATAGTTATAATTTTGGCTCTAGTTATACATTATCTTACAATTATTCATTTTTTTCATATCATTATTTAAACAACGGGAAAGTACCTGAAAAAGAAAAAAAAATGAAACACATTGTTTTTCAGATATTAATACTATCATTTAAAAAATCATCCTATGTAATCAAGAAAAATAATATTGTTTCTATATGCAGACATCGGTTTTTACTTATAATGACTAATTGCTAATTATTGGGTTGGCCAAAAGATTCGTTGTTTTTTTTTCCGTAAGGTGGCTCCATAGCACTTAGTTGTCTTTAATTTCATTCGAAACAATTTTGTTACATTGTACTGTGACAGCGGTCATATCAGCGTGCATTTTTTAAAAAGATCAAAATTGGTGAATTTTTGTGTAACCATTTTAATATTGAAGATGGAAGGTAAAAAGCAACATTTCTGACATATTGTATTTTATTATTTCAAGAAAGGTAAAAGTGTTGCTGAAACACAGAAAAAGATTTGTGCAGTGTATGGAGAAGGTGCTGTGACTGATCGAACGTGTCAAAAGTGGTTTGTGAAGTTTCATGCTGGAGATTTCTCACTGCACAATGCTCCACAGTTGGGTAGACCAGTTGAAGTTGATAGCGATCAAATAGAGACATTAACTGAGAACAATCAATGTTATACCACGCGGGAGATAGCCAACATACACAAAATATCAAAACCAAGCGTTGAAAATTATTTACACCAACTTGTTTATGTTAATCACGTTGGGTCCCACACAAGTTAAGCAACAACAAAAAAAACTTCTTAACTGTATTTCCTCATGCGATTCTCTACTTATACATAATGAAAATGTTCCGTTTTTCAAAGAAATTGTGATGGGTGATGTAAAGTGGATACTGTACAATAGTGTGGAATGGAAGAGATACTCGGGCAAGCAAAATGTACCATCACCAACCACACCAAAGGCTGGTCTTCATCCAAAGAAGGTGATGTTGTGTATATGGTGGGATTGGAAGGGAGTCCTCTATTATGAGATTTTTTCCAGAAAACCAAACAATTAATTCCAACAAGTACTGCTCCCAGTTAGACCAACTGAAAGCAGCACTCATCGAAAAGCGTCTGAAAGTAGTCAACAGAAAACGCCTAATCTTCCATCAGGATAACGCAAGGCTGCATACTTATTTGATGACCAGGCAAAAACTGTTACAGCTTGGTTGGGAAGTTCTGATTCATCCGCTGTATTCACCAGACATTGCACCTTCCGATTTCCATTTTTTTCAACCTTTACAAAATGCTCTTAATGGAAAAAAAAAATTCAATTCCCTGGAAGAATGTAAAAGGCACCTGGAACAGTTCTTTGCTCAAAAAGATACAAAGTTTCGGGAAGATGGTATTATGAAATTGCCTGAAAAATGGCAGAAGGTAGTGGAACAAAATGGTGAGTACGTTGTTCAATAAAGTTCTTGGTGAAAATGAAAAATGTGTCCTTTATTTTTACTTTAAAAACCAAAGGAAATTTTTGGCCATCCCAATACTGCAAAGGTAAATTCTAACTGAAGATTTTATATGCCACTGCTTATGTGGTTATAGTAAAAATTATGACCCACTTAAAGGCAATTTGTTTTTGTCTTAACAGTGATTCTCATGTTGATTTGCACAAGGGGCTGGTTATCGCTTCATGGATTTAATTAAATGAGTGAATGGGTGATGGCATTTTAGGCCAGTTAAAAGTAAAAGTGTATTCATAGGGTTGGAAACTGATGAAAAGGGGCACATTGAGAAACCCAAACAAAAATTAGTTTTCTCAAAATGAAAGCACAAGGGTCCATAGGAAAGCATGGTCTTATTAATTCAACTTAAGTCTCTTTTAGGCAGAAGTCATTTTAATCTGTCATGTTCAGTAATGTTTTATTTAACTGCCTCCAGTAGAGTTCTTTTGATGACAACCTGAAGTGCCTGAGATCCCCAGCAGTTATGTCTGCTGTGTTATTCCCCAAAAGGTCACCACAATGCCAGGGCACCCCTGACATACACTCTTGTTTGTTGCTATAAATATCTCACTTGCAGCTGAAGAAGGTAATTAGAAGGTTTCTATGACAAGGATGTGCCTGCTTAGAGATGAGGTCTGAGTCTGCACTGCTGAAGGATTTATGAATTAAATTTGCCCACCGAGCTGCAGCTAAGGTGATGGCATCGCCAGTATACAACCGTGTTTTTAATTTAGACACATTTTGCGTGGCCAGAAACAACAGTCATTTCCTTTTTACAAGCCTTATTACTTATAAATCATGACAGCAACATAGCTGCATTAATTTGAAGGGATGAATAGATAACAGTACCAAAGCTGCCTAATTAAAAAATAAAAAATCCTCATTCCCCAAAGAAGTAAACAAAATAGCATTTTCTATTTTTTCACATAAAAGTATATGGTGAAGTAGAAATATTTAGGGGGAATTATATTGATGCCACAGTTTACTTTGAATGACATCCCAAATTAAGAACTGGTGATTGATGGGTAGAAAGAGGGATAGATAAAGCCAATATAGGAAAATGTTAGCGCTAGTATCTAGATGGCAGATTTATGGAAGGTTACTGTAAAATTCTATCAAATTTTCTCTGGAAATTTTCATAAGAAAATGTTGGGAAATATAGGTTGAAAGTGATTATTATGATCTTAAGAGTAATATGAAAAGAGTATAGAGGTATATTTCACTGTTGACAATTATCCTTTAAAAACTGAAAGCAAATTGGGTTAATTGCCAACGTGCCTTCTATATGTCACTAAGTATCTGGAAATTGGAACTCCTTATTCATTTGAGTTTGGCTCTGAATTTTTGTTCTCTGTAGTGCTAACCAATTTTACCCAGGAGAGGAAAGTTGAACTTCAGGCAGCGTATCTGATCCATTTATTTAATGATCTTCCAAGTGAATGACTGAATCTCAGTGTAATCTATTACATTCTAATCAATCACAGTGATGAGTATTTCAAAACTGCTTTCCTTTGAGTATTGATTGATTATTAAAAGCTGCTGCTGACCACACACTGACTGGCATTTTGCTCCTACATTTTTACTCTATTGTGAGAGTACACATTAGTCTCTGTAAAGGATATCACTACAGGCTTTTCAACAAATTCTAGTTAGTATAACATATCAAAAAGGATGTATCAAATGTCTGGAAGTGGTTTGAATTTCCATTAACAGGTAATACATGGAATTTACTAAGATGATATTCTATTTAGGACTGAGAAATATTGAATAATAATGCTCTGGGAGCTCTGAGCTCTGCACAGCACATGTTTTGGGAAAGGTTGATACTTTTATTAATACTAAACTGCAATTTAAAAAGAAAAATTATACCAAGTGTTTCAGAAAACAGGGTGAAATTTGCAGAAGTTGAGGCAAATAGTGCGATCTTTAAGCACGAGGACCTTGGGGATAGGGAGCCTGGATATGTAGCCCTCTTGTAGCTCAGGAGTTCTGTGACCACCGGCAAGTCCCACAGTATCTCTAAGCCTCAGCTTTCTCATCTACAATATTGAGATAGTAGTATTTTTCTATTTCTCAGGCTTCTTGTGAGTTATCAAAAGAAATTATACATGCTTACCCACATTCCATAATGCTTGGAAAATAGTATGTAATCAATGAATGATGATCATTGTTAACACCGTCCTTCAGTAATTAATAAAGCTGAGTACTCATAACCAGTTGTTTGTTTAAAAGTAAGCACAGCAAGCATCATTTTGCATTTGGAGTGTAATAACACTATGTAAATTCAGATTATTTAGTAAAAACTATATTTTTGTAGCTGAAAGGTTTGAAGATCTGATGGATTTTTGCAGAGAGCTGTCTTAAAAAGAATAGATACCACAAAGAATGAGGCATTTCATTCTTCTGGGAGGTAATATTCTCTGAGAAAACTTGTTGATTAAAAAAGCATAGGTTGCTGAATTTATATTTAAAAATATGTTTTCCTCGGGAACCATGCTATTTATGTTAAAAAGAAGATAATACTTTTATAAACAAAATAACAGAGCAATTATACTGTATGTTTCCAAGAGTTACCTGTAGAGAAATACAAATGCTTTTTAAAAAGTCAATGAAAATACATATTCATATTATAAATAGTTACTTCTGAGGATGGTATGGAATAAAAAAACAGTGTTATAAGTGTAGTGTAGACTGACATCCAATGTCTTAACAAGAAGAAGATATTTAACCAAGATACTTACTGCCCTTGGAGGGGAGCCTTTTAAAGAGCAAATGTGTGTCTCACATGCACACAGTTCGTTTGTAATACTATATTCACATGTAGTATTAGTAGGCAGTAAAGTTCAGTAGGATTTCATAGAGTATCATTTGTTAAAGCACCATAATTGATAGAATATTTATTCATCTTAAATTATTCTTAAGGATATTTTTAATGATTATTTATATGTCATTTTTTTCATGAACCAAAATAAAATAAATGCCAGGAAAATAGTTTTAAACACAAATAATATAGGCATTAGAATACATTATATATTTTTTAAGTTGGTGTATGTTAGATACTAGAAAAGTACAATTTATTCTTACATGTAAGGAGGAAGAGAAATAGTATAAAACTGAACAGAATATATACTGTTGTGTTTTTTCCCCTCATAATTAGAATCTATATGAATGGAAAGAATAAATAATAAAAATTGCCTGGCAGTAGGGGCTTGAAAGAAATGAAATACTTTGTAAAATTAATTGAGATAAACAATATTTAAAATACATTTGTCTCATGGGTATTAATTTGAAAGAAATGTTTTCTGTTATACAAGTCATACTGCTTTCATTTTTAATTCTGCATGTGTTACTTCACTCATTCATTCATTCATTCATTCATCATCCCAGAAGCGCATACTGAGGGTTTGCAAGATATCTGCCATTCTGCCGTGACCCAAGGAATCTACGTGATGAGAACACTGAGAAACACTGACTAACTATAACCTTTTACTTGTGAATTTTGGTATTTTTGACTTTTCTGGAAAAATTATCCATTTCATCTGTCTTTTCCAAAGTTTCAGCACAGAGTAGTATGATGTAATGAATCATAATAAGAGCTTGCATAATGTTTAATAAACCCTCCATTTACTCAAAAAGCTAAATTGATCACATTTTAACATTTTTCATAAATGGGTATATTTAAAATCCTAGAATTTTTATTCAGGAGTTTCCCATCTATATCCCTAATTATGGTTAATCTAAAGTATACTTTGTTGCATTAGTTTTATTAGACTTTGGTCATGTAATTATTCTAGATTATTCTAGATTAAATAAAATGGAAAACATTTCATCATCTATGTAATTATTTTTAATAATATGATAATTATAATATATAAATATATAAAATTAAAACAACATACAATAATATATGAAATATAAATGTATATATATAATAGTATATAAATATATACAATAATATATAAATATATATAAATTGTTTCTTTAGACTCTAAAGTTCTTTGACCCTGGCAACATTTTTAAAGTTAGCATTTCACTTTCAAAATTTTTCCCATTGATATCTACCTGTCTTTTTTTGTTAGAAAATTTCACATTTCTTTAAATAATTTTCATTTTTTTCTCCATTTTGAAAACATTTACATAAAGTGGAGCATATTATTCTTTATTATCTTTTAAAAATCTACACAATCATCATTATGTTGGCTATCGAATTTCTTATTTTTCTGTGTTTCAGATTTTTCTTTTTTATTGGAGAAAGTCCTGAAATATTATGTTGATAACAATAATTTATTAAATTTACTATTAATTTGCCTTATTTTAAATGTTTTCTACATATGTTTACAATTGTTTTTTCTAAGTTTGGCTGTATGTGTTGGATCTTCTAGATTAATTTAATTATTTTTCCCTAACACTATAAATATATTTTTCATAGTTCACGTGTATTTCAACTTAAAGCCCATGTTTTATGTCATATATACATGAGATAGCTATTCACTGAAAAAATCCAAAATCTTTTTTCCAGCTTTATCAAGATTTAATTGACATAACATTGATTAAGATAAGTTATATGACATCATGATTTAATACATTATTTCTATATTGTGAAATGACTACCACAGTAGGTTTAGTCACCTCATATGCCATTGTCACCTCATATAATTACATTTCCTTTTGGTGGTGAGAACATTTAAGATAGATATATATTACATCTTCTTCATTCATCTGTAGGTGGACACTTAGGTTGTTTCCATATTTTCATATTGTGACTATTGTGACTAATGTTGCAGTGAACTTGAGAGTGCAGATGACTCTTCAAGATCTTGATTTCATTACCATTTGATAGATGCTTAGAAGTGGGATTGCTGGAATATATGGTTCTATTTTTATAGTTAGTTTTAAATTTTTGAGGAAACTCTCCATTATTTTCCATAGTGGTTGTATCAATTTACATTTTCACACACAGTGCACAAGGGTACTCTTTTCTCCAGAACCTCACCAACACTTTTGGTCTCTTGTCATTTTGGTAATAGCCGTCCCAACAGGTGTGAAATAATATCTTGTTGTACTTTAGATTTGCATTTCCCTAATGATTAGTGATGCTGAGCACCTTTACATGTACATGTTGTTCCCTTAACCTCTCTTATTTTTCACTCTTGCTAACAGATTTTGTTCTCCCGAATAAATTGTTAACACAAGAGGCCTCTGCCTCAGATTTGCTTTGTAGAAAATCCAAGTTATCATAATCTCCAATATTAGAGCAAGGATTTTGAGGCATTAAAACTTAGAAGAGTATTCTATGAAATGGTACTGGAGTCATTACAATAAGATACTGTCTTGGGTGCCTAGTCCCTAACAAGACCATTGTCTGAAGTTAATCTTTTCATTCAGATGCACGAAAATGATTAATTTAAACTTGAGATTGTACCACTAAGAGTTTGTAGCAACATTTAATAAAGCCTATTAAATCATATAAATTATGTCTCTAAGTATTGTCACTTGGACACAAACCAAATTAATAAGGGATAATTTAACATCTATAAATTTGCAAGATGAACAGTTATATTAAAAAGAGTTAACATTACAATATTTTAATTCAGAAACTATTCTATAGTGAAAAGGACTTCTGAAAATTCCTACGTATTTTCAAGTTAAAGCAATGGTTCTCTATATCAAAATAAGAAATATCATGTCCTAAACATGTTAAGTTAAAACATTTTTAAACTGTGATGAATTTAACTCAGTAGAAATACTTAAACATGTCATGTATAACTTCAATTTTCATTTGAACTAATTATTAAGATTATGGAAATGTGAGATTGGCAGTTGCTAAAAATAATCTCCTTTCTCTGTCTCAGTATTTGAAGTATGATGCCTTGCTGGCTTGGCATGTTTATTGGATGCACTTAGAGTATATCTTGTTATTCTTTGGCTGCCCTATGAACTTTGATGGAAAAACAGATCACTCTGCCATTGCACTTAATCTTAAAAAGACCTTCATCTGCTGACTACTGTTTGATGGAGCTATAAATAATGTTTTTGCTTAATATATGCTTATTAAAATTTAATATTTGGAAAAAAATGATCTTTAGTTGAGAGTATCATATGATAAACATACTGGAAGAATTTAAATTTTTATTCATTATGTTTATTTTAATTAAATTTTGTCTCAATACAATAACATTAACAAGTACTTTTCCCTGTCAGGATGTAGTATTTCTAATCAGTCAGAGATATTAGGTGTTGGTTTTCTCTAAAACACATGTAGGCATTTAAGAACAGTATTTTACAAGTTTATTGTCAATTACTAATACTGCCGACAAAATTGCATATTGAAGACACCTTGTATACACAAGCCTCGGTTTAAAAAATGCTCATTTTTACTGAATATTGATGTTATCTAAGTTTCAGCTCTTAAGCTACTGGCCTACTCTTCCAGTTGATTTCATAGACTTTAATGATTTGAGATAACATCTTTAAAATGATGTAACCTTAATGTATTAATTATTTATTAGATATAAATATATATTAATTATATTAAAGTTTTAGGTGATAGAACATCATGGCAATATTGTTATTAGATCTTTAAATAGCAAGAAAATATCATTTTTGAAATTTGGTATATAAGTGATAAAATTTGAAGATCAAATAACCTATATGCAATTTGCATTGTAATATAAATTCAGTTTAAAGTGTGTGTGTGTTTATATGTGTGCAGTTGCTGTGCAGTATCTTGAACTATGCTAATGGAAAAGCTTTCCAAGTGTTAAAATTAACCATTGGCATGAATTGCATCAGATATGTCATCTATTCTACTGATCTATACTTAATGATTTTGATTGGATAAGATTTAATTTAAAATATCCAAGCATTCTATAAATATATATTATTCTCTGGTTCCTTTTTATTTGATTTCCCAGAAACTTCATGCAGAATGTTGACTTTAATTTTATTTGTATTTATTAGGCTAAATCAGTTTTAAAACATGCAGTTAATTGCATGCTTATTTCACAGCTGTACTTTTTAAACAACTGATTTCTAGAGTTTCACGTGACTAACGTGTTTACCTTCAGAAGTGTCTTTTTTTCCTGTAATATTGGGCGTGATTGTTTTGCTTAACTTTATAACAACTCTATATCATGTTTCTGAGTTCTATTTTTCAAAATATTTTGAGCCGTTTAAAAATTTAATGTGGGCATTTCAGAATATGGTATGCTGATCCAACTTTGATAGAAGTGATATATTTTTATTTTAAAGTCTGTCCAAATGATGTATTTCATAAGCAAGAAAAAATGAGTCAGCATAAGTTCAACAATCAATTTAAAGTATTCAGTTTCATTAGCTTTATAGTCTTATCAAAACCAAGGTCATTAACAGAATCTTTAATATTTGTTCCGATACTAAAATGTTATAATGGCTTTTTAGAATCTTCAAGACATGTATTTAGGTTATACAAACTGCCATCCAAGTTAGATTTGCAAGGTTCAGCAAAATACAGGTTGCCCAGTATTAAACAACAAATAATTATTTTGTACTATAAGTATGTCTTATGTGATACTTTACATATATTTATATTAAAAAGTTATTTGTTGTTTCTCTGAAATTCAAATTTAACTGGGCATCCTGTATTTTATTTGGCAAACTTAATCTAAAAAATGATGTTGAATAATTTGAAACTTTCAATTTTTTGTACTAGTTTCCTTTTCCTCTAAAATGTTAGGCGGTATACTGTATTTAAGAATATACCTATATTTAGTTAATTCTACCTATCTATATTTATATTTATATCTGTATCCATCTAGCTCTAACTGTCTACCTATTTATCTATCTATTCTACAGATTTTGACAAGTGTAGAGTGATATATATCCATAATTCCAGTATCATAAAAAACAGTTTTACCACCCTAAACATCCCCAGTGGTCCACCTATTCATGCCTCCTTCCCTTACCCAAGAATGTCTAGCAACCACTGATCTTTTGATTGTCTCTTCCAGAAAGTTGTATAGTTAGAATCATACAGAATGTAGTCTTTTCAGATTGATTTCTTTCACTTTGCAACATATATTTTTTATGGTTTGAGTGCTCGTGTTTTTTTCTTTGGTTTTTATTTTGTCTTTTTTTTTTTTTTTTTTTTTTTACTGAGTACTGTTTCATCGTATGAATTACCCATAATCTGGTTATCCATTCATTGATTGAAAGAAATTTTGATTGCTCCCAGGTTTGGGATATTATGAAGAAATCTGCTCTAAATATTTGTGTGCAGGTTTTTGTGTAAACATAAAATTTAAAGTCATCAGAGTAATGACTTTATACAAAGGAGCCCAATTGTTAGCATGTTAAGAATATGTTTAGTTTTGTAAGAAATTGCCAGCTGTCTTCCAAAGTACCTGTACCATTTTGCGATCGGCTTATTTTTTAAGTCTGATTGAAAATATTTTCTTGACATGGATTGAACTGAAAAGTAATAAATAGAAAGAAGAGATGGTGAAAAATAACCAAGCCACTAGCCCATATGGCAACATTTTAAGTTAATGTTCACCAGTCCCAGCATTTTGATGGACGTTTACCATTCACTAGCTGTCACCATGGATAAGATTATTTAACTTTTCAGAATCTCTGTTTCCTAACCTAGAAAGAAGTAACTTTAAAACCTACCAAATTTCTGGGGTGAAGTACTTTGACCAGGGCCACACTTAGCTTCTCTTGTTTCCTACCCCCAACACCAAATAGAGAACATTGAATACCAAAGCATTCTCTCCTCCACTGTAGCTTGAAAAAGGACACAAGGTCATTTATTTTACAGTATTATCACTATTTTACAGTAAAGTTTATCCACAACGATTTGATTAAAAAATTATGTATACTGTACTTATGTCTTTATAACTTTTAAACTACATATTTAAGCCTTTGGCTTTTAAGATGGTATGTCCTACACTGGTGTAATATATTATCAGTGCCTAATTTACCATTATTTACATGAGTAGAACATGACTGAATAACAGCCATCTTTTTTCCAACTCTTCCTGGGGTTTTCAGTGTATGAAAAATTAAATTTAATTAACTATGAAATACTATATCATTCACAACCAAAATTAAGTGTGAACTTTGTGTTGGACTCATTTATTTTCCTTTCTCAACCTAAACCAGGAATGTTAAATGTGAGCATAAACTCAGAAAATAAGTCATTTCCCTGCCGTTTGTCCTGGCATGCCTCAGCCTTGTATGTGGCATTTTCTTGGTTTTCCTGCTGCTTCATAGGCTGCCTTTACCATGAGCACTTTTGTCCCTGTATGTTGGATCAACTTGCTTTTTGTCCCTCTTTTATTGACAATTAACTGGGAATTCTTAATTCAGATGTGACCCCTGCCTCCATAACAGGACATAAGTTATAAATAAAGGGAAAACTACTTAAGGACTCAAACACTGATGCCCTTTGTAGAGGCAGTCCTCATTCAAAACCCCCATTTGGAGAAGTAGGATTGGACACTTCAAATTAGATATCATAAAGTCACCATTATAAATAATAGGCTCTCTCCAATAATGGTAAATATTATTCCATTTACCTTAGATTTATCTTTAATCAGTCTCTAACATTGTGCTCATCACAGACACAATTATATTCCTAAGCCTTTTGACCATCATAGTTATAACCTTCTGAATAAACATTAGCACATTTAGAAGAAAGTTATATTCACTAATGTTTATTACTGTCCTACTTTATTAAAAATCAGAATTAATTCATTTGAATTAAATATAAGTCCATCACTACTAGGAAGCTCACTTATCAGGTCCCTAAATTTGAAGGCAGTCTCACAGAGCGCTTGCTGTTCTGACTTGGATAAAACCCAGATTTCCTGGGAGGACACATGCAAACTTCCTGAAAAGGTAAAACATTTTCGACAATCTTCTATCTCTCCCTACCACATAACTTGACGACTCTACTTTGCAAACTTGTGACATGCCATGGCTGGTCATTGTTTTCATCCTCCACAGTACATTCCTTTTTTCTTCTTCTTCAAAATCAAGCTCACTGACAAATAGTACATATTTGCCACTCTACTCTTCTCTCATGACTCCTCTCTTTCTTGGTTTTCCTCTTAAAGTTCTGTTTTCTTTGCAAGTTTTCTTTTCTGCAATTTTCATGTGGATGTTTCCTAGAGCTCTGTTTTGGCCACTCCATTTCTGCCAGGTACTAGATATGAAGTCTATCTCAGAGGGCACTAACATGCAATTTGCATAAGACAGATCTGGACTTGAGTTGAAGTTCTGACATTTACTACTTCACTTTGTAACCCTGGAGGAAAATTTGAGAAACAATCTTTATACCCATGTCCCTCTGAGAGTTCATTCTTAAAATGGGATATTAGAATTCAACATATGAGAGTGTTTGGAAGATTAAAAGAAAACTGTGAATAAAATTATTACCACAGCAGGGCACTCAGACAGCAATAATTACTGCCATAACTCCTCTTTATCTCCAGGCCTGATTTCTGACACACGTTTGTCAACTACAACCTGATCACATAGAATCTCTCATTCAACAAGTTCAAAGCCAAAGTCATAATGATTTCTCTGTCTCCCTTCCTCCCAGCTACAGTAATATTGGTTTCTCTTTAAACATTTCTAGTTGAGGGTATTTGGGCTAATGACAATGTAATAAGTCCAGTTTTACCCCAAAAGTGAGAGTTATTCTAGACAATTTCTCCCTAAACCTATATCCAGTCATCACTGTCATATTAAAGGTCCTACAATCTTAATGTATTATATACTAAGCCATTGTATTCTAAATCCACTGTTGCTACAGTGTCTTTATTCAGGTTTATATTGTATCTAGACTCAAAAATTATAATACTCTATCTTCCTAGAAACTGACTCACGCTTGAACTAGGATAGAGAAATTTTTTCTAATATGCAAATTTCAAAATCATCCAATATCTTAGTTTCACTTACAGCAAAATTCAATGATTCTTTGATTATATGTTAATATAATTTCTTAGGAATTTAAAAAATATTCTGTCACCATTTTTAATAAAATATGATATTTTAGAACACAATTTAATATTAGCATATTACAAAATACTACTTTATGGTTTCCTAATTCTGCAATGTATTAATGTTATAATATGTAAGAAAATTTAAACTTTTTATTTAACATTTATTTCATACTATTTAATTTACTTTGAATTTCTTAGATGAGTAAAATCAATCTTTTTATACTTAATAAATAGACCAAATGAAAATTAAAATTGAGATTATGTATCAGATATATAGCTTGGAAAAATATATTACAAAAACTGCTTTTCAGAACTTAAGTTGAAAATTGCACCTGTGACTTAAAAATCCGTTTCTTTATTAAAATATCAGAATAAGAGAAATTAAGGCTGTTCTCTTAAAGCATGTTTCCTACAAACAGCATCTGAAAATAATTATTATGACATGTTAATTATCACAATAAATGAAAGCTAAATGCTTTATAATGTTATTACAGTCCTTACAAATATGGTTTAAACACTAAAGAAAACAATTTACTACAAAATGATTTTTTTTTCCACAAAGAGAATGCAAATATTGAATCCAATGAAACATTATGGGGTAAATTTGAAAACTTATTTTAATTTGTCATTTGTAGACATATGGAATTAGGATTCAAGGCAGAAAAATTCACCCTGCTTTTTAAATGAGCAATTAGAAAGATATTATTGGACTTTAGGACAATGATCAGATTAGAGAGAAAGTTTAATGTTTCCCTGAAATTAGAGCGGAGTCATGGGAAAATAAAGCAATGTGCTGCAGAAAGAAAGCATTGACTGGGGATACATTTTTGAATTGAATGTTTTTTACTTGCCCATTCTTAAAATTGGTAAAAGAGGACAAGTTCTCCAATACCCAATAAATGAACTGGGTGTATATTAGTCATTTTCCCCCAGGTTTGAAGGATAAACCCTTTGGATACTTCTTAGCCATTGTCCCCTGATGAGCATAACTGCTAAATGTCAGCCAAGCCCTTTGAGATCCATGTCTGTATTTGATGTTGTCCATAGTCCTCACATATATAAGATCACACACACCCACACACCCACACACCCACATACAAGCACAAAAAATACTCAAGTCCCTTGTCAGACGATAATCCTCCTGATAGCTTCCAATGAGTTACTATGTTTGGAAATTGGAAAAAAAATTTAATGTTCTAGTCCATCTCATTTTTTCTCTCATGAAGGGAGTGAGAGATTGAACCCGGAGAGAAATTGTTTGTTCAAGTTTCTTCTCTTATTTTAGCTACTAAAAATGCAATTATATGTAGACAAAACCACTGTAATAATAATGTTTACTTTTAACTTGTAAGCAGTTTAGTCATCACATGTTTTTCACTAGCAGATTCCCATCAAAGACTCCCTCTTATTATAATGTAAAGCTGATTCCAGTACTACCTGCAGCCTTCCAACCAGGAAGTCCACTGCATTCTCATGCACTTGTTTTGCTTTTTGGAGTACTATGATCCCTATGTTTACTAAAATGGGTATAATTCCAACATCTCATTTATTCTCTCTTTAAACTTCTATTCCTAATATTGAAATGGTATGTGAAATATCCCTCTTTTCTTTGTTTGTTTTCTTCTTAGAAATACTTTCTCAATAAAAAGTTCAGATCTTTGTGCCTATTTCTCCCTCTATCTTTTCCTCTTGTAGCTTAAAGCTACATCATAAATGGTGCCACCACTAGATGTCTTCTAAACTGTATTTAATCAAGATTTCCAGAGTGCGAAACACACATACACCATCTGGTAAAGACTGAGGAATAAATACTCGGTGTGATTGTTTGATGAGATTAATACATGAATATTATAAAGGGAATATAAGCATAACCTAGAAGCAAATTCAAGGGTGCCATGACCAGATTAAAATGAAATTTATCGTACAAAAGAGCTAAAATTTAAACCCAAATGAGTATAATATCTATTAAGTAATGCTTCCTGTTCACGTTCTAAATATCTGATTATTAGTTTTTAAATTATTATTTTTCAGTTTCTTAACATTGCCACAGAATCTCTGTTAATAACATCTACTTATCAGTGGAACAGAGGCTGCCAGGACTAAGGAAGTTTAGATGACTGAAACTGCCTTCTTATATCACCTTATACAACCAGCCTATGTTTGTAACATGATACACCTCTGTCGACAGATGATCTAGGTGTTCTTTTAAATTTCTTTAAAATTAATTTAGAAGTTTTATTTTTTTCACGTTAGGTTTTGTATTGAAATCTTGTATAGGAGTCACTGTCAAGGTATTTGATGTTTTAATCTGAGATTGCCAATATCTTAGTCAAACTGAACAGCATATGCATTTTCCTCTGCAACTACCAAAACACAGTCATCATTATAAGGTGATTTAAAGATACTGGACAGCAGTTCTTCCTCCAAACACAATCCATTGATACACACATTGGACTATGTCTGGGGTTTTGGCTACTCATAAAATGCTTTCAACCTTGTCAGAGTATCAACAAATATTGATTTATTATGAAGTTTTACCATAAGTTACATGAGAATCTACAGAAGAACCAAAGATTTCAATGTTGTCATAATCTCAACTATGTGAGCCTGAAAGGGGCTGTTCACAGAGATTTGTTCTGTCATTCCAATTATTGAAAGGCCAATGGCCTGAACAATTGGATAATTCATTTGCCACAGTCTAGAAATATGTATCAATAAATATTATCAAGAAGCACTTTGGAATGTATATACCTGTTATAAAACCTATTTTTAATTCTACCAAGGCTGATTCATTATCTCCCATGATCCGAGAAGCAATACTAGTAAAGCAGTCCATAAGCTTGAGAATATTTTTAAGGAGTGACTACAAAGATTTTAGAATATCAGGAGGCAGCAACTCAAGACTTCTGCCAGTGTTGTACCATTGAACTCCATTAACATTGGAGTTCTCATTTTCTGGTCACCCCATGCTCTTCAATCTGACCACTCTGACCACTGCAATACCTCTGCTTAAGTATTATCTTGTCAGTGTAGTCATTCCTGATTGCCCCATATTAAACAAAAGTCTCTTTCCTATTATTTTCTAATTCATTACCCTGCCTAATTTTTCTCTGTAGTATTTATTAACATCTGATATATGATGCTTTTATTCTTTTAAAAAATGTGTTGTCTGTCTTCAATTATTAGAATATAATCTCTTTGGAGATATTAATTGTTCATAATTGTGGTCTTAGTTTCTAGAAAAGTGCTTGGGGTATAGTGAGTGCTTTATACTTGTTGAATGAGTGAGTAAAGGAGACCAGAAGATGGGAGGTATGTTTAGGCTTTAAGACACCACATTGTTCAGGATTTATATTCCTTTTGACACATTTTATTAACATGATGATATGATGAAAGGGAACAATCATAGTAGTTGTGAGATACACCATTTCCAGAAATAAAATAAGCAAACTGGTTTCTAAGTATGATTTTGATATTTAGGGGACTAAAGAATACAAGTCTTTATTTGGTCTTGAGCGTTTTTGCCCCCTATTACTGGGGCTGTATTGTCTAGAATGACTTCTAACTTACTTTCTACATAATATTCTATCCTTTTCTGCAATAAAATCAATGAAGAAAGACAGAGCTTCAAACACAATTACTTCACAATTACTTTTAGCTAAAATGGCATCAGTATAATGAGTAACTTTAGCATTTGAATTAGATTTAGGCCACTTGTTTAAAGCCTACGTTACTGAATTATGATATCATGGCAGATAATTTAAATACCCAGGTGGTTGGAGAAACAGTAAATCAAACTGCTGGCCCTGCAAGAAAAAAAACAAATTACTCTTGCTATCCAGAGCTAACAGTGACTCCTAACATCACATAAGCCAAATCAATGACTGCATATGAATCAGGAGTGATTAAGAATCATCTTTCAATGTAAAAATATGGTCAGTCACAGTTCTAACTGCAGCCACCTTGTCTTAATCTATATATAATTCCAATTATATTCTATAAATAATGACCAAAATGTTTCTGATTTCTGTATAGCTAAATTGAGATCATAATTAGAAGAGTGTTGCCTTTGGGCGTAACTTACTTTTCTGATTTCCACATTAGAATTAAAACTTTACTTATCCCCTCAAAAATATGGCAACCATGATTTTATATTTATCACTTTCTTGTGGCAGGAAGTCTTTGGGGACTGCCTTTTTGCATTTGCAATGAAGAGGTTGCTGCACTTCATTTTTTTTTTTTCATTCTTTCAAGTGAGAACAGTTTTATTTTTTCCCTAGAATCACAATAAACCAATCCTACTGTCAGTTTGAAGAATGGGGAAAACCTATACAGAAACTCACCTTGGTTCTCTATGTTCCAACTTAGAAACTTAGTAAAATTCTGCCACCAAAAATTCTCTCTCCAGTATCCCCAACCATTAATATAATCTCTGTTTCTGAAGCTCCCTAGTTTTTGAATGCCAGTGTCTCTCAGAAACAAAGAATTTATGGTCTCTACTGAGAGATTTTATGCCATTGATCTGAGAGAATAGACATGGGGTAAATCCAATGAGGAGCTTTGAGGCAATTCCAGTTTTATTGTTTTTTTTGTTGCCTCAGTCTTTGTTATGTAGGGTATGTATGTGTGCTATTGCTGTTGTTGTTGACAGGCAGAGAGTGACCTTTGTATTAGTTTCCTAGGGCTGCCTTAACAAGTACCACAAACTCACTGGCTTTAAACAACAAAAATTTGTTGTCTCACAGTTTTGGATAGTAGAAGTCCAAAATCATGGAGTCTACAGGGACGTACTCCTTCTGAAACCTATAAAGGAATCCCTCCTGGCTTATGGTGCTTTGCCAGCAACCCCTGGAGTTACCTCGTTTGTAGATCCACCACTCTACCCACAGCCCTCACATGACATTCTTCCTGTGTTTCTGTCTTCATATGTCCATCTCATAAGGGTATCAATCTTAAAGGACTAGAGGCCCACCCTACAGTAGTATAATCTCATCTTAATTTAACTAATTATGTCTTCAATGACATGACTTTATTTCCAAAAAAAATAATAACATTATTTCTCATGATTCTGTGAGTTTTTTCCTGCTCGGCTGTGCAGTTCTTCTGGTCTCACTTGGAGTCTCTTACAAGGCTGCGTTCAGCTGAAAGATGAGTTGAAATATGGTATTTCATTCTCAGTGTACCCTCCTGGCTTCCGTGCAGTACGGCTACTGGATTCCACAACAGCACATCTCTTCTGCCCCATTTCATCTGTCAAAGCAAGACACTGGCTGGTCCAAAGTCAAGGGGAATATGAATAGACTCGTCTCTTATGTGATGACTGGCATGCACATACACATTGGGAGGAATCGTTAGCAGCCATAGCTGGAGACTGTTTAGTATCAAATACTACCTGCCAATGTTGTCACTAATTCTAGTTCTTACTTTTAATAAATCATAATATTCTACTCTATCAATAAAGGTCCAATCAGGAGAGTAAAACCACAGGATAATTTGCACAGGGGGAGTTTTATATTAAAACTACAATAGGGGGTTGGAATAATTAGGGATTAGCTATTAAGAAGACAACTGTAAAAAATATAGGAGTAGCAGATTCAAGGAACACTGTATACCTTTAGATCTGAATAAAGGTACCCAAGTAAAAGATACCCTCCAACCAGGGAAACTGAACATGATGACAGATTCTAAATAAAGAGGTGTTCTATTTTTAACCACTTCCACTCAAACAGAAATTATGGACAGTGATGGTATATAATTACAACATGATATTTTCTTTGTTCAAGTCACTGAGAAATGGTTCTTTCCTATTAAAAAGCTAGAAATATGAAAATAGCAAAAAAGATTAATAAGTTTGGGGGATTTAAAGTACAGCATGGTGATTATAGTTAGTCGTACTGTATTATATACTTGGCATTGCTAAGAGAGTAGATGTTAAATGTCCTCACCACACATACAAAAAAAATGGTAATTATGTGACCTGATAGAAGTGTTAGCTAACATTATGGTGGTGATCATTTTGCAATATGTAAGAGTGTCAAATCAACACATTGTACACCTTAAACTTATGTAATGTATATACCAATTATATCTCAATAAAGCTGGGGGGAGAAGGAATTTTAAAAATGCAAGTATGATTATTTTTGGTTAGAATAAAGAACATTACTAAGCAGTACAGATTTTTATTTATTGAAAAATGTACAAAATATTTCCATGATTTAAATATCTAGAAATCTTTTCAGTATCTTGTGTTAAGAAAGGTGCCAAGTTTCATGCTATTTTTCCTAGAAGAGGGAAAAATTATCACATGGCCAATTCTCTGAGCTTCTTGGTTTAAAAAATAGTATTTTCTAAGCATGTCCTAAAAATGTTTAGGCCCTGTTAATTCATAGTTGTCTTGAAAAAATGTTGAATAAAAATCAGTGAGTAGCTTTTTCATGTAGGTTTAAGAGACTTAAAGATAGCATCTCTAGCAAATTCAAAATATATATAAAATGTTTTTTAAGACATACATTTGCTTTAAATATCCTTACTAAAACGAATAATAACCTCCATTGTTAGTTTTTAAAAAGTCCTCTGGTTTTCATAACTTTAGATTACAAATAATATCTTAACCTCCTTATTTTGACCCAAAGGACATTTAGGCATCGTTGTTTGATCCTAACAATGTTATCTTTCTTCTGCTAATTATATGGACTATTAAACTAAAATATGCAAACAATCACAATTATACTGAAGACTTAAATGGGCATTGAAATTAGTAAATAGAAGACACCAATTATAGATTATCTCATGGGAAAAAGCTAAACTATTCCTTAGTTAATAGTTAAGAAATAATAGCTAACTTGCTTCATTTATATACTTTATAGCAAAAAGTACCTCTGGACCACATTACCACAAACAACATTCTCAATTACTAAAATAAACACACATTAATAATTACTAACCAGCACCACAATAAACTAATTGAGGAAGCCCACTTAGCTTGAAAATATCAAAAATCAATTATAAAAATGCTACAGAGCAGTAGAGAAAAATAATACTCATTAAAGAACTCAGCTGATTGTATCTGGTATACAGCAATGTAATGAAACTAGGGCAGGGGGTGTCAGTTATCTGGAAAAATATACATGGTACACCAAAAAGAATAAAAACAAATATTATTTAAACATTTTAAATTGCATTTGAAAAAAATCGTATTATTCAAAACTAATGATAGAATAAAATATCTTTGGCAAGATATAAATCTGCCAGTGGTTTTACCTGAAGCTTTGCTAGCATGAAAGAAAAATCAAGATGACGTCGGTATTGCTAAGAGAGCTCTTTTAAATGGAGCCGGGAATCCATTGAGAACGTGGGACTTACGTAGGTCTCAGCCTGATAGAATCTAAACTTTTGACTACTTATAGTCTTAATGCAGCCATTCAGAAATTCCACACAGTATTCCAGAAACTCAAGATACTTATCGGGCCCTTACCCTAAATAACTGGTTATAGCCTACCACTTAAGGACAAATATTTCTTTTTTGCATCAGAGTCAATCATAATTCTTGCAAGAAAAGTTTAACAACTTTGTGGCTTTTGCATTTATAAGCTCCTGACTCTTTCCGTTTCCTAGAATACTCTAGGTTTTACCTGAATCTGTGTTTCCTGAATCGCAGTCCCTAAGACCCCAATGAAGCTCATTATTCTTTGCAGCTTCAATACTAATTATTGTTCAACAGTAGAAATAATATCAGAATAGCAAACCCACTATAACTTATGTATAATTGTCAAATTTCATGTGGAGTAAAACAGATGAATCAAATAACAATTATAAAAATTTCAATATCCTGATAAAAATAATTATATATAAAATATAAATTAGGGCTTCCCTGGTGGCTCAGTGGTTGAGAGTCTGCCTGCCGGTGCAGGGGACACGGGTTCGTGCCCCGGTCCGGGAAGATCCCACATGCCGCGGAGCGGCTGGGCCTGTGAGCCATGGTCGCTGAGCCTGCGCGTCCGGAGCCTGTGCTCCGCAACGGGAGAGGCCACAACAGTGAGAGGCCCGCGTACCGCAAAAAAAAAAAAAAAAGGATAAATTAAACAGGAAAAGTAAATAGAAATGTTTTAAATACAGTGCGCCAAAAATTGACAGAAGAATTAAACTGGCATAACAGAGTCTGCTCCAGAAAAATATTTTCTATGAAGATTCATCAATTCTATGGAAAATGATGGAAAGATTTGATTTCATAAGCAGACAGTCAAAATCATCATGACAAAAACATCAAGATTGAAACGTTCGTGTCTGGTGGTGATAAAAGGATAGGATTTAAGTAGCAGAATCTACATTTCCTTTGCCCAGATAGAAAGATGCTGTTCAGGGAACACTTTTGGTCTCTAACAAGCCAAAGAGAAACCAGGATGTTAAATTTGGCTGTGCTTGCAAAGAAATGTAAAATAAAGGAAAATAAAGAAACAGGAAAATAAAGAAGCAATTACTGGTGAGCTAAGTTTCAGACTTCTTTTGCTCACTGTTTTTGTATTCATACAATGAATGAACAGCCTTGTCAAGAACACTTTAAAGTGCCTTAGGATAGGACTGGCATCCAGCCAGGAAATTCTTCAAATGCAATTCTGAGGGGAATAAAAAAGAAATATAGAAACACAGAGTAGGAGTTGTATTTTGAATTGCTTTTGTCTTTTTTGTACAGTCGCAGAATACTTTTGCAAATCAGTTTCTGCAGCAACGGGACTCCAATTCGGGATTTTCTCTTGAAAAGAACATAGAACTACTGACGTTACAGTTAGAGGATGACCTCCAGCGGCCTGTATAAAATGCACAGAACAGCCCATAAATTACATTTGTCCCTGATCTGACAACTCCATAGAATTAGACTGGAACAGAACTAACTAGTACAAAGCTCATTTCAAAGACATTTCTTTTTCCCCAAATAAAGTAACCTAATTATGATAGTATTATAATCACCATAGACAACAACTTATTCAAATTTTCTGGTGGATCTTATTCACTCCTTGAGAGTATAGATATACATATGTATATATATGTGTGTGTGTATATATATATATATATATATATGTGTATATATATATATATGTATGGTCTTAGAATTGACCGCACAGATCAAAACAGTGTCTGTGTTGTCAATGGAACAAAAGCTAGAGGACACGCCAAGAAATCCAGAGCTCAGAAGACCGTAGACAAAGAGGCAGGCGGAAGAAAAGAGCAGGCGAGTGCATTCTTTGGGTTAAAGCTGAACTATTTGGTGATGCAAGGAGAACTTTTAATCTAAGCAGAATGCATTTTGTATGAGTTTGAGGGGCTGAATTAATACATGCGGATCCTTGCATAAAAGTCAGCCATTCTGTTTGGTAAGTGGCAAAGTTAAGGTGGGGCACAGCACTTAGGATAAGCTGAAACTTCCTAGAGCGTACATAATACCTGATGGCACGTGTGTTTCATTTTGTCAAATATCCTGTTCCTCCTGAGACTGTTTCTGCTCTGAAGCAAGGCCTCTTTGGAGCACATTGTACTTAGATAAAACACTTCATTCCAGAGACAGAGGGAATAAGCTGGGAAACACAGGCTCGGAATATGCTCAATATGAGCTTATCAAAAAATGTAAATTTCTGCCAAGGTCTGGAAAGGGAATTATAGATATAATGTACTGGGAGGAAATCATCTGAAGTTGAAAGTCCTTAAACAGTTGCAGCCAAGCATAACTAACATTTTTACACAGGAAAGATAATGCAGGGTAGGTTTATGTATAAGTTCATTTTCAAACTGGGAAGGAAAATTCTCAAGATTCTCCTGGCCAAAACAAGAAAAAAATCAAGCAGAATAAATTATTCATCATACCAAATGGCTTGCCCTAAAAACAGAAGAAAAGGTCATACCACCACCAGGACAGAATTATAGCAAGAGCCTAAAGCAACAAGTATGTAGAGAAGAAAAAAAAAAATCCATTCTCTGATAAGTAACTCAAAAGTGCTGGAAGAGAAGTAAAACAAAACAAAACAAAGTAAAACAAAAAACTCACTTTACGTTGAAAAAAAAATACAGTGATCAAGAGAACTTTGAACAGTAAACTCTTGAAAGCAATTCAGAACATAAAAGAGGAATAGAATCTGCTGGAGCAGTCTAGATGTTGTCTGCCTAGAACGATTGTCTGCAGACCTAGTGGGAAAGAGGGTAAAATATTCAAAATCATTCTGTCCCCTAAAGTCTGCAAGATCTCTATGTGAAAATGCTCTTCTCTATGCTATATTGGAAAACATAACTTCGTCTGTGAGCTAATTGGCCTTTCTAACTCTTTACCTCTCCATTTGCCAGTTAGACCCTGGAAGAGTCCATCTGTGTCTGCAAACTCATTTATCCAGGTTGAAAACTACAACTGCCACAAGGGAGGAGAGGAAAGGAGGAGGAGACTGAATCCCCAACACCCAGGTCATTGGATTAGCTTTCCTATTGTCTATAGGACACAACACTCTTGGATGGGAGTATGGAGTGAGGTCAGTAGCCAGGAGAGTTTAAGGAAATTTCTACTCCTAGAAATGAAAGAAGTGAGGAAGATCATTCTATGACATTGTATAAAGCTGAGTAAACTGCTATTAAAAAGGTTTTAAAGTGGTGATTTAGATTCCTCTGCTCAAATCTTTCTTAAGAGTCTAACCTACGTATTAGACGTTGACATTAATATATACTCATCTCATTTCTGCCTTCCATGATGACAAAGTCGTGGATATTCCATTTAAAGTGAGGCTTTGAAGTTCAGCTGCCTGAACCACTATCTAGCTATGGGTCCTTGGGAGACATTAAATAATTATACTAAATACATCATGTGTTTATTGTGGGACTGAAATAGTAAATAAATATGAAGTGTTATTGGAAGATATATTTTTAATACTTTTCAATAAGAATTCATTATTATTGTGTTATTTGACTGTTATTAACATTGCGTTGCGATTGAAAGCACCTTAAAACATATTTGTAGAACAAAAAAAGATATAAATAAGCAGTACACCAAAATGAAACATGAAATTCAACTTTTTGACAGATATTATCCTAAGTTCTTAAGATAAATTTACTTAAAAAGTAGTTATCACTAACATTTTAGCACATTTTTCTATGTTTTTCTATGAATTTCTACATGTAAATTTATTCGTATAATAAAATATATTAAATGTAGTAAATGGAAAAGTGATTCCTTTTAAAGATGTAAAATATTTGTGTTCATAGCTATTTTCAATCATATGAATTTTTATCAGTATGTTAATGCAAAGTATATATTTAATTAAATCTTAGCAAACAATTTAAAAATTATGCATTTTAGCTCCTGACATTTACATGGAAGTTCTCTTAGGGGAAAAAAAAAAGCTTCTTCACTTTAAACAAGTCACTAAAAATACTATTAAGATTTATACTCTTTGTACAAAGTAACTACAAAAGTTCAACATGAATTAAATTTAGAAAATAAGACAGGAATATCTCCAACCTATTGATGTTTAATTTCAATTCTGCAAAGTGGATTTTGAAACAGTACTTGCTTCCACATTATGTTACACAGATAGATTTATGCTTTGTTGATACTGTGACATCTATGTTACTATCTCTCGATGTTTAAAGATAATTGATAAACATTAGAACTGAAAAAAATGTTTTTTACACATAACAATGTAAATCTTAAAGGTAAATTGAGGGATTTAGTTGACGAGAAGATGCATAAACCATGAGATTCCAATTGCAATTTACTTATCTCAGTATTTGGAAATACAATTATGAACGTGCTATTCTAGCTAAGCAGAGAAATGTTTTCTCTCACATGCATCTCCTCTGATTTTGCACTGAAGTAGAAGGACAATCAGTCTATGTGTATTCACCTATTGACGAACATGAAACTGACTTTGTGAATGGTGCATTGCCCACAAATTGGGTACAGATTGTCATTAATGGAAATAAGTGGAGGTGGGGGTAGTGGGACTCTGCAGAGATTTTCTTTAAAGCATGTGCAGTAAATATCCACCTGCAAAACCTCTCACTATGCAAATTTATGCCAATGAATAATGAATCCTTGGAAATGCCAGTGTGCTGCTACTTCTCACAAGGCTATAAAAAGGACATAAGGTTGATAAAATATTTTTGTCATCAAGATTGTCATAATTGGAAACAAAACTATTAACTTTACTTGATTTAGATCCATTTTCACATACCCACACCACTTATCACTGTTATAAATAATTTTGTCAACTATTCGCAATTATTACCGATTCCTTTATCGTGGCCTGAGATATTCATGTCCAAAGTGACATAAAGAAAACTGCAATTGCTTGATGGATTTCAACTTGATTTGGGGGAAACATTGCCTATCAAAGTATCACCAAATAATCATTAAAATCAAGAAATAATTACAAAAGAAATAAATGCAAAAGTTTGTAAAAGAATAGTATGAACAGCTATACACCAATAAATTAGCCAAGCTAGAAGAAATGGATAAATTCTTGGAATCATACAAACCTTCCAAGACTGAATCAGGAAGAAATAGAATATCTGAATAGACTGATCAATAGTACAAAGATTGAAACAGTAATCAAAAATCTTCCAAAAAACAAAAGTCCAGGGCTAGACAGTTTCACAGATGAATTCCACCAAATATTCAAAGAAGATTTAATACCTATTATTCTCAAACTGTTGCAGAACATTGAAGAAAAGGGAACACTTGCTAACTCATTTTATGAGGCCAACATCACTGTGATACCAAAGCCAGACAAAGACAAAAAACAAAAAAGAAAACTACAGGTGAATATCTCTGATGAACATAGATGTAAATATTTTTAACAAATATTATCAAACTGAATTCAACAATACATCGAAAAGATCATACACCATGGTCAAGTGGGATTTATTTCAGTCATGCAAGAATGGTTCATTCCTTATATTTCTTTGTCTTATTCATTCCTTATATTTGTAATTGAATTTACCAGTGCATCCACCGAGGTTTGAAGTTTTCTTTATAGAAAGGTTTTCAATGAAAAATTGTGTCCCTTTGCTAGAAGTAGGATGATTCAGGTTTTGTATTTTTTAAATCAGTTTTGATCATTCATGTCTTTCAAGATATTACCAATTTCATCTTAGTGTTTTAGTTTTGGTAGAATAAGGTTGTTCGATAATATTCCTTTAATATCCACTACTTGTTAGATATATAGTAGACTCTACTCTTTTTCTTACAACCTAGTTATTTTTAAATCAAATTTAATAATTTGTTTAAAGTAACAGCTTTCAGATTTGTCAATTTCCTTATTATTGGTTTATTTTTTCTTTCAGGGATGCTTGTTCTAATATTTTGTTTTAGTATGTAACCTTAGTATGCTTTTGCTTAGTATGTAACCTATTCTTTTCCTAGCTTTTATATAGTAGACACTGTAAAGATTGATTTTCAATTCTTTTTCTTCTTGTCTATTATTAACATTTACAGTTGTGAATTTTCTACTAACCACTCCTTTACTTGCACCCCACAAATATCAAAGTTTTAAATTTCATTTGGTTCAAATATTTCCTAATTTACTTTTTAATTAGTTTAAACACTGGACTGAAGGTTTTAGCCAGTAAAGCAATGAAAGTCATGGGAGGGGGAAAGGAAAGGGAAGGAAAGAAAAAAAGAAAAGATATATAAAAAATGGAAAATAGAACTGTGACTATTTACAAATGAATGATTTCATGTGTAGAAAATCCAATATAATCTAAGTTATTAGTATTGTAAAGTGACTATAGTAACTTGCAAGCTAACAAATCAATATATAAACTGAATTTTGGAAAATTTCTGGGGTGAGCTTCAGCATGTAAAATATTTGGGAGTCATCACTCCCATAACAATAAGAAAAAGATAAATAAACTAAAAATCATCAACTTTTGTTGATCCACCAGAGAGCTAAAATTTCAGAGCATGCCAACTGCCCTCAAATCTAGATGTAGGTTCAGCCAGAGAAATATAGTACCTGAGATCTGCTTACTTGGCTCTACATAAATAAATAAGCAGAATTCAACAAGAAAGAAAGAAAGAAAAAAAGAAAGAAAGAAAGAAAGGAAGGAAGCTAAAATAAAAATTTTTTATTCTTAATTGATCTAAGTACAGTATTATTAACAATATATCAAGTAATTATAGTAGATTATAGTAATGTCGCATGGTGCAGGAGGGAGAAATAGAGTATACTTATATGATGTCTGTACTACAAGGGAATTGGTATTTTTAAAAGCAGTAAATGGACTTCCCTGGTGGTGCAGTGGTTATGAATCTACCTGCCAATGCAGGGGGCACAAGTTCAAGCCCTGGTTGGGGAAGATCCCCACATGCTGCAGAACAACTAAGTCCATGCACCACAACTACTGAGCCTGTGCTCTAGAGCCTGCAAGCCACAACTACTGAGCCCCCCATTCCACAACTATGGAAGCCCACGCACCTAGACCCCGTGCTCCACAACAAGCGAAGCCACCACAATGAGAAGAAGCCCGCGCACCACAAGGAAGAGTAGCCTCAGCTCGCCACAACAAGAGAAAGCCAATGTGCAGCAACAAAGACCCGACGCAGCCAAAAATAAATAAATTTATTAAAAAATTCTTTTAAAAAAGCAGTTAAAAAGTTAGTTTAGGGCTTCCCTGGTGGCGCAGTGGTTGGGGGTCCGCCTGCCGATGCGGGGGGCTCGGGTTCATGCCCCAGTCTGGGAGGATCCCGCGTGCCTCAGAGCGGCTGGGCCTATGGGCCATGGCCGCTGGGCCTGCGCGTCCCGAGCCTGTGCTCTGCAGCGGGAGAGGCCGCAGCAGTGAGAGGCCCGCGTACCGCAATAAAAAAAAAAAAAAAAGTTAGTTTACAATATTAATTGTAGAAGCAAGGGCAAATATTAAAACTTTTACAAAAGAAGTATAGTTGATATGCTAACTGAGCATATAAAATGGAATTACGAAACTTCAATTAAAACCGGAGGAGGCAGCAAAAGAGGGACAAACAAGACATAAAGAACAAGGGCAATGAATAGAAAACAGTTATAAACATGGTAGATATTAACCCAACTATATTGATTATCACTTTAAGTGAGAATAGCCTAAATACACAAATTAAAAGAGAGATTTTATGATTTCTGTTCACTGAAATTTGTTAAGGCATGCTTTATGTCTCAGAATGTGGTTTATCTTAGTAAATTTTCTGTGTGAGCTCATCAGATTGTTAAAAACTTAGTAATTACACACCACTGGAATGGTTACAATTAAAAAGGCTAACATACCAGTGTTAAGCGAAGGTTTAGAGGAAAGACAATTTTCATACACTCGTGATCAGACTGCAAATTGGTATAGGTACATTGGAAAAAGTTTGGCCTTTTCTACACAATTTGAGCACAAACATCCCCTTTGAGTCAACAATTTCACTCCTTGATATATAATCAAACTGTGTGACTATTGCACCAAAGTTTTATTAACATGATTATAAACACATTAGCCATAATATCTAATTAATATAAATAATCTAATGTGAGGGAAGTCCAAAAGAGAGGGGATATCTGTATGTGTATAGCTGATTCATTTTGTTGTGCAGTGGAGGCTAACACAACATTGTAAAGCAACCATACTCCAATAAAAATTCATAAAAATAAATTATCACGAGTAGAATGGATATTTTGTGGTAACTTTAAATAATGATTTATTATACAATTGTGTAACTGGATGAACTATAACTATACATTTGAACATCAAGGAATCCAACAAACATAATTTTGAATCAATTATGTAAGGCATAAAGAACACAAGTCATATATGTAATATATATATCATATATATATAATTAATTTATGGGTTTGGAAGTCAAGACAGTCATTTCCTTTGGGGAGGAGAGGGGTTAAGGACCAGGAGGAAATATGAGAGGGTCTGAAGTGCTGGTGAGGTTCTGTATCTTGATATAGGTGGTAGTTACCAGGGTGTGATCAATTTATGGTACACTTTAGATTTGTCATTTTAAAAATTTATAGTAGAGTTAAATTAAAAAAAATCCTCTTATAATTTCCTAAATACACTAAGTGATTCATTTCACAATTCTCCTAGATAGCTTTAAGTATTGCAGAGTGTTTTACTGTGCGTGGTTGACGTGAATTCTCATTCTAACATTTTCAGCAATGCTAAATTCCTCCGTAAATAATACAGCCCCTCTGCACCTCTTTTTTTTTATCTATAAGATGAAATAAAGTTCTTCTTATATCCAAAATTTCATGATAATAACACTTGCCTAGAGATTCTCAAATGTCTTGTAAAAAATCTTCATTTTTAAGTTGCATTCCTAAAAATGAATATAGACATTGTTCTGAAAAAATACATTTTAAAATAACCCTACTAAGTACGAAGAGAACCACTGAAGAATCAAGCCACTGGGCAGTATCAGGATCTAATGTTATACCCAAAGTCATGCAGTAGACCCAATCATTAAAGGATTCACAGTATGAGACCTTTTCTACTTTATCAAGTGTCTTTACATGTACAAAATAATATCAGGTGAGCTGAGGAGAAAGTTGCCTGAGTGGGCATGGTTATATCATGATGTCTCAACAAGCCACCTAGTTCCCCATGGGGCTAATCCAGCTTCTCCTCGTATTCAATGGCTAATTAACACATTTTAAAATTTTTAAAATATTCATAATTATGGTGACTGGATGCATTTGATTATCTAGCGTCACATCAGTTCAATTATCTAGCATCTCTAAATGACAGTCATGGCTCAGTTTAGCCAACAAAATATTCTACTTCCAAGATTTTGACTTGTGATTAATCCAATTATCTCCTCTGCTATAAGGAGAAAAGATTATATTGGATGGTTTTGTTTCCTGCAGCAAAGTAATTTTCTGCATGACCAGCAATAATGTAATGTTGGGTATTTTAATAAGAGGGAATTATTTTTAAAATTAAACCTTAAACAGAATGCAGATTGTAATAATATGGCAGAGATGTGCACAAAATTGTGTCATTTTTAAAAACTGTTAACCCTGCAATGTGCTCTAGTATAAAATAGTGCAATAAAGAAAACATACCTGCAAAAGAAAAGATTTCTAAATCTCCTAGAAATGCATATACAATGCTGAAACTGACAAGGTAACACTCCCTTTTTATGGTATTCCATACTTTAATGGAATTGCTTTCATCTTTGAAATTAATAGTCTTTTTTTAAGACAAGGAAATGTTTATGAAAAGGACACATGATAATAACGATTTTCTTACCAAAGAGAAAATGTTAATATTTAAGATTGGAAAATGATCAATGATAAAATGTGAGTTTTAGCAAAATTAAGTCATTGAGTGTGCTACAGAAAAATAGAGCCTCTGGATTTCCCTGTCATGATATATAAATTGAGAAGATGAACAATGATGATCTCTGAAGGATCTCTGGTATCCGGTGTCCCCCTCTTTTTATTTTCAAATGTCCCACTTTATAGACAGAAAGTTATCACCAAAGGGAGGCCATGTACATTCTTCTTTTACAAGTTCATCCTCTTTTGAAATTAAAATTTATATTTGAGGTTATTTGAGGTGAGATTTTGAAAACAGAATAGATACAGCATCTAGAAAGAGATGAGAGAGAAGAACACAAAAAATGTTTGATCTGATCAGAAAATTTATCTATTTACATATGAAATATTTCCCATGAATCCCATTGTTGTTTATTTTATTCCTTTATTTCCTTATCCCACAATTTCTTCCATGGCTCTATTGTCTTCAAAGAATACTTCAAAAGAGTTAAAATAAATAAAAGTAAAATACTGTCATTTTAAAATGCTTCATTTGAACTTGTAAATATCCATATTATATCAAATTCAAAAACCCCTTAAATGATTTTCCAATTAAATAATCCCTTAAATAGTAATAAAATTTTAAAGTTTTGAATTTTTATAATGTGGTGGGTCTTCTCAGTATTTTATATAAAGGACCACTGTGGTGTCCATCTTTACTAGTCCACAGATCATTGTTTCCAAGTGTCACTCTGACTTTCCAGTCATTTCTTCTAAAATTAAAATATCCTAACAGATCAATGAAAACTAATGTAAAATGTTAAGAAAATACTACTTATTATATAAGCTGGCTAAGCCTTCACTATAAGCCATTTGATTTTAATTTGTAGTTCATACTATCTTTCATTTAGAAGGAAAAGAGCAGTTCAGAAGGATCGTGGTTTAAAAACACAACAGTCATGTTTGTTTCCTATCTCAGCTTTATGATCATTGAAATAATTCAAGTTACCATTAGTCCTAGTAACAGGAGAATCGCTGGCATGTTGTTTCTAAACTAACCTTACATTTTTTAAGTTATTGAAATGTAGTAGAGATTATACAGAGTTCAATTACAGCAGCCATCTACCTTCTTCTTCCCCTGATAAAATTATTTGATCTTATAAAACAACAACAACAGTAAATAAAGATCTGTGTCCCACCTCAACACTGTTTTAGAATTTAACTCTTTACAACATCAGTGAGCTTTGGATATCCTCAGATACTTTTTGCACTGAAAAAACTTTTCCCTAACATAACTGAAAGTTTCGTGTCAGGCACAACGTAGGAAGAGGAAGAGGAAGTTGAAGATGAAAGTGACCAGGAAGACAAAGTAGAAGACGAAGGGGGGTAAGGATAAAGGGAGGGGGAGGAGAAGAAAGGATGGCCTAGTAGCACTGTCTCTGCTGGCTTCAGGGACTAGGTTGGATGATAAAGACAAAGGTTAAGTCTAGATGTTAGAAGAATTGTGTATATGCAGCCTATGTTGTCTTGGTGTATGTAGTTTATTTCAAATACAAATAAAATATATAATTTGTTAGATGTTGACAAGTGCTATGGAGTAACTATCTTCTTAAACGAATATGTAGAGACTGGTTGAATTGAGGTTTGCTATTTAAAGTTGGGTTACACTTTGTTATCTCTTACCAAAATTTCCAGTGTTTGCCCATCATTTAGGTTTTAAAAGAACTGTATCTTTTAAGGAATGGTCTTAAATATATTTTTTATATGCTGAAGACACATTTATGTTTCTTTTTTCCATAAAGTCCTCATACCCTCCAGCAATTATGTAATTCAGTAACATTCTTTTTCTCAATAACGGGTAGAAATTTTATATATATATTAAGGAAGTTTGCCCTTTTCTATAATTTAATTGTAAATATTTTTTCCAGTCCATCATTTGTGCTTTGACTTTATTAGCGGTATCTGCTTTCTCTAATGTGATCCATCTCAGTTTCCCGAAAAGGTCAACCTTAACCTTCAGCTCTGCCTTCCAGGCTTCCTGGTCTGACTTTCTTTTTGATGTCAGTGAATTCTTGGTCCCCTAACTTCCCTATACTGATTGTTAAGCTTCAATTCCTGTGGGAGAATTATGTTTTTTCCTGTTTTCCAAAGTTCTGGACTTATTTTTCTCAGGGTTTAAGATTTGGAAAAACATCAGTTTTCCCAGAAATGCCAGGAAGGAATTCCCTCATGGAAGCAGTATGTGAAATTCTAAAGATTTCATGCACTGTAAGTATAAGAGGACTTTTAAAAGACACTGTTTGAGGAGAGGTGAAGGGGGGAAATGCTGCGAAATAAAAAAGCTATGAGAATTATACAAAGGAAAATAAATGTATAAAAAGAGGCAAATAACTGTTCCCATAACAGTTATTTTTATATGTGCACATATAAAATAATATTTTATTCTACAATACGTAGAGAATATATTGTCTAATATTTCTGCTTATTGACTTCTGCCTCTTAGGAACTGGTGTTTATAAAGAGGGAAGTTGACTTTCTCCACAACGATATACAAAGTCAGTTTATACTATTGATTGTTTCCTCAAATTTAAACTGTTTTCTCCATATATTTACATTTTCTAAGCCTTAATATCACCTGCTGATATTTCATTTCTGAATCTACTTGTGGGTTTCCATACCACATTGGTAATCCACATCCCCAAAGGAAGCTGGATGATAATTGTTTTCTTAGAATTTGCTCTTCCTCCTCCATTTTCTCTCACAAGAAATGACATAAAGCCCAAGACACTGCCACTGCTCCTTTTTTGCTTTATCCAATGAGTCACTACATTACCTCTAAATTATATCGCAAGTTTACCTTCTCTTTTTCACCTGAAGCATCATAGTCTAAAATCACAGTCATCTTACTCCCCCACTCAATCACTGACCTAGCAATGAATGGATCTCCCTACCTCCAGGATCATCCTGGTTCAGTAAACACTTCCAACCCTCTGACAGTGACTTTCAAACCTGTAGTTATGACTCAGTCACTCTCATGCTCAATATCCTTTAATGACTTTCAACCACAATCAAAATAAAGTTTGTATAGGAGGAAGATATTAAATCAAAATAATTTCATTCCAGGTGATTTCTAGATCCTACCTGATTTAAGGCTTCTTTAGCCAGAAAGTGAAAAGTACTCCATGCTTTACAAGGAAGACAGAATCTGGCTGATAATGAGGAGGCCATTACTTTGCTGTGGATATCAAGATAGTATTAAAGTTGTGTAATAAAAGTCCAGGTGACAAAACAAGCTAAAAGCAAATGCTTTTTATGTTTCAGTTTTCCTTGGAGGAGAGAGGAAGAAGATTTCTCAAAATTCCCGAGGTGAAATTTTTATATGTTAAGATCCAAGCCTGGTTGTCTCAGTTCAGAGAATTTTGTTGTTGACATTTGTTTTGTTTTTTCATTGCTTTTTTAGTCTATAAGGTAACTGAAAAATTATAGAGCATTACAGTGTTATATAGAAAGAGAAGAGATACACGAATATCATTTTTGTTGGTAAAAGCTGATGAGAGAAGTAGAGGAAAAGAAAATGCAAATTTTGGATATGAATCCTGTCTTTGTTTTCTGGATCTAGACAAGGGTTAGATTGAAAGGCGTTTGGTTGTAAGACTAGGCAGTTGATATCTGATGTCTTTTTTCCATCCCTGCGATGCTGAAAGACTGTACTTGCCTCAGAGAATCCTAATATTAAGTCAAAAATGATGCCTGAGTGTAAGAATGTAGATGCTGAGGAAAATACTTATGTAGAGGGGCCTGAGGTAGTTCCCTTGCTTCTCCTCAGACAAAACACAATATATAGATAATCAAAACTTTCCTGTGTGCCCCCGTGAGGCAAAGTCAATAGAGCTGAGGATGCTGAGTGGAAGGGGTGGGATGAGTAGGTAGCCATATGGACAAACAAGGGCCACCACTAGGCTGTAGGAGCAGAGTTGCACTCACAGCCGCCACAGTGAGTCACCACAAGGAAACCATTAGGCTTTAGGCAGGAGGAGAAAACAAATTTCCTATTATAAGAGCCAAACTCTTCTGCTGTGATCACAGAGAGACACTGGGGACAGTGTGAAATACAGTGTGGCACTTCCCCAATGAAATGAGAAAAACCAGAGTTCCAGGTGCCATTTTGGAAGGTGGATCACAAGAGAAGGAGTCCTCAAAAGTAAGAAACCTTAGAATATCGAGTAATTTTTTTTTTTTTTTTTTGTGGTACGCGGGCCTCTCACAGCTGTGGCCTCTCCCGTTGCGGAGCACAGGCTCCGGACGCGCAGGCTCAGCGGCCATGGCTCTCGGGCCCAGCCGCTCCGCGGCATGTGTGATCTTCCCGGACCCGGGCACGAACCCGCGTCCCCTGCATCGGCAGGCGGACTCTCAACCACTGCACCACCAGGGAAGCCCTCAAGTAATTTATAACCATGACTCTTTTAACTATATATCACTAAGAAACTTTTCATTGACAAGATCAAATGTATTCACCATCATTGAGGAAAGTTATCTACTATAGGAAAGATCACACTTTTTTGTACATCTGACGTACACTATAAATACTTTGACCCCATTCCAATCTCAAATTAATTACAAGTCATCTCAATCATTAAAATAATCTTAATTGATGCCTTGTGCCAGTTGCTAGGGATAAAGCAGTGAGCAAAATGGCACTGATCTTCATCCACACTGGGTTTACAGAAAATCAGAAGAGACAGAAAAATAAACAGTTAAATAAAATAAGGTGTGAAAATTGTGTATGAGATCCCAAAGCAGAGGCACCTAGCTAGATCAAAAAAAAAGTACAAATTACACCTAATTACTTGTTATTTTTCTTCAGGCTTCCAATGCTCTAGCTATACTGCATTTCTTGACATATCCTGATATGACCAAGGTCTCAAACTTTCATGCATTTGTATGTCATTCTCTGTATTAGTTTTTGATTACTGCTATAACATTACCATGAATTTTGCAGCTTAAAACAAAACAAATGTATTGCACAATCATTCTGGAGGTCAGAAGTCTTAAAATCAAGGTGTTGGAGGACGGAGCTCCTACTGGAGGGTTTAGGAGAGAATGTTTCCTTGCCTTTTCCAACTTCCAGAGGCCATTTGCATTCTTTGTCCTGTGAGTCTTCCTCCTATAATCTAACCTCTGTTCTGTCATTACGTCTCTTTCTCTCTGATTTGATCCTCTTGCCTCTCTCTTACACAAGCCCTTGTGACTACATTGGGCCTACTTCGATAACCCAGGGTAACAGTCCCATCTCATGATCCCTACCGTAATCACATCTACAAAGTCCCATTTAACATTTAAAGTAAACATATTAACTGGTTTCAGTGGTGGTCATTTTCTTTTGCTGGGCTGGAAGAAAGATTCATTCAGCATACCACTCTCTGCAAGCATTTCTATTAGATCTTTTTAGATTTTGTTTTTTAATTCTTTTTTTTTTTTTAATTCTTGGT